>NW_024581095.1:3656880-3845405 GCF_017639235.1 Corvus kubaryi | reverse complement strand
ATGGGTTGGTTTGTGTTCCCTGCGCGGGCAGAAGGACCCTTGGTCCCGTGACTGGAACAGTTCCTGGGCAGAGCTCCGGCCATGCGGCTGGAGAAATAAACATCTCTGAAACAGCTATCAAGAATCTGTCTGCCCAAATATATTTCCTTTCCACGGGACTCCTGGTTTGGTATATGCGTGTTGCAGGATCCCCACTGCAACAGTACTCCATTTCTTAAATTCCTAAGCCTAGAGGCAATTTGAGATAGCTTTTCTTTCTGATAGGCTGTTCACAACATCTCAAATATAACCTTAACCTGGTTGCTTTCCAAGAGTTCCATTCCAAACATGTCTTGCCCATCCTCACAATCCAGTCTTTACATTTGCCTCCTGTTGGTTTGTTTAAAGCACGGTAGTAATTTCAGCAACTGATGAAGTGCATCTTTAGCAACTGATTATGAGAGCAATTAATAAGAGGTGTAAGAAACTTTTATAGCCAGAGACCGAAATCTAAAGGATGCAATTCAGCATCTTATGTAAAAGAATAAAAACATGCATAAAATTTAACACACCTTTCTAAAACCATTAGATCAAGAGATTTCTAAGAAACAGTGCTTATTAAATTGCTTCAGTGTGATGAATTGCCTTTGAATATTACAAAAAGCATGACATAAGTAATAGTTTTCATGTAATTTAATCAAAAGGGGGCAAAACAACTTAGAAACTTTTGCAACACATAACACAGATACCATAGTATAGAAATAGTGACATAAATATACAATAATTCAGATTAAGGGAAAAGAAAGTATGTACTTATAGAGTGGTTGCATACCAATAGTACAGTTAATGTGCAATAATACCTTTTCCTTCCAGTGCCACAATGGCTTTACCCTGTTAATGGAGTAGAATCTTAAGAGTTGTGGATTCACAGTGTAGTTAGGGTTGGAAGGAACTTTAAAGGAATCTAGCTCCTACACCATCTAAAATTTTGTGAAATCCAATACTTTCTTGGTCTTATGATGCAGAATATATTACCTAAAAAAAACATCCCTGTAAGAATAGCAGATACATACACACCTGCCCATCAGAGGAAAAATGGTTCTGAAGGAGAGCCACATAATTCGTGTGGCTTTCATTCACAAGGAAGACAGTAGGTAGCTCACAAACCTAGATTTTCTTTCCATGCTCTGTACCTTACTGAGCGCATTCTAGCTCTAACTGGTGTTACCAACCTAGAAAGGAAAATGTCAAGGCTTGTGTGCTCAGTGCAATTGTCTAGTGAAGAGTAGGGGAGGAATGAGGCCCAGCTGGCTTTATTTTTGAGAATGAAATTTATATCCTAGGTGAACTGGTAGAGAAATTTAATAAAAATATCTTTCACATTTCACTTCTGAGGAAAGAATGGGAGAAACATTTAACCTGAAATAGTCTCTCAGTTCTTTTCTATTAGTAACTATTGGCTCAAAATGCAATCAGCAGCTGGTAAGAAGCTGTCTGCATTTTGTCAGTAGCACTGTGTGTTATCCTGAAAAACAGCTAGTTGCTGAAAGCTTAATAACACATCCCTGTGTCCTTTTACAAAGGGCTACTTTTTAAAGGCCATATTTAATTTCTAGCTTGTCATGCCTCATTTAACCCAGGAAACATATTCTGGACTTTAAAACTTAATTTCCAAAAAACCTCAGCTGCTGACTTCACATAATGGAATCAATCCCGGCAGGAAATAGGGCTAAGTTTTATACTGGGCTGCTTATTTCTCACTTTTGCACTGGGATATTGAAATGAAAATTGCTATCATAATTTGCCTGCATGTGTGCAAGCAGTACTTTCTCAAAATTGTGATAATATGAACTGCCATGGAAGTACCACTCCTTAAGCTGTTCAATAAGTTCAAACTTGTGCAAACTTTTCTATTCAAGAAACCCCCAAACTCTGAAGTTCAGTTTAAATAATAGCTGCTTTTGGCTCCTCACTGGAAATAGGTCACTGTTAAATAAACACACCATTTTAATATAAATTCTATATAAGTTTGATTATTTTTGGAATGTAAGCTCTTAATTTGAAAGCTTCTTTGGATAGATGGTGTGTTTTCAACATCCAGATCATGAACAAAGCCTTGCAGAATTAACAAAATATAGCTATTGATAGCAAGGAATAAAGTTATAACAGATGACAGCGACTTTAAGTAGATATGATAAATAAAGGAAGAGCCAGTGCAGAAGGAAGTACAGCAAACTATACTGACTTCCTCTACAAATACAGAGGAGGAGAAGGATCTGGAAACTCTTGATAAATGCCAAAGAATCATACAGAGTAATTAGCAATGGTAAAACTAGAATGCATAGAAAAATTAGAATAATTTTATTTAAGTTATACTTCATACAATGTAAGGGATTAGTGAGAAAAACTTACAATACAGTATGCCATTCTGGTCACCTTATTAGAGAGGACCATGCAGTTCAATGTAACTGAGAGTAACACAGCACCATTCAAAGCAAGTGCATAAGACTTCCCCAATTTTGAAAAAGAAAATGAGATTTTGAACCAGGAGACAAACATTTTCAAGTGAACAGAAATGGCACCTCTGGTATAGAGGTGTTAAACAAACAAACAAACAAAAAACTGCACTGAACAAGAAAGTAAACAATGGACCAATTACCCTTGAAACTTGGGCTGACTTTTTATGAACAGAAATTGAAAAGGTACTCTAGAATAGAGAAGGCCGAGTTCGGAACTGTTCTTTGCTTTAGATTTGGATGTCAGTAATTTAACAACACTTGACAATTTATGAGGTTATACCTAAATTTTAAGGAAAAGCAATAGAATGACAGATGTCATAGTATTTTGTACTTCTACAGTCTTTCGGGGTTAAGTCCATCCGTGGAACATCTGTAATAAAAATTATGCTCCTGCATTGCTTTTTGTGGCAAGTTCATTTCCTTCAACGTTGCAGTCTGTCAGAGACTGAAATGTTATGATTCATGGCTTAAACATTGTTACAAAGGACTTTCATCCATTATGGCAAAACTGAATAAGGAAGCTGTGACCATGGAAACCCACCCCTCCCTGAAGATGCCTCCTGAGGGGAACTTTGGACTCTGTGTTAAGTCACCTAAGGGAACTTGAGATAAGATAAAGGTGACACTGTGGTTCAGTTCTCTCAGGTCTAGGGAGAAGAATATATCCACAAGAAATCCAAACACAGCAGCTGTCCTGAAAATCAGCTCTGGCTGGGTTCACCCTGGAGAAGGCCACAGCCCACAGGCGCATCTGCTGAGGCCATGTTTGCACACACTCTCCCACTACCAAAGTGGGAGAAGAAGAGGTTTGGGTGTATGGCATAACCTCTGGTCGGAGGAGTGAACAACCCTTCTCCCTTTCACAAACTGGATCAGCTTTAAAACCCCCCACAACAGGAAGACCGCATCCATGGGACATTCACATGATAGGCCACTGGGAGGTATCAAAATCCATCAAAGATCCCTGAATCACTCCCCAGACTCATTCTGGAGGACCTGCACCAGAGGACTGCATGTGAGGCAAAGTGATGCAACAGATCCAGAGTCTATTTCAAGAGACAGTGTAAGATTTGCCCCGCTGCCTCCCTGTGGGAGGTAGCTGGGCATTCCCACCTGGCCTGAGCCCATATTAATCCACTGGACTCTATGTTTTTTGGGGGGACGCTCACCACCAAGAAGACCAGCTGTAGAGGATCATCAGGATGCTGGTACAATCCATGGAGTGGTGGTATTTTCTACTTAATTTATCTCTGTCACTCTCTTTCTCACCCCCCCCTCCCCCCCCACCTCTTTTCTATTTCTTTCTCTTTTTTTTTTCTCTCTCTCTGTCTCTCTCTTTCTGTCTCTGGCTCCGTCTCTCTCTCTCATTTACTGTTAAATAAAATGTATACTATTGACTTTGGCATATGGTCTTGCACCTTAATTTGGGCAGAGACATCATTCATCAACTGGATCATAACACTCTCACATGGTCTGTACTCTTCAAAGCATATATTCTACATACATGACTCAAATATCTTATTATTAGATTCTCCCTGCATGCTGATTTCTCTATATGCTTCTTTCCGTACTAGAATATCTGATTTCTGAACCTTTAACTCTTCCATCATTATTAGATTTTCCTCTCATCCTTGTTCTGACTGTAATCAAAGTAAAGCTTTCATTTTTCTATAGATAAATGCAGTCCCTGATAGTAAATATTCACCAAGCATTTATGGATAGATTCCTGAAGTTAACACAACAAGTTTATTAAATCAATTTATGTTTTCAAATGACTGTTTAGAACACATGAAATAAAATTAATCTGAAAATGTTCTTTTGTATGAAGAACAAATTGGTTTTTTTTATCGATGGGACTGAGAGCTAAAAGAAAGTTTTACTTCTATGAAAGTAAATGTGTTCCTTCTGTCTATTAAAATAATGAAGTACTCTCCAGTGTGTATGCTTTTATAGTTTCATGAGTTTTCAGGAAACACCAGGACTTTGGTAAGCAGTGTAGGAACATATATGGCACTGTTTCCCATATGATCCTCAGAGAGAAGCTGCTGATGTATGGGCTGGATGAGCAGACAATGAGGTGGATTGAAAACTGACTGAAGAGCTGGTCACTGAAGGTGGTGATTAGCAGCTCAAAGTCTAGCTGGGGGTCAGTGACTAGTGATGTGCTCACTAGGCCAGTACTGAGTCCAGTACTTTTTCAATACCTTCATTAACAAGCTGGACGATGAGGCAGAGCATTCCTTCATCAAGATTTCTTATGACACCAGGCTGGTAAGGGTGGCTAATACAGTAGAAGGTTTTTCTGCATCCAGGGAGACTTTGACAGTCTGGAGAGGCAAAAAGCCTATGAACTTCAACAAGGGAAGAGCAAAGACTTGGGAACAACAACCCCAGATACAAATGTATGCTAGGCACTTACCCAGCTGGGAAGCAGCTTTACAGAAAAGAGTCTGGGAATCATGGTGGACACCAGGCTGGACATGAGCCTTCAACATGCCCTTGCTGCAAAGAAGGGGAATGATGTACTGGGCTCTCATTTAGTGAGACACATTTTGATTAAAGATAGTCCAAACATGGACTTAGAAAAGCAAAAGGCATTGTAATAAATCTTACTGAAGCTTCTGACAGGCAGGGTGAAAATTGAGGACATAATTTACCAACACTTCAAGAAAGCTTTCAATGTATCCTAACACAAAAAAGACTGATCTTCAAGGTAAGCAGATCTGATGTGAAGAAGCAAACTATTAGACTAAAAAACTGATTGAGGATTGAAAGCAAATAGTCCTGAAGAGTAAAAACACCTGAGAATTTATTGGTGATGGTTACAAGTCAACTGACACAAAATTGATTTTGTTTCTGATCCAGAAATTAAAAGTAATTGAGCAAGAAAATAGAAAATGAACATGACATAATATCAAAAAGTAAACTCCAGGAGCTCTAGTGAATAGAACAGATCAAAATCTGTTGCAACAGATTACACCTAATGCAGTTTTATGTGAGCAGTGATCAAAGTGCACCACATCAATATATGTGCACATGTATGTACATGCTTGTGTAGATACACATAAAATTATGTATTGCATGTGTTACTTTCCTCACTGCATCTTTTTTCCACCATTAATTTACTTGAAGTGACAGTTTTCAGAACTCAATTCTTAGTCTGGCTATGTTCATTCACAGAAACAACAAGGGATATATTTTATTCTTTTCCTTCATGGCATTCCACAGATTTTTTAGCATTGCCCTGGAAGTTCTGTACATGGCAAAGACCCACCTTGCCCCTGTGTTACCAGTTTCCTCAGTGGTTATATAAACTCTGGGTAAGAGTCTGCATTTTGCCAGCAGGGAAGGAAAGTCATTCCCCTAAATTTTCTCAGGCCTTCTGCACGTCTCATATTTCTTTTGGAAACCTGTTGCAAATGGACTCTATGGCAGATGTCATAGGAATGTTATAGCAGTTCAGGGGTATAATTACTCAGGTACTAGCAAATATTTCCACCTGTTCAAAATGCTGTTACCTGAGCTGTTATTACCATAAACAACTAATAACTCTCCTTATCTAAAGTATCATATTAAAAATTGGCCCATTTTTCCTCACAAATGTAAACCCAGAATATCCTATTGGCCAAACAACAAGCATCGCTCATCCTTACTAATAAGGAAACAAGAAAAATGCACTTAAATATACAAGAATTAGTCATTAGTTACTATCTTGCCATTACACCTTAAATGGTGAAATTTCACATACTTTAATTTAAGCAATTAATGTATCATGGCAAAGTTCCTGTCATGCCTCCAGTAATCCAAGGAAATTACCATTCAGGTATTCAGTTGTATCTTATATACATGTGTGTGCATACACATTTTTTCTTTTTGAAAAAAATAAGAGGTTCCCTAGAATTCCTTCCAGCATTATTACATTTTTCCTCTAACATATACTAAAAACACTTTGGCAAAACTTCCTCTGAACCTCAAGAAGAAAATGTGCTGCACTTTCAGAAATGTCTATGATTTTCTACTTACACTTGGACTTTCTTTTATGTATTTTACTGTATTTCAGTAACACAGCCCAGTTCTGTCATGCAGTGTCAGGGAGCTGCATGCTAGCCAAAAGGAGCCTGGCGGTCTAGCCACAGTCCTGTCCACCCACAGCAGTTAAACTCGCACAGAAACAGGCTGGCAGTCAGAGTCGAGCACCTCACGTGAAGGGGCTTCCCTCAAAGCAGATTGAAAAGGCACACACCAGCAGAGACGAAGAAGTAAAAGAGAGGGGACTCTCCATGTGGGTTCCACGTACATTTATTCTGTGAAGGGACCGGGATGAAAAGCCAGATTTTTTGGAGGGTCCAGGGATTTTATACGGGACACAGAATAGGTGGGGAAAGGGATCTTAAGCACTGATATGAGGGTAAGTAGGTGGGGTGGACAATGGAGGGACCAATAGGGACACTGCATAGGAAGGACCTAGAGAAGGAACCAATGGGGTGTCGAGGAACAAAGAACTTTCTAAAACTTATACATATTGATGAAGGGAAATGCATAAACATGAATTCATACATAAAATAGGGAGGGGAGAACCTTAACCAATTGGGAGAAAACATGCAAATGACAGAACAAAGGGATTATGGGTTCTCACCATCTCTTCCAAGCGGGGTACTTAAACTTGGGATTCTGACCATCATAGCTTGTTGTCTGTGCTGTCCTGAGTGGTCAGGGCGGCAGAAGCCACTTGCACTGCCACAATGCAGTTATCCAATCTTTTGTCTTTTTCAATAGAAACTGATTGCTTTTTCTTTTCCCTCTTATTTCCTAAACAACTTTATATGCTAACTACAAGAGATAAAGCCATTAGCCTTAATCACTCCTTGTTGAGTAATCTGTTATAACTTCCTCTGCAAGTTATGTGAACAAAGTAAAACTTACAAAATCAACAAAAGAACGCAATAGATTATGAAATAAGGTATTTACATTCAAATGTTATTTTGAGCATTGCAATTGCTGAACTGCAAATATGTGGAGAATGTGAGGAGGACCATTTACCTCACTGGACAAACAGGAAAAAGAATGATGTTAGGATGCTTATGCATCATGATAACATTGAAGTGTGTTTTAAAAATTCAGATCAATTTCTTCAGTTTATTATTAATGTGCATTTTATCATTCAAGAGAATCGGTCCAGCATGTCTGCTTGCCTAACTGATAGATAACCGTTGATTTAGCAAGGGTGAAACTCCCTTCTCTTCTCATATGACTCAACATGTGTCTTTCAAAATAAGGTGCCGCCAGCCATGGAACCATTCATTTCATGCCAAACCACAAATATTAGCTAAGATGCTTTCTACAAATTCCGAAAAAATGCCTTTAGTTCATAATTCACTTTTCAGAGACAGTAGACATGGCAATAGCCACCTTAAGAGCCATTATTTTTCTTCTAAAGATATAAGACAATTCAGTACAAAGATAGGATGTAGCTTTTCTATACTGATCTACAAAATTCTGTTCCTTAGTCTCTTTTTATATTTGCATAGCATAGGAAGGTTGATACAGGCAGTGTTAAGGTCATTAATAATGCAACAAATCACACCTGGTCAGGAAGTGTCTGGCTGCTCAGTGACATTAACAAGACAATTCAAAGAGGGTGATCCTCATCCTTACTTCTTTGCTTGCTCTCCTGCCTTGACCTCATCCTTGAGGAGTTACTTGATTCTCTGGTCTGGAGATGCCCTCAGCTGTCCCTCTGGCCTGTCCAGATCCATGGCCGCCCCATGGGAAACCCCCACTGATCCCACTGCCCTTGCCTCGAGGAAGCAGCTGGTCTACTTCGGAATGCAACACAAATGCAATCTTAAACACAAATATGTTGACTGCTTATGTACTGACAATCTATTTATAAGCCTTTCTTCATGTGCTCTTTGGCACATGACCTATTAAATTCTTTCAAGTATCAATAAATTCATCCTCTTCATAGAGATGTCATACCACATGATATGACATACTCATATTCACACATATAGATGGAGAAACAAAATTTGGCTAGATTCACAAACAGAGTTGAGGGTTTATAGTTCAAATCCATGTCCTCAAAACCAAGGCACTGCTAATCTCATCTCTTTGAAAGACAGAACTTTACCATAAATTTGCATATTCACTCACTTTTACCTAAATGTATACATTTGGGCACCATATCTACCTACTTTCTGACTGCTGGGGAGTTCTATGCCTAAGCCCTACCAGAAATCAAAACGTGTCATGTTTCATGTTTCCATATTCCTGAAAATCTAATCTAACAATCTCACATCCCCCAAAATATATCGTGAAGACATGGAGAGCTCCTACCTGCACAACCCACAGTCAGGCAGGGTGAGACTGACGCCATACCTGTACTTCACCCAAGATTGAAGGAAAACTGTGGTATAAATTCCAGCTATCCCTAAAGGAACATGAATGAAAATGTCTCAGCTCCCAAGATAATGCCATAATTTAGTAATCACATATTTTTGAGTTTGTCTTTCTCAAATCTGTCCTTGTTTGGTTAATCCCATGCATGAATAAAAACTATTATTTGGTTCTGAACAATATTAAAAATTGAAAGTAACAAATTGAACAATTCTCTTTGTGGAACTGAGAAGAAGTGATTTGTCTACAGCCACTCAGAAAAACCTGTAACTTTTTAAAAATAAGATCCTCTGAATAACACAGCAGGAAATTCTTTATCTTGACTTCATTTCTAGCTGCTGGTAGAAGCAATCATTTCATATTTATGAAACTATTCATGGAAAATTTAATTCACGGTAGCCTTCATCTTTCATTTGCTTAAATGCCTTTTCTCATCTGCTGTGAATGAAGTGAAAGTATTTTCTCTTCTTCCATTTTGTGTCATTTGAAGGGAAGTAAATCTTCAGCCTTTCAGTTCCCCTTCAAAAGCAATTCCCTTAGTAGAAGACAACAACTCTGGTATCAAGGTAGTTTGCTTGTCTTGCTTTTTTAAGACTTGTTTCCTCTATGGCAATTTTTTCGTTAATGCAGTTTATAATTAAATTCATGTTCTTCCTTATTAGGCCCTTAATTCCAGTATAAACCATACATGGCTAAGAGTTTCTGTAAAGAGCTCTTACATGTATTTTGTATTACTGAGCTTTTTCTTCATACTGGTGCTTTCTGGTTTAACAGATAGACAAAAAGATTTGTGAATTGCTGGAGCACTAAGAATATTTTTTTAATTTAAAGAAAAATAAATCATAGAATAATTCATCCATCCCCAGCCTCATTGGCAGAGACTGCATGTTATAATTTATGGCTTAAACATCATCATGAGGGACTTTTGCCTATTATAGCAAAACTGTACAAAAGCTACAGAGAAAATCACCAAAACCCTGAACGGGGCCTGTCTTGGGGTGACTTCATGATGTGTATCCCATATCGCTGCCCTATGCCCAGGAATTAATTTTGTGCCTTTCTATGCCTTTAAACTGAGCCTGAGAGGGGGGAGGAAAACTTGAGCAAAACTTCTTCAAAGCAGTTGCAGCTTGTTCAAGGTCACACAGAGATAGAGACTTTTTTTCAACTGCGGCAGGAGAGCGAGGAAGCACCCAGCTTGCTGTTTTCCAGTAAGTTTTTGGCCAGTTTTTCAGCTTCTTTTTCTCCAGAGAGAGACTGAGAGTTGGACTCTTTTCCTTCCCTGGATTTTTGGATTTTCTCCCTTTTCTGCTGGGCTGCTTCAATATCAGAGCACATCGGGAGGACTTTCCACCAAGCACAGAGGGCCTGGCCCTGGGCCAAGCCCCAGCTCCGAGGAGACCAAAGGGAGGACTCTGACACTTTCCCAGGTTTTTTCTCCACAGCGTGAGATTTTATTATTTAGCATTATTATCCTTTTCCCATGTGTTTGTTAAATAAATAATTTTTATCTCCTTCACTTTCCTTCGAGGAAAATTTATTTTTTCCCAAACCTGGTGGGGGAGGGGTGGTTGGTAACCTGCCTTCTCTCAGAGGATATATTTCTAACTTTGGCCAAACTGGCACAGGGCCCTGGAGTGCTCATTGATGAAGACAAGGCTCAGGGGAAAAGAATACATTCACTAAGGGATCAAGCTTAGCACCTTTGGGGTGGAGACCAAGCTGCCAGGCCTGTACGGACCCTCACACCAAGGCGGGGGGAGGGAGAGGGGGACAGGGTGGAGGAGAGGTTTTGGGTGTGGTAAAAAGCCTCTGGTGAGAGGCAGTGACTGCCCATCCTCCATTGTGCAGACCACCTCAGCCTGTGGGGGGCCCCTTCACCCTGGGAAAAGCCGCATCCACAGGACAGCAGAGGGGCTGTCATGGCCCATCAAAGGCTCCCCCAAAGGGACTCCCCAACCCTTCACCAGAGCACTGCAAATGATACAACAGATCCACAGTGTTGCAAGGGACAGTGTCAAACTTACCTTGCCCTCACCAAGGGAGGCACGTGGGCATTCCCACCTGGTCCAAACAAATATTAATGCACAGGATTCCACACTTTTCGGCAGTGGGGAATCCTCACCACCAAGAAGACCAGATGGAGGGGAACAACGAGACATTGTTTGGACCTTCAGAAAGGTGATATGTTTCTGCTTAACCATTGTCAGTCTCTCCCTGTCCCCTCATCCCTCCATGAATGCTCTTTTCCTTCCTTCCTTCCTTCCTTCCTTCCTTCCTTCCTTCCTTCCTTCCTTCCTTCCTTCCAAATTCCTTCCTTCCAAATTCCTTCCTTCCTTCCTTCCGAATTCCTTCCTTCCCTCCTTCCTTCCCTCCTTCCTTCCCTCCTTCCTTCCAAATTCCTTCCTTCCGAATTCCTTCCTTCCGAATTCCTTCCGAATTCCTTCTGAATTCCAAATTCCTTCCTTCCTTCCGAATTCCTTCCTTCCTCCCTCCCTCCTTTCTTTCCTTCCTTCCTTCCTTCCTTGCTTCTCTCCTGCCTTACCTCGCCTCACCTTGCCTTACTTTTCTCTCTTTTTCATCACTAAAACTGATCTGTTGTCATGGTCACAGGATACAATGCAATCATGAAAACAGACCCATGGATGTAGCATCTTGCAGTTAGCCCAGCTCCTCTAATGAGCATGATTGCAGAAAGCCACTGAAGTGACTGAGCTAACTTAGCTGGTGCCACTTATGTTTGAAGCATGTTCACAGTAAAGAAGAACAGAGCTCAGAGGAAATAAAAGCTGATCTGAAATCTATAACTTTCTTGAGTATCAGCAAATTGCTGATATTGATGCCTTAAAGGCTTAGAAATAAAACAACACACTTTCAAACAGTATTAATAGGGGAGGTAATATAAAGGCTGGTCTTTATTGGAGGCCTCCAGGGGCAGATATGGAAAATGCCCACCCCTGCATGGAGTATATACAGTTTTATAAGTTTAGCAAATTAGCATAACTTTAAAAAAATCCCCAATTAGAGACGTAAGTGGTGAGGTCATTCCCCCTTATGGCTCCACCTCTTTCTGTAGCCCTGGTTAGATAGGAACTAAACTTTGTTTATGAAAATTTATCTCAAAGAGCTGTTCTCAACCTTGGCTTCCAGGAAGAACCAAGATAGGATAGAGGCCTTGGACCCCCTGGCTTGGAGCCTCTGGAATCTGTTTTGTCTTTCTGCCTATGGGGGTAGGGAAAGGTACTGGGGCTAGCTAGGAACTATAACTATGCAACAATAGAGCTATTAATATATATGAAGGAAATATAAAAGCAAAAAGGCAAAAACCAATTTGGCATCAGTAAGAAGGATGGGGAGGACAGCAAGAGGCATGTTGACATTACTGAGGAAAAGGAGGCATAGCAAATACTGAAAGCCCTACAATTCTTTCTTACTGTACTGATGAAGAACCCCTGCAGACACATGCTCAGTTATTGCTGTATTGAAGAAAATTTCAGACACCAAATTCCATTCCTTCCTTTGCTGTCCTTCAGACAGCAGGAGGAAAAAGAGACACAGCTTGTCTCCTGCCGTGGACAGCTTCCTGGGTTGATGGCATCTGGCACAGGGGATGAGCTTTGCCTGGCAAGGCCCTGCCCTGCCCTGCCCTGTGCTTTCATTTGTGAGGGAAGCCCTATGCTGACTTCCAGAGAGCCACCAGCCTTTGCTGTGCCCTGAAAACAGAGTACAACTGTCCCAAAGATGACACACCCATTTTAGATATAATCAAATGTCTTGGTTTGAAAGGCAGGTGTCTGCTAAGGAAGGCAGAAGCCTCCCTTGGAATGGCAGATGCAACCCCCTTCCCTCCAAGTTACTATAATTTTGAAATCAAGGGGCTTTTAGGCAAAGATGTGGGAAATAGGAATAACAGTTCTTTACTATTATATATATCTGTATGTGTATAACCAGTCAAACAAACAACAATAACTCTGGCAGTAACAGCAAACAATCACAAACCCAGTGCCAGCCTTCTCGGCTGTCGGGCCCTTTCCCCTCGGGTGCAGTTCCGCTCGCAGCCGGCAGGGGCGCTGGCGGCTCCCGGTGAGCAGGGCAGGTGCGATGGTTCCCCCGCGGCTGCAGGGGGCGCTCCGGAGCGAGCTCGGGGAGCACGCGGCACCGGTGCCCCGGGATCCCGGGAGGGATGGAACAAAGAAGCTTCACAAACCGCTGGGCAGCTGATCCCGGTGTCCGGCCGGACCCTCGGGAACAGCAGGCTGGAACAGCAGGGACGAACACAAATCCCAGATGGCAGACGCAATGTATCCAAACGGGGAACCCCCCGGAGGTCTGGGCAGGCAGGGTGAGCAGGGCTACAACGTAGCGAAGGCTCAAAGCAACGGCGGGGCAGGGCGGCCATGGCCTGGCTCCGAGCGCGGCAGGGAAGGCGGGCTTGGGATCCCGGGGCTTCTCCAGCAGAAAGGAAAAGCAGCTGAAGAAAGCAGACTCCCTCTCTGTCTCCCTCTCTGTCTGAATGCCAGAGACCGAACTGCCCACACACCCAGGTGAAGAAAAAAACAGTAGCCAGCTCTTTTGTTTTTCCTATATCTAGCCATTTGTCCCCCTGGAAACATGTATGGGCAAAATTCCTTTAACAGAAAAAAAACCCAGGAGAGCTCCTAAAACCCCAACATCAAATAAACTCTTGAAATTATGATTTCATTTTATGTATATGTTCAAGAAGTGATGCAGTATGTCAAACGAAGCTTAATCCAAATATGAAAAACAACATGCAAAAAGCAGACTATGCCAAACTAAGTCAAAAGAGAGAGGACATTCTTGGAGACTTTGTGCTCCATCAGTGTCTAACTTCTTTTTAGCAGGAACAAATTAAGACAATTTGTTCTTGTCTTTCATGTTTGCTGGAAGACTAAACGGTTACTAGATAAATTAATGCTAATAAGGTGCTGAAGTGTTAATCCCAATACTTAATCCTACCATTGAAAATAGTTACCAAAATTCAGGAAAGATGAGCTTCATTATGACTTTATTATGCCTATAAAACTTGCATGTTCATAACTGAAGAATAATTAAGATGTACAAAGAGACATGGAATCGTAACAGAATTGTTCCAACAACAGAAAATACAAGAAGAACATATCATGATGAATGGCTTATTCCATTTTTTCTTAGAAAGAGACACATTCTTGTTCTATTTCTCTGATATCAGGGATAATCGTAGTATCTCTCTCTTGTACTTTCTCACTCCAATTTAAAATGTCTTCAGATTAATTTTACAGTAGAAGTAGGACATAATTTCCCTCTCTGTGAAGCTTAGAGAAACACATTAGAAGTAACATTTAATATAAACTGAAGCAAATAGGCTACTGCCTTCTATTTTACTTGTTATCAGAATAATAGGCTATAATGAGTATTTGGTTTAGTTTCTTTTCTTTTTCTTGCATCTCTAAGTTCCCTTACTCTCATTGTATCAATTCTTTTGTTGTGACACTTGGCATTATATCCCCTGCCTGTATCTGCTCTGGAGTTGCTACTGAAGAGTCAAGAAACCTCATATTCCAGAAGGATTCCTGAAAAGAGTTGAGCTGAAAGCTACTAAAAAGACTTGGAAGAAATGTAGCAGTGTTGTTGCACCACAAAAACATTTTAGTTTTGTGAGATAAAACTATTTTTCCTTTTGATGATCTCTCATTCTCTGTTTATATTCTGCATGTATTAGTACAGTACTGCAAAACGGTGAAAAGGAATGTGTATTAATCTGATCTACTTTGAATTTAATGAAGAAGTTTTACTAAACTATTTATTCAATTTACAAAATTAATCTAAATTAATCTTTCAAGACATTTATGAAATCGTATTAAATCAGACAGCCAAGAATGCCATCACTGGCAATCACAGGACATTCAGAAAATCCTGCAATTGTCACAGTTATCTATATGTGATTTACATAAAGCAAGTATAAAATAATTTTCCCTTGTGATCTGCATTTTCCCAAGAACATTTCCTGCTCTCCCAATATCAAGATGCTTAACTATAAATATATCAGTAAGATCCATATTAGCATGTGCATATATTAATGATAGTGTATTAAATCATCAGGGCTCTAAAAAAACCTTTCCTTAATTTGCTTCCACATATTATATAAAACAATAAAATAGAAAATAAGCAATCACTTGATATAATAATATGCCTTAAATGATAGCCCATAAAGTTCCAAGGCACTAAGCATGTAAGTTTTAGTGAGGCAGGTATTTTAGAGAGAGCAAAAATTACATCCTCCAATTACTTGGATTGCTGAAAATGATGAAACTACAATTTGCATTTGCTTTCAATGCAGAACTCCTCCACTAACATGCTGGAAACCATCACTGCTACTCCAAAGCTGAGGATAGCTTAGCCAGCAGAACTGAAGTGATGAAACCACCTCTATTTGGTAAGGAAAAAACCTGCCCTTTGGGACAGAGAATATCCTGAAGGCAATTTCTTACAGGCAGGTTCTTGTCTGATGTGAGCCTCTCACTTGCAGCATTTTGATATGACAGATTAGGCAGGGAAGCTGCTCTGATAAATACATAGTACAGAAATTCTCGTTGATGGTGTTACACAGAAGATCAGAGCTGAAAGGAATACAGAGGCACCTATCCCTACTCCATACCATCATGAGTATATGAACAGATTTCCTTCTTTAGCTTTGAAACTGGGCACTCTTACGGAATGTACTGTGTCACAGCAAAGAAACTTGACTCTTACTTGAGGAAGAACTTGTAAAGGGCTGGAAATGGGACATTGCTGGCAGCACCCACAGCCATGGCATAGTCACCTACTTGCAAAATGTCCTGTAATTTTATATTCCATTCTATCCATCTGGCCATCTAGACTGAACTATACTGATGCAGTAATACCTGAATCTCAAAACAGTTGCCATATACTTCTGTGAAAAGGAAGAAAAATCAGTACTTTAGCAGAACACATTTAATAGAAAATATAGGTTAAAACTGTATGTTAAACGTAACTGCCTTCATGATGGTGTTATATCAGTGTTGTATCAGTATGAATTGCAATAGTCTCTTGAAATAATTTTCAGGAGCTCAGCTCTTACAATTGAGGTCACAGGCCTCACATTCCTTATTGTGATGGTAAGAGGAAATGTGTATTAGGTATTGCAACTGACATGGCATGAAGTTCTCACAACTCTCTATTGCTGCATCTAATTTTATATCACAGAATCATTTAGGTTGGAAAAGACCTGTAGGATCATCAAGTCTAACCACTAACCCAGCACTAACTAAACCACCACTAGACCATGTTCCTGAGTGTCACATCTAGACATCTGTTCAACAGCTCTGTTGAAGGCAGCCTTTCCCTGTCTCTGTTGCTCTCTCTGGACATACTCCAACACCTTAATGCCTTTCTTATTATGAGGGGCCCAAAAACTGGATATATAATGCATGGTGTGGCTTCACCAGTGCTGAGCACAGGTTGTCAGAATAGAAGATAACCCATTAGATCAGTTAAGGAAGCAGATTCACCATTCTTCTAGACATTTTTTATCTCTGATAAGCTCCAATTCTTTTTAAAAGAAAGACACGGTTTAATTTAAAGCTTTTGAAACTTCATGAGAACCAAAGTAAACAGGAATTTAATTTAGAAACTCCAATTTGAAATAATTAATTTTAAATTGTTATCAATTTGAATGTAAAATAATTAAGGTAAAAATGAAAGTAATCTTCAAATTAAGAAATAAAATGTTATTTTAAACAGTTAAATTTAAATACTATATTATTAATATTTGGGTTTTAATTTCTTTCCCATATGAAAAAATGTTGAATGTATCTCTTTCTGCCAAGACCTTTGAAATTGAGAAAGTCACATTTCATTAGGAAATCCTGGACAGCTATATATTTCAATGTTATATTTAAAACATTCACTGAAGAATATAAATACAATATCATCAAACCAGCATTGATAACCTCTTCACAACTCACACTTTTCCCAGCTTCTTATTCCATATTTTACTGCTCCTACAGATTATTTTTTTAAATGGTCCTAAAAAGAATTATTTTAAATTTTCTTTATACAAGCAAAAAGAAACTCATATGAGAATTGCTGGGATTTTTTGCTTTATAGTGTGCAAGTGACTTAATTAATCTAGCCAAAATATGTGGCATTTGCACAGTGCTGAGATTATATTTCTAAGACTTAAGTTCAAAATAAGATATTTAGCCAAACTATTAATCAACTATCCTACAATATATTTCATAATAAAGATGGATAATATTGCTATCAATAATGCAAATTTTTTAAAAAAATAGTGTGAGGCTTGATATGGCATTGTGTTGTACTTTATGGATAGACAAGAGAATTATATTTTCCATGATGACAGTGCACTGAGCACATCCAGATATATGTGCTACCTTTTCAAATATGCATCTGAAGAAAGGAAGGAAACATTTTGAAAGCAATTTACCATAGAAAATAACATAATGTTTTACAATACTAACTTCTCAACTGGTAACTAAGGTAATTTCCAGTTATAACAAAGCAGTATCAACATCTTTTTACATTTTATCCATACCCAGTGCTACCTTAGACAATGTATTAGTTAAAACATAACGTCTTCCCATATCAAAATACAAGAACCTATGGTCTCACAATCATTGACTATTTCATCACAGCAACTCCATATGGATATTTGTTACCTCTGTGAGAAAAAGTATGGAATGCTAATACTTACCAGAGTTCATGCTATGAAAGACTGATAGGAACCCAGCTCTATGCCAACTTCTCTTCCTCTAAATGCTAAAGCAGTCACATCATTCCAAAGATGACAAGCCTAAAAACCATATTCATTTTTCTTCTTACCCATACCTTAAATGAAGACTGCAGAAGCTATTAAAGAGTTCCATTGTTATCACTGAGTAGGAAAACTTTCCAATCATGACGAATGTGAACAGTAAACATCCAAGCAGCTTCTATACCTGGTTCACTAAGAGTTTGCACAGCATGATTAAGAAAATTTTCAGAAAAGGAAATAGCATATAATTGGGTTTTCCGTGGTATGGGCCCTGTGGACCTACACTTTTGCCCTTGCATGCACAAGAGGTTATTCCTTTACAACAGCAATAGTGAAAGGTTCTTACTTCCCTCCCCACTTCCCTTGTCTCTATGTACCTTGAGGTACATAGCTTTATTAGAAAGGCATTAAAGCCTACTGGAAGGCAAAGGAATGACCTAGATGACTCTCAGGATTATTTCAGCAGATGCCCTTGGGGCTATAATAGCTTTGGCAGCCTTTTCCAGTTTATCTCTGTAACCCTGAGGATTGGGAACACAGGTTCTTGTTTAACGGAGGATCTCTAATGTAAGAGATATTTCTCAAGTACGGAGAAGTGTAGCCCCTTCAAACTGAGATCTTGAACTGAAAATAAATGGTGAGAGGGCATACGCAGCACACAGTAAACTTCTGGTTATCAAAGCACTGACACTAAGAACAAAGAAGTACCTTACTAAGCTATCACATAATTAATTCTCTAGCATGCACTTCCATTCCTCAAATATAATGAAATCTGCACATGCAACAAGACATCATAACATTTATAAACCATGCAAAATGCAGCAAAATAAGAGGCAAGTGATACATAAGTGTTATACTTGCTCAGTGATATGTTACCCCCTCCAGGGAAATGGAGCTTCATCCAATGTTACTCCCATCATGCATATGATAAAAAGTACAACGTTCTTGCATATAAAGACAGTGTGTCAGTAAGAACTGAAACAGTGTTACTTGTTCCTGGAACAAAGGAAAAGAGTTTCTGCTTTGAGTACCTGTGGTTAATTGTAAACAGCAAAAAAAATTTGTGCAGACAAAAATACCAAAAATATCCGCTAATTCATAAAGTCTTCCTATAGAATCACAATAGTACTTTCATTGAGCAGACAAGGAACAGGAGTGAATAGCTCTTTTCTCTGAAGTTTCTGGCCACCAAATTGCTTTTCTGTCTGTAGTTTCACTAATCTCTAGTTCTAGAGCATGGCAAAATCTCTGCAGCAATACAGAAGTAGGCAATAAAAGAAGCATCTCATCTGCCAGTCAAGAAAGGAAATCTCAAAGACTAACTATTAATAATTAGACTAGTTATTAAACTGTCAGGAATCAGAAGATTGCTTTCTTGTAAAATTAGAGCTTCCAATTGAAGGAGTAGGAAACACTGAGGAGCAGCGAGCTATTTGGCCTGACAAGCTGATCCAAAAGGATGTGTGACTCCATGGCCCATTTTTTCCCCCTCCAATCACGTAGCAATTACTTCAATAAATGCTTTGACAGCATAAATTGTCAAGTATGGTTTAAATTCTCTATGTTAAACCATCCAGACAGTTCCTTATCCACCAAATCATCCATCCATAAAATCCATATCTCTTCATTTTAGAGAGAAGGACATTGCAAGGGACTACGTCAAAGGCCTTAAGGAAGTCCCAACAGATGCCATCCATAGCTCTTCTCTTGTCCACTGATGTAGTCACTCCATCATTGAATTACACTAGTTTGGTCAGGCAGAACGTGCCCTTGGTGAAGCATCTTTTATGAAATTACTACAGGATGCACACAAATAATACATAATGCAAAAACAATAGTATGTGCATGGCATATAGTGCCAGTCAGAAATATGAAATGACCAATGCACGATTTTGAGTGTGATTAAAGATGTAGCTGCTTGTGAAAGGCTTTACTCCCCACCAAAACTTAAAACCTACTTATGATTCTATTTTCAAAATGCCTTTTAGAGGTTTATTCATGTGCATAAAATTTATTGCTGAATGTTGACAAACCTCTTTAAGAACTGGATTTCAAAATATACAGAGATACAATACCAAATGTTTTATGTAGCCACTAATTTTATAATCAGGATGCCATTCAGCTTAAAATAGCAAAGCCTTCCTTCTATTCAACAAAGCTGAACTCTTCATGGTTTGTTTTTAGAGATTCTTTCTCATATGCTATGTTAATTAACAGATTTGCTCAAAACCACAAAAGCTCTACTGGAACAGGTATTATTCTTTTCTTTCAGGAAGATTTTAAATCATCTGCCAGTCCTGACAGCTGATCTGCTGTTTACTACCCTCTCCTAAACAAGAATGAAGCAAAGCGCACCAAAAAAAAAAAAAAAAAAAAAAAAAAAAATTAAACAAAAATCTGTGGCTACATGGCCTGACTAAGGAGCAGAGAAACAAACATTTTATTTAAGAAAACTATGAACAAAAACCCTGGACAAGAGGTAAAAATGCAGAAAGCCTCACAGAGCACAAGTTTAAAAGGTCAAGTCACAGCCCTACATTCCACCTTATTTCTTTCCCTCAAACACTCATAGAAGCTGAAGTCTTGAAGAAAACTAAAATTTAATGGCTAAGGATATTCTCCTATGTAATCTTCAAACAAGGCAATATAAAATTATTAAACATGTATGCATATTGTATCACAAAATTTCAGTCAATGTCTAACCATACTTTTCCTTTTGAATCAAGACTGAAAGAACATTAAGACTAATACTTGTAAGTTGAAAGTTGTATTTATTTTTAAATATATCTTCACTCTCTACTGAAAGGTAAGAAACCAGTGAAAAAAAGATATGCAGTGCCCAGACCCACATTACCATCTATAATTGTTCAATTATTCTCTTTAAGTAAGATCCCAAACTAACTGTGTTTTTCTGCTCCCTTTTAAAATTAATTTTCATGAATACTAAAGGACAAAAAAGTTAACGGCCATCAGATCAGATAAAATCACAAAAGGAAACCACATTTTGAATGTCTTCCTTGTCCAAATGCAGCTGTTAAATTTGAAGCACCACCACTCTTGAAGTTCAAACATTTGTTGCCTGTGTCTTTCTTCACAAATCGTTTAGATTCACTTTTGTGAGCACATTTTCCAAGTATGAGGTAAGAATAATAGTAATCTTGTGCAATTTGTTTTCATATGAACCAGTGCAAATAGCAGTACTTTGGAAAATTCTTACTTTGGAACAAGATATCAATCAGCTTAAAGAAAGGTAACCCCCCTTTCCCAGCAACATAATAAAGGCTAGCAAAAAGCCAAGAAAACTTCCAACAGATTTCAGGGGAAAAAAATTCACTGAAAAGCTAGAAGTAGGTCTTGCCTGATCTCTAGAGAAGCCAGCACATCAATTTTCAGTTTAAAGACAAGAAAGAAAGAGGTCAAAAACCGCCAAGTTTTTTAGAGTTATTGTTTTTGCAGCCTGAACAACTTAAACAATGTCTCCAAATGTTTTATGAATCTTGATTCAGGAGGAGAGTAAACTCCAAACAAAACAAAGGATTTATTTATATTTCTGCTCATAAAAAAACCTCAACCAAACAACCTAGACTTTTTTCTATTGGTATTTCTATTGAAAGAACACCAACTAAAATAAGGAATGTATTTTGGAATATATTTTCTAGAAACCAGTAACAGAATATTTTTTCTAAATAGCTAGTTAGCTATCACTACATTATCGTAAACAGCTGTGAAACATGCAAGAATATGCTATTCAACCATATGGTTTATTAAAAATGGAAAAATCTGCACTAACCTCACTCACAGGAAAGGTTTATTCCAAAACTCTACCGAGTTAGTGAGTACTGGTGAGGCTGACCACACTTCTACAAACTCAAAAACAACCTAGGTTTCACTTCTGCAACTCCCAAAAAGATCTAAGCTCTGAAAAAACTGCCCCTTTTAAATCAAAAACCACTAGGAGGACATGCATCAGAGTAAGACATTTCTAGAGTTTTCTTCTCTGTATTTTGTCCTGTATTTTGACAACCAAAACCAATAGCAAAGTTTCCATTTGCTTCAGATGACACCCAGAGCTGCAGTTAATACAGGCTGACTTACAACAAGAGGAAGCCTTGCAAATCTCAGTATGAAGGAGATGCTTCCTTGGGATCTTCAGGTGGTATATTAGGCCAGAAAGTGAGATTTCCAGAAACTATTCTAGATTTTGAGAATAAAATACATTGACACCTGCAGAATTCTGAATTATTCAATGGTCTCAAGCATGTGTCAACACACTACCCTGATTCAAAATTCTGAATAGCACTAGAATGTGCTGACATTCACCATTAGCCTCACTAACAAATTCATTCATATGAATTCATACTTAGTATGGTATGTCAGTAAAGATTTATAGTTATTCTTAAAAACTTTAAGCCAGTGTTTTATTAGCAAAATCTCTGTAGGAGATGCTTGTGAAAAATTCAAATTACATATGAGTACTCTTTTTAGGATAAAAATCCCTGCATATGGCTAAGGCATAAAAACATATTCAAGTAACACCAATTTAAATGTTATCATGGCCACATATATCTGAGACACAGTAGTATATAATAAAAAAGAAGAAAAGCAATTTATTTTCTTTTCTAATTTCCTCTTTCTAAATGCTGATTATTTCTCTACATTATTGCCTTCAGCACCAAGCCTCAGTGCCATGGTTTACTTGAAAAGGTAGTGTTAAGTTATAGGTTGGACTTGATGATCTCAAAGGTCTTTTTCAACCTAATTAATTCTGTGGTTCTGTGAAGCTCTGTCAGCATGTTTATTGCTTCCATAATTATGCTGAAAAATATGGGAGAACCGCAACTTTTTGAGGGAGATGTATTTTTTCTTTGTGAATGAAAACTAAATGTTATCCACCGAAGTAATTGATTGTGAATAGCCAGTATAAATCTTTTGTGCTCTCTGAAATGGCATTTAGCACTTAACTCCTTTTAATCTCTTCGTCTGTATTTTTCTTTATTAGCTCAGCATGTCAAGATAGACAGACAACACTACTCACATAAATGTAATTCTTGTCAGTCACTGCAGCCCTATCTCTCTGAACCAAACCAGTATTCTGCCAAGTATTTCAAAGATCCTGGATTGGTACTGCAATCCAAAAAAACCCACAAGCTAAGAATTATGCTCAGTCTTAAGGAGATTAATTTTAAAAATGCCATATGGGAAGATAGGGATGTCTGTTAGGACTATTCATACAGTAAATTGGTCACCACTCTGACTCCTTAGGTTCTGAATGTCCCTTCCACAAGGGTCAAGATCCCATCTCTCATGGATTTGTACTAAGCTTCAGTGATGTTTGAAAGCCTTACTCCCTTTGATTTATCTAGGAATGATCTAGGGGTATCATGCAGTGTAGGTTCATGAATCTGAAACTACTACGGTAGAAAAACTGCCACAAGTTCATACAGACTTGATGTATATCATGAAGTTTTTTGAAAACAGAATTGCTTGTAAAATAAAATTCCTAAGGTTCCCATTAAAAAATTTAATTTTTTGATCTAAACCAGGTATGAACTGGCATAGACCGATTATGACTATGAATAGGCTGAAAAACACTGTTTTAAGGTGTAAGGTGCCTGGCTTCCCTTCAGCATGAAACCTGTAAAACCTGAGGCTTTCACAATTTCACTCCTGCTTGTTAGGAAGAGGTGAGGAAAATGGAAGTGTTAATGTGTCAACATGGCAACAGGGTAAGTGTAAGGAAAGGTGAGAAGAATCTCACTGAAGAAGGAGCAGGGAAATAGGAAAAATTGAAAAGATAAAGAGGAATCCAGGAGCAGTCATAAAGGTAGTCCAGCGCATTTGGTTTGCTTGCCAACTTTTTGGATTTAGTTTTTAGGGGCAATAAAAGTAATCCATCCACAAGCACCAAAGAAGCTAATAAGTAAATGACCATATAATATATGTAAAGACAGAAACAACTGCAGTGAAACTTTAAGGAGACTATTTAGGAGTTCAATAAAGCTCAAAGTAGTGAATAGATGCAAAGGCTGAAAGAAAATTGCTTGTGGTGTTTCATCACATTTAGAAAGCTTTTTTATACTTTCTGCTTGGTGACAAGCTCATCAGAGTGCCTTAAAGTACTTAGACTGTCAAGTTCCACTACCCTTATTGGATTTTTTTCTGAACTTTCCACTACTTCTGATAGTTTCTAGAGGTCATGTTTTCATTTTGCTATGCCAAACAAACCATAGTTTATTTCACTTTTCCTCACAACAGGCTGCATATTGACCCTTGCCTGTATCCTTTTCCCTAAACACTGTATTAGAAACACTCCTACTAAAAAAGAATATAGCATGCTAGCAAGGAATCCTGGGATCTCATAATCTCTTTCCTTGGAAACATCTTTTTTCATAACTCTTGACTTGTACTTTTTCTGTTATGAACTGTTACACTTAATTCCCCTAATCTTTTGTCATTTCCAACTAAACAGTTTCCAGTTAATAATGAATTTTCTTATTACCACTCCCTAAGGATATGACTAAGCAGCTGTACTATTAAATTTCATCTCATACCTTGCAGGCTATTCCACAAGGTGACCCAGTTTTTCATCCCTCTTTTTGATGATGCTGAACAGCTTTGTTTTATCAGCAGGCCTCATTAGCTCTCTTCTGCCAAAGACTTTAATGAAAACATTAAATTATATTGGTCCAAAGACTGGCTGAATCTCTGTAACTTTCCTCCAAACTGATAATTTTCTTTTCAAAGCAGGCCAGTGCAATTTCCTTTGTAACCACTTTAAAGCCTTTACAAAATATATTCTCAAATAACTGTTTCAAATTATTTTCTGATGTGTTATCTTTGCTTAATCCATGAGGTATGGGTTGTGGTTTTTTTACCACTTACAATGAAACTTGCTACACAGGTAATGTAGGAACACGGGACACTTCTTTCATTATTCAAGGGAAAAGGTTAGATAACCTGGTTTGAAAACATTCGAGTTTCACTTCCACCCTAGTGGAAGCAGTTTTCATATTCTAGTCTTTCCTCCACCACTTTTAAGTTTACCTCCAATTATAAGTTCTATTGCCCTAGATGAAAACTGAAAACCCAGTTTAAGAGCTCTGCCTAGACACCTCCAAATCTCTAGTTTCACAGGATGCTATCTTTTTTTCTTCATCTTACTTTTTTTATTGGTGAAGTTGAAGAACATTGAGGTTTTTGGGTTATTTGTTTTACAAAGTTAGACCAAATTTTCAGCAATACTTAACTCTTAATTCTTCCATGTATATAAGAGTTAAAAATAAAGCCCAGAAAATGGAGAATATCTTTTTGCGTTTATGAAGACTTTGGCCAGTCCCTGGCTTTACTACAGCAAGTATTTCAAGCTTTCTCCTTTGTTTAATACAAAAGTCCTACTTATTTTGTATATTTGATCTAATTACTTTCCAATGTATTTAACTTCATTCGACTTCATGAAGTGGATCTCCAATGTCTGAGTTGTTATTTTGCAGCTGACATCTCCATCTGTTTTTTCTTTATTTACAGTGAACCAGTCTTTAATGACTCCTACTATTTAGCAAAGATAAATCTGAAGCTATCAATGTTATTTGTATTTTATGTGAATCTGGAAAAATGTTAGCTATCACATCTGCAGATGTACCTGGCAGTACACTTATTTCCTGATCTTCATAAGATAAATTTAATTCTGACATAATTCTGACATCAATAAACTCCCAGCTATCAAACCCATGCAACTAACAGCAGAATGACAGAAGTTGGATCAACATCCAAACATAGCACAACCCCAACATTTTTTTAAATGACTCTTACCATACACTTCTTGCAGTAATTTTGGCAGAAAAACCTTCTTTCTGTACCATTCTTGCATCTTGGAAATCTACTGCACCATAAACCCCTGCCTTCAATTGGAAAGCTCTGGTCTTTTCAAGACTACTATCCTACCATGAATTTCTGCTATATCTTTTATGACCAGACTCAAAAGATTACATACAACTCTTTCATTAACTCCACTAGCCGTTACTGCAGTCAGTAACAGGTTTTTGTCTTTCATCTCCATACCTTCTCTTCCCTCTAAGAGCTGAATACTACAAACTCTGACAAAATCCTGATCTGTGATAACAATAAATGCCAGTGAAGAAAGAATTACCAAACCATTCACACTTGCCCTTCTACAAAAGCTCAATTTCTTTTTCATTAATTCCCAGCTTGCTGATTTTGTGCAATGTTTACTACAGTTCATGATCTCTAGAATTATATTCCACTTTCCTGCAAATCTATTTTACAGTGCTTCAAAAAACAAGCACTTTCTCACAAGAGTTATAAGGTTCAAAATATTTAGGAAAAAGCACAGATGCAAAATACCAACTTCATTGTCTGTCACAGAGTTAGAAAAGTCTCCTTAGAGACAAGAGGTGTTCTCCTGGGCAGGAGGGGGAAATAGTGCACAGCACACCATTAGGAGACAGTAGCTTAACAAAAACTCACACCACGAAGAGTGCATGTAAACCCATGGTGTTTATGACTTCCATAAGCAGCAAATTGAGATACATATTTTTGTGCTTGCAAAGAATGTGTAGGGTGGTGAATGGAATGTGCTTCCCCAGAGAATGCGTAGGAGATTACCATGGTTGTAGCAGAGAATCTGCAGAGTCTAGATCCAGAGGGGAAAGTGGTGAGGTAGCAAGGATAGCAATTAGCAGGGTGGGAAAGGCTGGAAGCCCGTTCCTCTTTCCCCTCCACAACTTCGACTTTAGCATAGTTCCCTGGTCAAGAGTGAGGAATGCCAGGGAATTCATCAGGACCAGCTGAGTCTGAATTTAATGTCTGCAGGAATGAGGAAGGTTATGGGAATGCTGTAGGAAGCTCTCTCCTGCAGGTGCCAGCAACACTACTCTGATCACCATCTGAAATCTCAGGAGACCTTTTGCTTGCTGGTGACTTCCAGCAGGCCTATGGATCACAGCAAATTGTTGTGAGAAGCAAATAGTGCTTCTAAGGGAATTTGGACAGTCTGTAGAAACAGACTTACCTGAATGTCATCCCACACCCTAGAGAAGTGCCCTAACCATTGTAGGAATTCTGTGGTTTGGGTTTTTAAATTTTTTCTTCACAGAAAAACTGTATATAGAGCCCTCACTCCAAATGATAGTGAAGGACTTAATTAACAAGTCAGTTTAATCTCATTCCTGAAAATTCTTTCTTTCTCACCATTTCAATGATTTGGAACTCAGTAAATATATATCAGGTCTTAACACTCTAGGAATGCTACCCTATGACCAATTAAGAGGTACAACTAGTATTTTGGAGGTTCAAGCCTTCAGAAAAATTTTAGCTGCATATCATGCTAGGTAACTTTGAGATAAACAACAACCATCTAAGAGCCGTGAATGTATTTGTTAAAGGGTAGTAACAAAAGAAGAATTATACATATTATTCATCCATTAAAAAACAAACAAAAAATATAGTTGCACAGTTGCTGCAGTTTCAGTGTGTCAGGTTTCTTTTGCCACCTCAAAAACCAAGTCACTGAATATATTTTGTTAGGGAGAAAAGAATTCTGAATTCTGAATTTGTGTGATGCCTGCTTCAAGGGGGAAAACCCCACAATGTATGTTTCATTTTTGATCACATAAGACACTCACAATAGAGGCTGAAAAATGTACATATTAAATAACTATTATAAAGATGTTGCAATCATCATATACTTCAATTTTCTTCCCACTCTATTACTGGATATAATTGAACATATGTACATTTGTGATCGAACTGCCAAATGGAAAAACCCGCTATTTGTTAATCTTTCATGTTTCTGCATATGAAATTTGAAATAGTACATTTTATCTAAATATTTTAAAATAAGGAAACAAATATTTCAAAGCATCCAAGCTCAACAGCTGACTTTTACAGTTGGTTTATCACTGAAGTGATGGGTTTTCAGTTCCAGTTTCACATTGTCCAAAATATTGAGTAGTGTCATCAGTGTGTTACTTCCCACTACTGGTCTTGGTAGTGATTCATGTATAGGTAAGAATATGTATTTTAATTGAAGGAATGTGTAGCTACCATTGTTTAGCTCGTATTTAAAATACCCAAACACACAAAACCTTTTGTTCATTAAACATATTGACAGAGTTGTCACTAATATTTGAAGCTATGAGATAAACTTCTACCATGAGGTGGCGTCGTGCTGGCGGAAGGGGCAGAAATCGGAGGTGGGAAAAGTTGAATGAAGTGTAAATTACTTTCTGGGCTTAGTATGTAACAGTTTAAGAGAGTACTTAAGTCTAAAGTAAAATGAATGGAGGGCGCCTCTGGCAATACTGCTAAGCGCCCCAGCGCTGTGATATGCCTTTGTTCTGCTAATAAATGTTCAATATTATATTGTAGGGTATGCACAGCCACTGCCCTGGCGGGATGTCTGCTGAGATAAGGAAGATTGCTCAATCTCCCAGCAGGAGAAGGGAGAAGGCAGCTACTCTGTAGTTACGGTGAGAAGAAGACAGACCCAGAATCCTCTGGGAGACCCTATGCAGATCCTTTGTAACACATTGGCCTTTACCCTCTGACACCCAGCCCCTGTACCCCTATAAAGCTAGCCCCCTGCCCCTGCGAGGGCAGAGAGAGCCCATCCCTGGCCTCCCCTTCAAAGCTACCTCATGCAGAACAGCTACAGGGGCCTCTCATCTCCCTGGTCTGGCCTGGAGGCTGCCCTGCAGAGCTGAGCTGAAATCACGAGTTGATAATCACTGAAGAGCTGACAGCTTCTAGCCTGCAGCTGAGGGAAGACACCGGGCCTCGGGAAGGCAATTCCTTTTGGGACCATCTCTCCTGACTGGTTGCAGCTTCCTCAGTCAGAGCTACGGACCCCTCACCAGCTGTCATAACTGGCACCTGAACAGCCATTGGACCCCGGACCTCCAACGGACTCCTGGCCCGAGCTGCGTCTTGACCACGCCAAGATAGAACCAGCCGTTCGTGTGCTACTCCTCTGAAAATAGGACCTACATTGTAGCAGGGCCTTTTGGAGGTGGACAGTTCGAGACCCTCACCTCTCATCTAGGACAGAAATCCCTGAGGATCGAACTGGCTGGACCACACCCCCCAGCAGACTTTTTTTTGGACTTCAGCAGGAGCCAGCCTCACCAGAAGACAGGATTTGTAAGTTTAAAATCGGGTTCTCCTCTCTTTCTTGCGCGCAATACTTTTAAGTCCTTTTTGGTTTTTTTATCTCTTTTTTCTGCTGAGGGAGGAACTTAAATGGGAAGTAGGCAAGCTAAACCCAGCCTTTTCCAATCTGAGAGAGACTTATACCCCTTTCTTCTAACCCTTCTCTTAAAATCCAACTTTAAATTCTCTAACTTTCTAAGAAAAATCTCAAATCTTTCACTAATTGGATATCTTGAAATTTTCCTGATGCCATCACAGACCCTGTCCTTTCTGATCCGTTCTGGGACAAAGTGGGGAAGAAACTCTATTCCTCTCAAGCAATGGGAAACCTCTCTGTTTCCAAATTCATTCCTTTATTTCATTTAATGTTTAGAATGTGTCATGCGACTAACCCACCTCAGCCAAACCCGTCCTCTGCCCTTCCCCTCTCTCACTTCCCCTCTCCACCTCCAGCAATGGCCAGTCGGAGCACAGAGCCCGCCTGCCCCCCCAGCCCTGGCCAGGCTGGGGCACCGGCCACCCCACTTCCCTACCCTGATCCCCTATTTCCAGCAGTTGTCCCATACCCAAACCCCCCCCCCTCGCCCCTTGGTCCCGCTGCCACCTCCCAGGCAGTGCACACAGGACCCATCCCATACCCATCCCCCCTCCCCGGGATGGACAGCTCCGAGCCCTCCCCAGCCCAATTCCCCTGTGCCCCTGGTATTTCGCAATCCTTTGCACAAGACACTACCCCCCCTCCTCTTGCACCGGCTCGTGGTGCCTCTGACCTCCCCCCCCCCACCCCACCACGTCCCTGCTCCCTGCCACGTCCCTGGTCCCCGCAGCCTTGCCCCCCCGCCCCCCCACCCCACCATCACTGCTGTGGCCCCGTCCCAGCAATGTGCTCCATCGCCGCTGCCCCAGGCTGCCGCCCAAGGAGCAGATTCTCCCTTTCCCGTCCTCCTGCCACCAATCGCTCTGCCACCCTGGCAAACGCCAGCAGACCTCCTCTCTCCACGCCCAGCTGCATCTTACGCAATCTCTGCTACTAATCCCTCCCTTCCTACACCCCCCCCCCCCATTCCCCCGGGTTCTTATGCAATCCCCATCTCCTCCACTCTGTCGCCGCCCCCCACCCTCCTACAGCCCAGGCTGACTCCACACTGAATTGTGAAACCGGCACCACCTGCAACCCGACCTCCCCCCAAACGACCTGCTGCTGCACAGCCTCTCCACCCCCATGCTGCCAAAACAGACCCCCTTCCCATCCCTAAAAACACCCCCGACCCCCTGCTACTCCCGCCCTGTCTAAAGCAAAGCCGGCATTTCAAAACTGCCGCGCTATGCCCCCTGTAGCCCAGCCCCACCCTGCAACAGCCGACTCCTCATTTTCAGACGACAGTAGCAACAGCTCTGGTTCTGAATCTGAGGACCGCTGGGCACAGATATGCAGGGAGGCGAACCGGGAGTGAGACTGGGAGCTAGCCCAGAAAATCTCAGCCTTCCCAGTCATTACAGGGAAAGGGAGATGGGGTAGTCCATCAACTACAAAAACAGGGGAACCTATCCCATACAAAGAAGTCAAAGAGCTTTGCAAGGCAGCAAAAGAACATGGGAGAGGGTCACATTTCTTTAAAAACTTATTGGAAGCCACCTTCTCCACCTATACATGACTACCACATGATACTAAAAACATTATTAACTGCATCCTTTCCCCTGCCGAATATATGTTATGGGAAAGGCATTGGAAGAGACATTTAAAAATATTGTCTGATACTTATGCCAAAGATGCAAATCAAACAGATTGGACAATAGAACAACTGGCTGGAGAAGGTGACCTCCAAAAACCTTCAGATCAAGCTACAACCTTATCTGAAGTAGCATTACAAGACATAGCTATTGCAGCAAAGACATCGCTGCTCCTTACTCCTGATGATTCTGTTCCTACACAATATTTCTCTAACATCAAACAGTCATTAAATGAAAGTTTCATTAAGTTTGTTGATCGTTTAAAAACAAGCTTAGAAAAACAGATAGAAAGTCCGGATGGACGAAAAGAACTTTTGGGCAAACTTGCCATGGCAAATGCTAACGAACAATGTAAGAATATCTTGAGGGCCCTACCCATGGACACAGAACCAACAATAGACCAAATGATAGAGAGCTGTACACAACACACATCCACGGAAAACACAGTGACCCAAGCAGTTGTAAAAGGCATCACAGAGGGAGTTTCCAGTGCATTTGCTGCAGCAGGCTCTAAGGAGAATGCCCCCTGTTCCTGTTGTGGCGAACTTGGACACTTTATAAAGGACTGCCCACAAAGGTCACCCACCCAGGACCGTCGTGCCGCCTACCAAAGGCACCAGAGACAGCAACAGCACCAGCAGCGTTCAAAAAACTTCCATCGGAGCGCAGTATAGGGGCCCTGCGCCCAGACAACAAATCAAAGGCCATACTACCCCGCCCCGCCTGCGAACTCCACATTGGATCACCGAGAGCAGACAACTGGACCTCACCCAGCACCATCATCCCAGGTGATCCCAGAACACATGAGAAGGATCCAACACACAGAGCGCTACCGATGGGAACCACATATCAACTGGTAACGTCACTGCCACTTAACTTTATTGACAAGCGTTTTTATCGTATCCCCACAGGAAAATACACACCACAGAACGGCCCATGGGATATTATTATCCTAAGCAATACCATCCATGGTCCAGAACAAATCTTCATATTACCAGAGATACAAACAGTGCACCCTGGACAAGAGATTCTTGTCTAGCTTTGCTGCACGGACACACCTTTTTTTCTGTCACAGGGAACACCGATTGCTCAAGCTTTTTTACTTCCACAGAATAGCCCAGAACAGATTCCTCTCAATCCAACAGCAATGTGGATAGAGATTGTGGGCTCAAACAAACCGACCATCGAGTGCAGCTTGTTCTGTAAAGGAGAGAGGATCTACCATCCAGGGATGCTGGACACCGGAGCAGACGTGACCATCATCGCCTGCTCCGAGTAGCCAGGGAATTGGGAACTGGAGCCAGTGGCAGGTATGATCTCCGGGATTGGTGGAGTTGCAGTATCCATGAGAAGCAAATGAAATGTCGTCATTGATGGACCTGAGGGCAAGATAGCGACCACCCGACCATTTGTGGTAAGGGCCCCCATCACCTTATGGGGCAGAGACCTTCTATCTCAGTAGGGTGCCACCCTCACCATTCCCAGCCAGGATTTCTGACTGGGGCCGCTGAGAAACACACGCTGCCATCTACTCCCCCGCTCACCTGCAAGACTGACAACCCAAAGTGGACGAGGCAGTGGCCCCTTGAAGAAGAAAAACTCAGTGCGCTGGAAGCCCTGGTGGAAGAGCAGCTTGCCAAAGGTCACATCACCGAGACCACGAGCCCTTGGAACTCCCCTGTCTTTGTGCTGAAAAAGCCCAGCAAGGACAAATGGAGACTACTCCATGACCTACGAAAGATCAATGAGGTCATTGAAGACATGGGCCCCCTCCAACCCGGCCTACCATCACCATCGATGCTGCCCCGAGACTGGCTGCTGGCCATCACAGACATAAAAGACTGTTTCTTTAACATCCCGCTCCATCCCCAGGACGCACCACGGTTCGCCTTCTCCGTCCCCTCTCTTAACGAACAAGCCCCACTCAGAAGATACCACTGGCTCATCCTCTCACAAGGCATGAAGAACACCCCAACCATCTGCCAGTGGTACGTTGCCCACATTATGTCCCCCATCAGGAGCCTGTTCCCAGAAGCAGTCATCCACCACTACATGGATGACATCCTAATCTCTGCATCAGAAAAAACTTATTTGGACAGAACTCTTAAAAAGACAATTGAAGCCACAGAAGAAGCAGGGTTTGAGATTTGTGAGGGCAAAGTGCAGCACTCCAGCCCATGGACTTACCTCGGCCTCCAGATCCGTGAGAGAACCATCGTACCCCGTCAACACACCATCAAAGATGATCCCAAAACCCTAAGGGACCTACACAGCCTGTGCGGATCCATAAATTGGATATGCCCCTTACTAGGAGTCACAACAGATGACTTCAACCTCCTTCAACCTCCTTCACGGCAGCGGAGACTTGGACTCTCCACGTGCCCTCACGCCTGAAGCCCAAGATACCATCACCAAAGTCCAGGAAGCCCTGTCTTCACGCCAAGCCCATCACGTTGAACCCAGCCTGCCTCTCCAGTTTGCAGTTCTGGGTAAGGCTCCCTGTTTCCATGGACTGATCTTCCAATGGGACCCTCAACTCAGAGACCTTTTGCTGATACTTGAATGGGTCTTCACAACCCATCAACCTACAAAGAGATTAACCACCTTCCAAGAAGTAATGGCTCATTTAATACAAAAGGCCAGAACTCATCTCCGCTGTCTTGCAGGGTGTGAGTTCACATGCATATACTTGCCATGGACCACTGGAGATCTGAAGCATTTGCTCCAGACCAATGAGAGCCTCCAGTTCACCCTAGATAGCTACACAGGTCAAACTTCCATCCACATGCCAAAACATAGACTTTTCTACCGTGATGCAGACTTTAAACTGATTCCAAAATTAATCCAAAGTAGAAAACCTCTCAAAGCTCTGACCGTCTTTACAGATGGCTCTGGCTCATCCCATTGGTCTGTCATGACTTGGAGGCAACCCAATACTCAAAAATGGGAGTCTGATATCCAAATAGTAGAGGGATCTCCACAGATTGCCGAGTTAGCAGCCGTTGTCAGAGCCTTTGAGAAATTTAAAGATTAACCTTTTAATTTGGTCACAGATTCGGCTTATGTCACTGGCATAGCTATGAGGGCTGAACATGCTTTTCTAAAAGAGATCTCCAATCAAAAATTATACCAATTGGTTTCTACATTAATCCATTTAATCTCGCACAGGAAACAGCCTTACTACATTATGCATGTGAGGTCACACACTGACCTCCCTGGTCCCATTGCCGAAGGGAACAGGAGAGCAGATGCACTGGCCATGCCAGCAGAGACTGCAAACGTCCCTGACATCTTTGCCCAGGCAAAGTTGTCACATGCATTTTTTCATCAAAACATTCCTGCCCTTGTCAGAATGTTCAAAGCTCTCAAAAGATCAAGCAAAAGCTATCATTGCAACGTGCCCGAACTGCCAGAACTACCAAATACCATCTATGGGTACCAGAGTCAACCCCCGTGGTCTGAACAGCTGCCAATTGTGGCAAACTGATGTAACCCACTTCCCATCCTTTGGGAGATCCAAATACGTGCACGTGTCAGTTGACACGTTTTCTGGGGCAGTGTTTGCGTCAGCCCACGCAGGGGAAAGTGCCATCCATGTCATCAAGCATTTTCTCCTTGCCTTCGCCACCCTGGGAGTCCCTGAAAAAATCGAAACAGATAATGGGCCTGCCTACACCTCTCGTAAGTTAGAAGATTTCTTCAAGCAATGGGGAATAGAACACAAGACAGGCATACCTGGCAACCCCACAGGACAATCCATCGTAGAAAGGACCCACCAAACCCTCAAAAGAGTCCTCAACCAGCAACGGAGAGAAACAGAAATCTTGTCTCCTGTTGAAAGACTCTGTAAGGCTCTCTATGTCATTAACTTCCTAAATGGTACCTCATCAGAGCCTGACCCCCAATACTCCGCCACTTCTCAAATTCAACCCAAGCTAAGCTCACAGAGAAACTACCAGTGCTGGTGAAAGACCCTGAAACACACCAGGTCTCTTGGTCTTTCCAATTGATTACCTGAGGGAGAGGCTACGCCTGTGTCCAGCTACCATCTGGCCTGAAGTGGCTCCCAGGAAAAAATATAAAACCATACCTAGGCCCTACGAACACTGCTGCTACAAACACCAACAAGAACTCTCCTGAGTCAAATACAGGACCTCCCCAAAACCAGACCAGTTCTGCATGGAGACGAAGATGTCACTGAATGCCCACCAACCAGGAAAAAGATCGTCCCAGCACACGGCAGCAGACAAAACAGAAAGCTGAACAAGAAGCTACAGCAAAAGTCAAGCCGTAGGCCAGACACAGCCTGAAAAACTGATCCTTAGTTTATATGTTACCACCCCTTTTTACCCCAAAATACCCCCTTCCCTCAACTCTTTTCAAACCTCCTTAAACCCCAAAACCTCTTTTCTCACCACAAAGCTAACAATCTCACTTATATTCCCTCTCAGAAGCCCCATCCCTGTCCAAAGATGAAATTTATCTACATTGATGATGGGGATAGATTGCATCTTTAATTAAGGGAGCTTTGTAGGTATTCATTGTAATTATTATTGTGTAACTTATGTTCTCTTGCCTCCTACGTTGCTGCAGAAAGGCTGCCGGAAATGCCTTTTTAATAAATACAGAAGGGGGAGTTGTAGGGTATGCCCAGTCCCTGCCCTGGAGGGATGCCTGCTGAGATAAGGAGACTGAGCAATCTCCCAGCAGGACCCCCCCGGGAAGGCATCTACTCTTCAGTTACAGCAAGAAGAAGACAGACCCAGAATCCTCTGGGAGACCCTATGCAGATCCTTTGTAACACATTGGCCTTTACCCTCTGACACCCACCCCCTGTACCCCTATAAAGCTAGCCCCCTGCCCCTGCGAGGGCAGAGAGAGCCCATCCCTGGCCTCCCCTTCAAAGCTACCTCATGCAGAACAGCTACAGGGGCCTCTCGTCTCTCTCCCTGGTCTGGCCTGGAGGCTGCCCTGCAGAGCTGAGCTGAAATCACGAGCTGACAATCACTAAAGAGCTGACAGCTTCTGCACGGGCCCTCCTAGCCTGCAGCTGAGGGAAGACACCAGGCCTCGGGAAGGCGATTCCTTTTGGGACCATCTCTCCAGACCGGTCGCAGCTTCCTCAGTCAGAGCTACTGACCCCTAACCATCTGTCATATTATATTGCTATAAATTTAGCTCTTGAATTCATTTTTCTCAAATACAAGGGCATTATAAAATTTTTATAGGACATACTGGGCTAATTTAAACTTAACATTATCCATGCAAGACATATTCATGGATGCCCAAATAGAATTGTATGACTTCATGAAAGCAAGATAAAAATCTTAAACATTTAAATGGCTAAGAAAAAGTTATTTTGCTGAAGTCTTCAAACATCTTAAGAACTTGCAAACTGGTAATATTATAGTTATATAAGAAATTCATGTCTTTGATCTAAAAAGGTATGATAAAATTGCAGTGTTGATCTTCTAACAGTTTACTTCTAGCAAGAAAAGATCATAGATAAAATTCTTATTATTGAGAAAAAAAAAAGATGCATAAGCACAAAGTGCTGTAAACACAGTCTAACCACATTCATTTTTAGAAACACTTTGTTTATATTTTACAGATATTTATAGTGTATACAGTTGATTTGATTTCTCAAATACAAAGGATGTTTAAGCAATACATTCTTCCTGATCTGTAGCATGTATTTTCTGCTCAGAGCACTTCTGTATAAACAGAACTTCGGTGCCTGAAATGAATCTTGTGAAAATCAGTGTGCTTCTGAGAAGATGCAGAGCCTTCCAATGCATAAGAGCCTAAAGATAACAATGCATGCATGCTATAGTACCAGAGCCGTATTTTCAACCCAGTATGTAACCACATTTGATTTTGACAACTGTATGAAACATATCAGCCTTTCAAGGATCGCAGGCTACCTGCTGTGCTTGTTGGTGATATAAGACTCTCACTCATCAGTGAATATGTGAAGAGTTCTAATTGTAATGCTGTTTTGCAGTTTCAGGATTTTCATTATTCCTTTTTTTTAACCATAACTCGCTTTGAACAACAGCAACAGGATGGAGTACGCTTTTATTCCCTTAACAAAGAAACATATGTTTGATTTCACTTAAATGAAAATTTGTTTCTTAATGGAAAAATTTATCTTATTTTAGACAATATCACCCCAGAGCAATTGCATCTAATTATACACATTAGACCTTGCAGAATATCTGTGGAAATTACATCTTCTCCCTTACAGTTATCAGTCACAATACTTCTGGCTGACCCTTTTTCATGTTGCAAGAAGAAAAAAAAAGCAGACCTTAAATCCATCCAAACTCCTGTTTTCTCTAAATGAATGCTCATGCCTGCTCTTTTGATAGTGGTGGTAAAAAATCTGTATAACAGCAGCAGCAGTGACACCCAATGGTCACTCACATTTTATACTTTCAACGGGGAGCATGAGATACATACTCGGAATGTGAATACATGCCACTGAAAGTGAATAGCTCAAAGTAGTAGTACAAACTGAATTTCACATCCACACATTTCTCATCATAACCGTGCTACAAACATGGTATTTTAAGTTCACTTGAATTCATCTTTTATTTGGATCAGTCAACAATAACAGCCAAAATAAAAACAAGCTACTAGCAAAAAAAATCACAACCTGTTAAATGTTTATACATTGTAAAATATTTCTGCACCTCTAAGACATTTTAAAACATGGACCATAATGGGGAAGAAAAAAAGACTAAGAGTACTTTAAAGTGGTTGTTTCAAATAACAATAAAAATTCCAAGCATCTGTCTTGGGGTGACTTTATGACGTGTATCCCCTATCACCTGCTCTATGCGCAGACATGAATCCTGTGTCCTTTTCTGTAGCTTTAAGGCAGACCTTTAAGAGAGAAGCGGGGGGAAGCCAGTGGAATTCCTTTGGTGCTGTGTTCAAAACCAGAGATAAGCTCGCTGGCTTCTCCTGCCCGGCTGCTCAGCTCGGCTCTCTGCAGCAGCGAAGAAAGTGGCATTCTCCCGCTTTCTAGCTAGCTTTTTTTTCATTAGCTAAAGCAAGGAGTTTTCCTGGAACTTCGGATTCTTCTTCTTCTCTTCTGGACTCTTCAACAACACCAAAACATCGGCCGGGAGCCCTCACACCTAAGCCCGGGGGGCCCAAGCCGACCCAGCCCTGGAAAGGAGAAAGCCACACCCACAAAGGGCTCTGAAATCTACCCAGGTTCTCTCCACAGTGAGAGGTTTTATTATTCAGAATTATTCTTTTCCCGTGCCTGCGTGCATTGTGTTTGTTAAATAAATAGGTTTTTTCCCTTCCACTTTCCTCCAAGGAATTTTCTTTCCGAACCCGGTGTGGGAGGGGCGACTGAAAACTGCCTTCTTTGGCAGGGACGTTCCTCCCAGAGCATTTCCCTTAATTTGTCTCAAACCGGGACAGCATCATATGAAGTTCCTTATTAAAAGTTAATCAGTTAACAATTACTGTTGTGAGTGACACATAATTGTTTTTTAAAGCATCTATGAGCTGTGACAAAGCACTGTAAACATCACGAATATTACCAGTTTTGATCTTACAACAGAAACAAGCTGCTCTCACCCCTAGTGATAAGGATGCTGACCCTGATCAGTAAATTAAACATAAATCATTGAGGTTTACTCTCCATCTCTCATCTACTGATTGACTTGCCGAACAAGATGCACCCAGTAAAAGACGTTTATGTTAGTGAAATGGTCAGTAACAGACCAAATTCAAAATGTCTCTGTAACACTTAGCCAGGATTAATACCGAACCTGGAGAGAAGTAAGACCACTGTTTCTGACACCAGAGGACTGAAATTTGTAGGAATTTCACACCACTAAAGGAACTGTCCATCCAAAAACACTTTCACAATCAACTGGGTGCAGCAAATTCCTCCAGGACAGATTCTGTCTGCACTGTAAATTGTTTGCACCAGTTTGGGAAATAATGGACACCCCAAGGAGGATTTATTCCCTCACGTTTACTAGCAAGTCCTGGAGGCCACCTTCACTCCCACACAGCAAAGGGCACAAAGCCAGGAGGTTACACAGCCCTAAGGTAGGTAGAGCTGAGCTTTACCCTCATGGGTGGACAGTGAAGGTATTACCACCACCTCTGCGAGATGCTGTTCTCTACTTACTAATAAACCTTGCAAATTCAAGCTAGATCAAACATCTCTGTAGCTGACTTTTATTCTAGGCACTCTATGAGGTCACAGATCCAAGGCTAAACTAGTGCTTTTTCCTCTAAGCCCATAACATTTTAATTTTGTTGCCTTGTAAAATTGTGTTGCCTTGTTTTTCTCACATCTTCACAAGAAGTTAATTGTATAGAATAAAGATCTAGAACAACCCCTCAATCACATACTCCCATTAGTGATATTTTGTATAAATCCGATTAAGAGTATTTTCAAATGGCAGAAATTACAGAAGTCACAAAAAATACACATACACAATATGTGATGCCACATATGCAAATACAGCCTACATAAATTTTGAGAAAACGTGATTCAATAGGAAGAGAAACTGCACTGTGAACTTTTCCAGCACCCTTCATCTTGTCAAAAGTAAATAGTGCTGAATCTTTCAGCGCCTCAGAAAAATTTCTTTTGGCTTCAACTGGCCTTTTAATTCAATTGCTATCTACATTAGTAGTTTTTTGCTCCATAAATTAGAGAAAGATGGATTCAATGGATGGGCTGTTGGATGGATAAGGAATTGGTTTGGTGCTCACATCCAGAGGGTCGGGAGCCCAGGGGTATCTCTTGTATTTATGACCAAGTATATATATGACCAATGTATATATATGACCAAGTGCTGGTGCTGCACCTGGGTCAGGGCAACCCCCAGTGCCAACTCAGGCTGGGCATGAACAGATCGAGAGCAGCCCTGCCCAGGACATGGGGGTGCTGGGGTGAGAGCTGGACATGAGCCGGCCATGGGCACTCCCAGCCCAGAAAGCCAAGTGTGTCCTGGGCTGCATCCAAAGCCCCGTGGGCAGCAGGGGAGGGAGGGGATTCTGCCCCTCTGCCCCACTCTGGTGAGACCCCACCTGCAGAGCTGCCTCCAGCTCTGGGGTCCCAGCACAGGAAGGACATGGACTTGTTACAGAGCAGGTTCAGAGGAGGCACCAAGGTGATCAGAGGGATGGAGCACCTCTCCCATGGGAGACTCAGAGGTGAGTCCTGAGGAAGCGGGGGAGCCTTGGGGCTCTCACACGGGCTGTTCAAAACCTCACTCCCTGGCATCCTTGGTATGGTGGGGACTGGCGGTTTCTTTGTTGCTTAGCTAGCATGGGATTTTGTTAGTCAGAGGAAAGATGTGTGCTAACGTCTTTACAATCTGATGGGTGTTAACATCTTTGAAATGGGTCTTAAATGTCTCTACTGACTTGGGGCAGCACCTTCGTTGTCGGGCCCACGCAGCTTGGCTCCTGAAACAGACAAGGGTCAGCACAAGCCTGAACTTCTGAACTTTGTGGTAAAACAGTAGGTTCAAGGGGTGATACGAGGTAGGCGGTTCAGAAAGGCTGCACCTTCCTAGCACCTTAGCCAATGGGGAAGGAAGAGGGCAAGACGCGGCCGGGAGTTAGTATAAAAGGGAGGCTGCATCCTCCAAAACCTTGAGAGAAAACCCCACGGGCATATGCTCCGTTTATTCAAATAAAGTTGAAGGACTCCTCTGTCGCCTTCTAAGATGACTGTGTCTTTACAAACAGACCATGCGAATCTGCTTGTAGATAGGGCTAGGAGCTTAGAGATAGGGAAGTAACAGAAGAAAACTCTCAGTTCTAGAAGATGTTACTAATCAACACAGACTGTTGCTCAGCCAAGGCCACGTTAAATTCCTGAACCCAGAGAAAAAGAACAAGGACTTATAAAATTGTGGATAGGTTTTATTCTTTTATATAACAAAATGGGGGGAGCATATTAGAGGGGGGCATAGAATAGGAGATTTGAGAAGTTTGTACCTTCTGAGTATCTCAGCCAATGGGGAAAGGAAGAGGGTGTTGCGGCCGGGAATTAGGATAAAAAAGGGGTTGCATCCACCAACAATTCGAGAAACCCCATGGGAAATACCCATGGCTTCTCCCGTTATGTGAATAAAGTTACAGGATTCCTCTGTCTCCTTTTTGGACATAAACTTCTGGTGCTTGTGAATTAATTTTCCTGACAGACATAAACCTCTGGTGTTAGTGGATTTTCCTGACATTAGCTTCGGCAAGAAGCTTTTTTTCCCCCCTTTCCCTGGCCTTGGAGACTGCAACCCTCCAGCAGCTTTTGTTTTTTCTTGAACTGTTCAGCTTGATTTTGCTCTGAGATCAGAGAGGACAAATCTATGGGAGAAGCATTCGCTGTGGACCGGCAGGGACCTGAGGAGCTGCTCTGTCCCAGTCCCAGACCTCAGAAAGGGCTGACCTAGCAAAAGTAAGGACCCTGAGAATCCACCAGCTTCATCTGCTGTGAGGAGGAGACCAACATCAGAGATTCACCAGGTTCCCATCTGGTTTTTTCCCGAGCTGCTGCGTGAACTTTCTTCCTTCCCTGAGACAAAAGCCAGCACCATTTTGTTACTCCTTGCCATGTGGCCAGCCATTTTTTTCTTTCCCTGGCATTTTGGGGTTTTTTGTTCTGGTGTGGGGGTGTGTACGTGTGTGTGGGCTAAGATTCTGAGAATTCAGTATCTAGCATTTATTCATTTTTTCCCATGCCATGTGGACACTTTGTCAATAAACAGTTTGTCAATAAATGGTTGGGTTTTTTTCATTTTCATCCACTAGTATTCATTTTCTCATTGGCAGAAACGGATTGTTGGAACCCCTTTTTGTGTTAGTGGAAACACGCATTCCAGCGTTCTTCTCCTAAACTTGTCTCTAAACTGAGACAGCTTCAAACTGAAAGTCAGTAGGTTTAGATTAGATACTGGGAAGAAATTTTTTACTATGAGGGTGGTGAGGCACTGGCACAGGTTACCCAGAGAATCTGTGGCTGCCCCAACTCTGGAAGTGTTCAAGGTCATGTTGGATGGGCTATAAGCAACCTGGTCTTGTGGAAGGTGTCTCTTCCTCTGGCAGTGGGTTGGACTGACATAAGCTTTAAGGCCCATTCCTACCCAACCTGTTTTATGATTCTATGGTTAGTAAAGTCATTGAAAACAAAAAATAACAGGACTTTCTCTGAATTGCTCCCAGAATAAATATTCAAAATATAAACATATTCATAGTTTTCATAAACATAGTACTTGATGTTACGATGTCAGCAACTGTAAATTAAAGGCCTTCGGTATTGTAAATAATTTTTTGCATTTTTATATTAATTCATTGTGGGTTTGGTTTTTCTTTTCTCCTGTTTTATTGATTAAAAGATGCAGTACATGTAGTTAAGTAAGTTGTTTATAGTCAGGAAAGGAGCCAAGGTTAATGTATGTACTTTGCTGCGAGTTCAGAGTACTGACAAGCACTTAACTGGGACTTGAGTAAGTAACAGTTAAGTCTAGAAAACAAACTGGAGTGATGGTTTGTTCAATATGGTGCAACACATGAAGGCTATACATTTCCATACAAGTACTCTGCTGTGGGAGGTCCATTACTGGAGGCGTGCACAGTCAGTAACTGAAGGCTACACTGAGAGAACTGTGTGTCATGTTCCACTACGGGGAACTGCAAAGGATTCTTTCAAACGGCTATCTCGAACAAAATTAAGCACAAACGAGACCAATATTATATCTGAAAACCACTTATGGATGAGAGAAACCAGAGGAGGACACTAAAAGCAGAAGCGAAGGTGGGGAAAGAAGAATCAGAGGGAGAGAGAGACAGAAACAGCGAGACAGGGTGTTACCGCCAAGACTCAGGGGCGCACTGTCAGTGTCCGATGGGTAGGCAGTGAGTGCATGCTGTGAGCCTGGGGGAGTCTGCACAGCTCTTGGGAAGAGAGGCCAAGTGCGACTTGTGGCAGGTGGGTGGCAGCTGCCTCTGCAGCAACAAGTGGCGGGACTGCCACTGACGTGGCGCGCGGGAGGCGGTGGAGCAGCGGGCAGGATAGGCTGTGGGATTGTGGCAGGTTGCTGCGGGATTGCAGCGTCGATCCAAACCGTGGACGGGGTCGTGGCAGGCTGCTGTGGGAGCGAAGACAGGGCAAAAGCACGGTCAGAAGGCAGAGGCAGGCAGGGCAGGCAGGCAGTAATGAAGCAGGGTAGACCACAGGGAGAAGGACCTCAGGCAGGACAAGCTGGACTGAACAAGGATGGGAGCAACGAAGAAACAAGCAAATCAATGAAGCTAAGCCTCTTGTGACGCAGTTAATTGCTTTTATATCCCAAGGCTCCTCCCATAGTCCGATCCCTTGAGGATGTCCATGGGTTAGTCAGGGAAGTCTTCTCATGGCAGCAGGGGTTTCCTGCCCTCTTGGGGCAATCACTTGCAGCCTACTGGTGGAATTTTCTCTCCCTGTATTGGCTGTCAGGCAAAGTCTCCCTGGAGATAGAACTTCCCTCCATTTTCTAAAAGGAGTGCCTGGTTAGAGACCGTAATGTTGGTGGTCTTCTCCCCCTCACGAGTGCTCGCCACCCTCTGCACGTGACAGCGTGTTAACACTGCCAGCACGTGTACAGCCCCTCTAGTAATTTTCCACCCGATGCAAAAAAAAAGGATTTTTAACCCACAGTTCGAGAATTAAACCAAACAATGTTGAGGCATAAATAAAAATTAAATTGGTTCCTTACACTGTAGCACAGACATCACATCAACTGGAAGAAAATATAATGCAATGAATTAACACTGAATGAAACTTATGCGAGAATATTAATTTATTTTTGAAAACTTCCCAGAAGAGCATCAAATAAATGAAGCTCTGTTTATACAAAAGAGATTTCAAAAGTCACAGAAGTACATTTCATTGAACTTCATTCTTGGCAATAAACTTACTTTTATGTGTCAAAATCTCCTTCAAACACTAGTATCTCTGTGCTGTATTACGAAATTCATGTTTGTAACACCCATTCTTATGATATTCCAGAAAAACTTCTGAATATTTGCTTGCTGATGGCATGGCTATTTTTTTTTCTGCTCTGCTGTTGATACTTGCAAATATGATGTTCATAGGCCCTGAAAGGGTAGCTAGAGAAAGTTCAGAGGACAATCAGATCTGTTGAGGGGAAAGACTATGCAAAGTAGTCTTCATCAACCTAGAAAAGAGATGACTCAGGATGGTTAAGACAGCTACATAAACCTGCAAATGGCATGCAGAAGGTGAGTAATAGATGATTGCTTACTGTTTCTATGATTATCCATCTTTTATTCTTGAAAATAACGAAAAATATCTGGAGTTTAAATCACAAGATGCATAATCCTCATTTCCACTGGTTTTAGTAATTTTACAGCTACAGAATCTGTGGAACATAAACCATAAATGGTACAGCATAACATGTTCTGTGTGCTGCAGCTGCCACAGTGCTGAGCACAAGTGAAGGTCAAAAAGGACAAGCTTACGCTCCAGATATAATAAACTGTATTACCAAGAGGTTAATGAAAAATTTCAGAAACTCAAGGTGTGATAAATTTATAGTAGAGTTTACATGAATTGCACACTTGATTTATGTACTAAATTGGTTTATTACCTGCTTGTAAGAACATAGAATGAAAAATACGGGGCAGGTTTGCATGGTACTTTTTGAAGGTAGGACACAGATATCAAATTTAGGCTACTAGAGAAGAGATTTTCTGATCATTAACTTTTTTCTGCTGTCCTTCTACAGGCTAATTAGGGAACAATTATTGCAAATCAAAATTTTTGAAATAGACTTTAGACTGTCATCTCAAACCTCAAATCTGTTGCTGAGAAGGAAAAGCATCCTTTTCCTTGATCTTGTATTAAGGTAATAGGTCTAGACAAAAGACCTGTTTGCTCTCAGAAAAGAGAATGGCAGCAAAATGGAGCTCTGTGATGCAGGAAATATTTACAAGCCTTCTCCACGGGAGAGATAATCTTCTCTCACAAAGTGGGTCAGACTACTAAAGAACATATCTGAGGATACTTAAAAAATGAGAAGCCTGCTTATTAAGACATATTTGATTTGAATGGGCAACTTTCATCTTTAATGTGCTCTGACAGGTCATCTGTTCTTGAAGACTATGTAGTATCTCAGTCGCAGTGAAAAGGTAGGAAAAACTTAGAGCTGTCATAGTTTTAGACAACTGGTTCTACCATCAGTATACCTTCTGTGGGGGAAAAATATGCATATATGTATATTTTAATCCTAAAAGATCCCATTTTTTTAGCAAACTTCCCTGGAAAATAGGACCTCGTTGTAAGTTGTAGCATCAGAACAAGGAATTGGGAGGACACCTGTCAATACAGTTGAAAACAGAATTTTCTCACCATAGATGTGCCGACTTTGGGTGGGAGAAGCCATGCAGACAATCAATGTGATCGATAGAGCAAGCTTCGTTTATTAGCAATACAGAGCCACTTATATAGTATTAAGTGTACGTGCTTATCAGTTCTTTAATTAGTTTAAACTTACAAAAGCACATTCTTACTTCTACATAATTGGGTTAGATAAAAGACTACATTTGGCAAGCTTTATGTTTTGTCTTGAGAGATCAAAGTTTTTCCTCCCTTCTCATGGACAGCACATCTTTATCAAAACAGCACTGTACCTCCTAAAAACTCCCTTTTTGTTCCCAGGCCTGTTTCTCACGCAGGCACTTTCTCATGGAGGTTTTTTTCTCATGCAGGCCTTTGCTTGCAGGCCTTTGCCTGTACAGTTCTGTTATCGATTTGTTCCCTTTATCAATAATCCACGTCCCTGATCCTCTAACCATTCTGCAACATAGATGTTTTCCAAACAATATTTTTGTATTCTTTAAATGTCTTTTACAGTTGTCATGGGTTAGCAAGCATAGTCCCGGAAGGGATGTCCTTGCTAAGGGGTGCTTACAGCTTCCTCTGTGACCTGACAGAACCTATCAGCTGGCCAGTTTAAATATGGACAATTCTTTGAGCCACTTAAAATTGTGACCACCTCTGTGGTCCACACTTAAGAATAGACTAACCCCAGGGCAGGGCTCTCTCTCTCTCATTTCCGGCGCTGGCACAGGTGGCTGCGGGCCCCGTGCGGGGGCCAGCGGGCCCAGCCCAGGCCCTGCTTGGGCCAGGCCAGGCCGGGCCACGGCCATCCTGGAGCCAATGGGCCCTGTTCCACCCACGGAACTGCCCCCCCACCCCCATCCTGCTGTGGGCAGCCAGAGCGGCCCGGCTCCCCCTCTCCAGTGCTGCCAAGATTCAGCTGAAGCTGCACCGCTGTCTGGCAGAGATCATGTGACCAACAGCGATAATCGACATTCCAGCTGCAAGGCCTAGATGAGGTTAACCCTTTTAGTGTTGTGAAGAGCTGAAAACCTGAGGGAGAAGAAAGAGGAGATGCTTAAAGCTGAAATTCTGTTGTAAAGCTATGATGTATCAGAGTACCCATTGTAATTTCATGAAGGCGTGGGGGGTGGAGCGTTCAACTTGTACTTGTAAGCAAAAGCACCTGCGCTGAGATAGGCAGATGCTGACGCAGCTGTAATTTCATGAGAAGTTTGAACAGGGAGAGATGGAAGCGATGAGGACTTTTGCTGCAAATGGAAAAGGAGAAAACCTCAGTTCCTAGAGATGCTTCCAGAGATAGTCCTAAAGATGAAGATGAGGAGGGATGCTCCCAGGGAAGGAAAAGGGCCTCTGTTCTTAGAGATGAAATGCTCCCAGAGATGGGTGAAGAGAACTTTTGTTTCTGAACAGCTCAACCTTAAAATTGTACCCCCAGTAATTCAAGAGTGGACCCTCGAAAGCAGCTGTGGAAAAAGCTGCAAGTTGTGGGAAGGGACTCATATGCAAGCAGAGAACCAACCTGGGCAGCTGTCTTGTTGTGACAATGTTTTCATAGCATGAGCAAGAGAGACCCCTCTTCCTAAATGGACTGAACAAGGTTATTATGGAAGTGGTAAACAGACCGAACATCTCAAGGGTAGTCTTTCTACATTGTCAGTGGGAGAAGGGAGAAAGGTTGGGGGGAGGAGGGAAGGAGAAGTGTTCTGAAGGTGTGGTATGATTTTTTTCCCTTCTTTTAGGTCTGTTAATAAACTTCTTTATATTCTTTCAAGTTTGGTGCCTGCTTTGCGTTTCTCCTAATTCTTATCTCACAGAAGGTAAATAGTAATGAGTATTTGGGACCAAACCACTACAACAGTCTTCTGTCAGTATCAGGAAAAACTGAATCACAAGACAGAGGTTCTGCTCTAGATTAGACAAGGCTCCATGCCCAGCAAATACCAGTCCAGAAGATCTGCACATAAATTAAAACAATGTGATCTTAATTCTCCAGAATCAGCTTCATCAACACTCAAGTGCTGGCAGACCAGAACTTGAGATCTCAGGACTGTCTTTTGCTGGCTGTTCTGAGGTGTGCAGACTACGAATCCTGAGTGCTTCAGAGCTCAGCCCCTAACAGTCCCCAGGAAGACCGTGAAAGCACCTAGTGAAAAAGAGGATGTGATATGGGGCAAGACTCAAGAGCTACCAAGTGGTCAGGGATTTATCAGAGCTTTTACCTAGAAGGGAGTATATATCACCCTTTCCAGCACTTATCAGAATATTTCTTGATACTTAAGGGCAGTTTATTAAAAAACAACAACAACAAAACAACCAAAAAAAAACCAACAAAAAACCCACAAAAAAATCCCACAAACAAACAAAAAAACCACCCACCATGCTCTGTAAAACATTCAAAATTTCAATGAATCACCATGATTGTGTAGAAACACAACCACCCCTCCCCCACCAGGTTCAGGAAAAATAAATTTTCCTCGAAGGAAAGTGAAGGAGATAAAACTATTTATTTAACAAACACATGGGAAAAGGAAAATAATGCTAAATAATAAAATCTTTTGCTGTGGAGGAAAAAACCTGGGAAAGTGTTAGTCCTCCTTTGGTCTCCTCGGAGCTGGGGCTTGGCCCAGGGCCAGGCCCTCTGTGCCTGGTGGAAAGTCCTCCTGATGTGCTCTGGTGTTGAAGCAGTCCAGTAGAAAAGGGAGAAAATCTGAAATTCCAGGGAAGGAAAAACAAAGTTCAACTCTCAGTCTCTCTCTGGAGAAAAAGAAAACTGAACAACTGGCCAAAAGCTGACTGGAAAGCAGCAAGCTGGATGCTTACTCGGTTCCCTGCTGCAGCTGAAAAAAAAGAGTCCCTATCTCTATGTGACCTTAATAAGCTGCAAACTGCTTTGAGAAAGTTTTGCTCAGTTTTCCTTCCCCCTCTCAGGCTCAGTTTAAAGGCATAGAAAGGCACAAGAATTAATTTCTGGGCATAGGGCAGTGATATGGGATACACATCACAAAGTCACCCCAAGACAATAATAAATACATCATTTTATACAACAACAATAGTAACAGAATAAACCCTGTTTCTGGGAAGTTTACATGATTTGAAACATACCATACATCATTACCCTTTTAAAAATTAATTTACTTTTGTACAAGATGTCAGCCCATAAATCTAGTCTTAGTTTGATGCCAAATTAATTTCTGCCTTTCTTGTTTTATATATTCTCTATATTCTTTACACACATATTTGTATCTCTGCGGCCTATTTTATTCCTAGCCAGCCCCAGTACTTTTCCCTACCTTCTCCCTACCCTGATAGGCAAAAAGACAAAACACATTCCAGAGGCTCCAAGGTGGGGGTCCAAGGCCCCTATCCTATCTTGGTTCTCCCTGGGAGCCAATGTTGAAACCAGTTCTTCAAGACACATTTTCATAAACAAAGTTTAGTTCCTGTCTGAGGGGGGAGGATTTAGAAAAGGGTTGAACTGGGAGAGAATGACCTCACCACTTACGTCTCTAATTGGGGATTTTTGTAAGTTATGCTAATTTGCTAAACTTATAAAACTGTATTCACTCCATGCAGGGGTAGGCATTTTCCGTAGTATCTGCCCCGGAGGCCTCCAACAAAGACCAGCCTTTATATTACTTCCCATATTAATATTATCTCAAAAGAGAGTTCTTCTATTGTAGGTTCTTTAAGGCATCAAGTTACTCTAAAAAGCCACTCCCTCAACAGTCTGCAAAAACTATTTCAGCACACAAATTATGGCCAAACCATAAACGTGGATGTTCACTCTTAACTGCTACTGACTGAAAGTGAAAACTTCATTATAAAATTTTCCTTTTTAGAGAGAACCAAGATAATTGTGACATAGCTTTTCTGTCCAGAACAGACATGCAGTCACTCTGCTGCTATGGACTGAAAGAAGAGTGAAAATCCAGGCCACTCTACAATTCTTTTTCCTAAATAAAAAGGACTAAAGACTTAGTTTCAATTATTTAGGAGTTAATAAAGGAATTTTATTTCAATTTTCTATGGAAATATCACTGGATTACTTATATAACAGGTGAACATCTGAAGTCTTATAACACTGGAAGGATAAAGCATTCAAAAAGTAAAACTAATTTTCTTATTAAAACCAAAGCCAGATGGACAAAGGTAAAAAATGCTAGTACTTCACCTCTGCCTTGAAGCAAGAGAGAATTTGTAGATTATGCAGTTTTACTCTTGACAGAACCACTATGTTTTCTTTTACCAGTGAGTGAACACTAGCTAGAAATTGTAGATTTAGAATTGCGAAAGAAACAAACAGGAGAACAAAACTCCAAAGGACAAGAAGTCCGTCTAATTCCATTATCATGTTCTAAAATATGACTTCAAATAGACTTTAAAGACAGATAACTTTATCAATACGGACACCTAAGGTAACAGCCTGATTCTTTTCAGAACAGCCATAAAACATGGGAAAATTCTGTCAAAACTTTGCATCAGAATTTTGTTTAATTATAATTTAATACAATGTAATTGTAATAATACAAGCTGCATTTGTATTTGTAATAATAAAATGCAGAGAAGCAATTGGGCAGGGAAACCCTTCTCCCATGGGATGTTCATAGAAACATAGGATGGTTTGGGTTGGAAGAGATCTTAAAGACCATCTTGTTCCAACCCACTGCCACAGGCAGGAACACCTTTCACTAGACCAGATTGCTCAAAGCACCACCCAACTCAGCTTTGAACACTTCCAGGGATGGGACAGCCACAGCTGCTCTGGGCAACCTGTGCCAGGGCCTCATCACTCTCACAGGGAAAAATTTCTTCCCAGTATCTAATCTAAAGCAACTTTCTTTCAGTTTGAAGCTATTTCCCCTTGTCCTTTCACTACGTACTCCTGTAAAAAGCCCCTCTCCATGTTTCCTGTAGGCTTCTGTCATGTACTGAATGGCTGCAATTAGGTCATCCAGAAGCCTTCTCTTGTCCAGGCTGAACAACCCCAATTCTCTCAGCCTTTCCTCTTAGGAGATGTGCTCCCTCCTTCTGAACATCTTGGTGCCTCCTCTGGACTTGCTCCAACAGCTCCATGTCCTTCCTGTGCTGGGATCCCAGAGCTGGAGGCAGCTCTGCAGGTGGGGTCTCACCAGAGTGGGGCAGAGGGGCAGAATCCCCTCCCTCCCCTGCTGCCCACGGGGCTTTGGATGCAGCCCAGGACACACTTGGCTTTCTGGGCTGGGAGTGCCCATGGCCGGCTCATGTCCAGCTCTCACCCCAGCACCCCCAAGTCCTTCTGGGCAGGGCTGCTCTGGATCTGTTCATGCCCAGCCTGAGTTGGCACTGGGGGTTGCCCTGGCCCAGTTGTAGCATCAGCACTTGGCCTTGTTAAACCTCATGAGATTCAAGGAAAAAATAAAGTGGTATTAGTACCTTACAAAACTCTGCCCAATAGCTTGTCCTAACCACAGGGAATGTCCTCCTCCAGCTCAGATGATAAACATGCTATACTGGCAAGAGCTGCATTGCAAGATATATTTATAGATATTAGCAGCTATGTAAACATATACACAAACAGAAAGCACAACTTAGCAGCCTGTTGAAATTGTGTATGAAGTAGTAATATTCTGTATTATTAAACTTCTCCCAAAAATGCTATTTATAACTTTCTCATAGAATATATCAGCTCTCCTTGATGCATTCTATTCTCGGCAAGACAGGCTTTCTGAATAGATACGCATTCCAACACTGCAGTTATAGTCTACTCCAAAAATCTAAAAACAGATCTGTGGAAACCCAGAGTGCAGAGAATATTTCTCTGCCTGTTTTGAAGGGTTCTACCCCCCTGGACAACACTGTTTTTGGCCTTCGTCCATAGAGAAAATTGCTTACCTGCTGGGAAAAATTAGAATCTACACTGGTGTGAATTAGGTGATAGAATACTATGTAAGATTGTCACAGGGTGAAAAATTTAGAGGTTTTGGGTTTATTAATATAGTAAGTAGATAATAGCAAAAACCATCAAAATGGAGGATTGTTGTTCTCCAGACCTTCTTCTTCATCTACTCCATATTCTGCGGTAGAAGTAGTCTGGGATGATTGGATAAAGAATTTCGCAGTTCCTGCCTGCGTGACTAGATGATTTATTAGACATTGGTAGGAAAGTGAAAATATCTTGCGTTTTAAGTTTTCATTGGGTGATTTACCTTTAAAAAGGCTGTGTAATCTTGGTAATTTGGTTTTTCCTGTGTTCTCTGCTTCATGCTATGTCTGGGTCACGTCAGTGGCTTGTACTTTTCTGATAAGACGTAATAAACAGCTACAAAAGAAAGAGAAGGCTAAAAGTCCCATTCGTCTCTGACTCCTGGCAAAGACTCTAGAAAGTCTCCCCCATCAGGGGAGGCGCAATTAAGGTGTGGATTGCGTCACAGATCTAAGTTTTCTTAGACACACAAAAAGTATTTGTATTTCAATAATTATTTCAAAATCTTGGAAATTGTTCTTTAAAATGTTATTGATAGCAAAAAGTTAATGTTGTGAGGAAGCTTAAGTTTAACTTTTGATGTGTAAAGTCCTGTACAAAGATACCTCCATTAACTTAATGCACAATATTTAAAAAAACAAAGCTCCATGCACATAAGACATTTGAAATGTATTCATGGTCACATTACAGAAAATAAAAAATATTTTTCAGTACAGCCCAGGGTACAACAATATGAACTTATATAGTATACACAAATGACATCTTTTACAGAAGTATCTCCGATAGTGCCGTTTTAGTGTTTACTTACTAAATTTCATGCTATATAATAAAATTAAGCGCCAGTTCTATTGGGTAAACCCCACTGTATTACAAGTGGGTTTGGAGAATTAACAGTCATTGCTGGGTTTTTATTATCATTTTAGAGTCTTATCTCCACAAGTCTTGTATATTTAGTGTAAACATGAAACTAGCTAAGTTTATAAAATGTGTAAAATATGGTCATTATGTTTTATTATCATTAATTCCAAATATAGGTAAAAATAAATCTAAACAGGAAACACTAACTCTCTAGAACTGAGATCAAGTGATCTGACAGGAAACAATTAGTATTTTATCCCCTAAAAGGATATAAAGGTCAGTCTGACAGACTTCAATGCCAGGGAAAGCTATGGAGCAGGTCATTCAAGTGCTATCATATGGCACATAGAGAACAACCAGTGGATCAGGATTTGTGAAAGGCACATCCTGTTTGATCAACCCAGTCCTATGACTAGAGGACCCATTTGGTGGATGAAGGAAAGGCTGTGGATGTTGTCTGCCTGGACTTTACTACAGTTTTTTACACTGTTCAGTCCAGAATGGTAAAAAAATAAAACAACTTAAAAGTATATATATATACATACACATGTCTGGGTCCTGGTTGATGGCAAGTGAGTCAGCAGTGCTCTGGCAGCCAGGAGGGCCAGCCACGTCTGGGAGTGCATCAGGCCCAGCACTGCCAGTCAAGTGAGGGAAGGGATTGTGCTGTTCTGCTCTGCACTGGTGCAGCCTCACCTCAGGTGCTGGGGGCAGTCTTGGGTGCCACAATGTAAGACGTACATCAATCTACTAGAGTATGCCCACAGGAGGGAAATCAAGATGGTGCAAGGTCTTGGAGGCAGAGCTTACAAGGATGAGATCACTTGGTTTGTCCACTCTGGAGAAGAGAAGGCTGAGGGTGACCCCACCACAGACTACAAGTTCCTCAAAGAGGGAAGTGGAGACAGAGGTACTGGTATCCTTTCTCTGGGAGCACACAAGGAAAAGGAATGAAGCTGCATCAGAGGAAGTTTAGATTGGAAATTGGGAAATGGTTCTTCACTGAGACAGTGATAGGTTATTGGAATAAGTTTCCCACTAACGTGGTCATGGCATCAAACCTGTAAGAGCTAGAGTGTCTGGAAGATGGCCTTAGTCATATAGTGCAGTTTTAGGTAGTCCTGTGAGGGAGTTGCACTCAGTGATTCTTATGGGTCCTTTCCAATGTAAGATGTTCTATGACTCGCTCTATATATAGATTAATATTGAAAATGTTTTATATAAATCAGTAACAAAACTAAGTCTAGTCCCATCAGAAAACCCCACAACAGTGGAAGTGTTAGAGACACACAGTAAAAGTAACAACTGGAACAAAAATAATTTATTTTGAAGCAAAATAAAATGACACAATGAGAGCAAAGAAAAAGGTATTTAGAGACACATATATGAAATAATGAATTAAAAAACAAACAAACAAACCAAAGTAGATCAGGTGAAACATTCTGTTGGATCAGTCATAACATGAGAAGAAAACAACATTCTCTGAAACTCAAAAGTGGTGACTAGAGAAACCGAGGAACCACCCTAGTGAGATTCAAAATAAACTAGGTACTGATATTGAATCATAGATTTATTTGATTGGAAAAGACCTTTAGGATCATTGGCTTAAACTATTAACTCTTCAGTAACAAATCCACCATTAAATTATGTCCCTAGATGCCACATCGACATGTCTTTTCAATAAATACAGGGATAAAAAAGATCCCTCAGTCAGAAAATTGCCAGAGCCTGGAACAGTTGATAGGAAGCATTACAGTTTACTGTACAAGTTTTCCATTTCTATTGATCCTGTCTAGATTTCCACTCTTGAACCACAACAGAAGAAAGCAAAGGGAACACAGCTGGACCTAGCAGGGCTGTCTAAAAAACCATGTTGCTGTTCTGTTGGACACAGATAGAATAAGGAAATCAATGATACTACTTTATCATTACTTTCCATATCATGAAAAGAGTTGCAATACTCACTGTATGTTCTTGGTAAGTTCTTTACTCTTTCCTTCAAATAGCACAGTATGACACAGTATGATACAATGAGATGAAGTATCATCAGGTGGGGTCGAGGTACAACATATTGGTAAGTCCCTAAATGTCCCACTCCAACCTTTCAGGTCCATTCTGTGACCTTTATGCCTTGCTTTCCTTTGAATGTTTGCTATTTAATGAAAGCCCACAAAAGTGTCTCTGGTGACTTCCTAAATTTCTGTCTCTTTATCTATGGCAGCAGAGAAGTCCATTGATTCATTTTATTGTTCTAAAGCTGTCCTTCAGCAAGAATGTATCTTTCTTCATCAATATTCTGTTTAGTAGTCCAAGCAATTCTGAAATTTTAGCCGAAAAGACTAATTCCCACCTCAGTCTTTCTAGATTTATCTTTGCTACTTGAACACCAAATATTACTTGATCATATAGTGTTCATCTTCAACCCCAAATAGCAGATACTTTTTCTGTAGGTAAGTGTTAGATCAGCTATAAAGCACAAGCAGACCAGCCTGAAGAGACCTTCTCTAATTCGAAGCAACTCTCTTGATCAGGACTTGTTAGATATCATAGTAAAAGAAAAGCAATTACCTTAACTATACCATCCTCCTAGCCAGGGAAGAAGTGCTCTAAAATCTCTTTTCCTCTTTTACATATCAATCCAGCATAAAATTCATACTACAGAGCTGCTGTTCATTATATTTTGTTTGTCAGAAACCACAATTTGGTTGGGTTACCTATGAAGATTAAGTGAGAAGACTGTATGTTTTGCTATGGAATTTTCAAAACTGACATAAGAAATCTGAAATATGGAAACTGTTTTCATTAGGAATTCTGCTACAAGTAGACTTACTGTAATATTATGGGGTAGGAATACTACCTCTTGTACTAATAGGAAGAGAACAGCCTCGGATTTTAAAATTGTAATTATGAAAAAAAGAGGATAAAAACCATGAGGAATTTCTAGAGCATTTGTAACTTCCAGACTCAGTAGCTAGAAATACTAAAGGTATTTAAGATATTTGTTCTTTAAGGAAATATTCCAGGATAAACTCATTAATAAACTCATTTAAGGGTTTCCCCCACTTCACTCCTTTCTAACATTAGGTGAATCAATTCATTTGATCATTTCATGATCATTCATCTAAAACTTACTTGTACAGCTGCTGCAAATAATAAAAGGTGAATGGAAAGAAAGAACACATTGAGTACATTTATATGCAGTGGGCATATTCCAAAGAGTTATCCTAGATGCTGCACAATCCCAGTATGCTTCAGACATACTGCAAATTATGGAGATTACATCTAATTACCATCCTTATCTTCATGCTATCTCCAAGCACGCTGTGAAGGACAGAAATAGACTAGGTTTTACACAGTATTTCTTTCTTGTTCATATATATTAAAAAGAATGTAATTCAATTCCAATAACAGAAAATACTTCGGAGTATTGACTACTTCAATTTTTAAACTGGAAGGAATATTCATTTTGGTGCTTTCTTTGTTGACAATTTACATGACATCAAATAAAAAGTCCACACAATGACATCAATACACAAAACAAGTTCTGGGGAAAAAAGACCAAAAGCATTTCAGAAAACGTTAAAATGCATTTAGCATGTAACAGTAAAGTTCTTACTAGCAGGCACTTACTGAGAAATATTTTCCTCAGTGGTTAATGATCCAAGATGCAGCTGATGACCATTAACTGCTCCCAACTGGTCATTAACTGGCAAAAGAACAAGAATTCAACCACGATTAAGAATCGTTCATTTAGTTCTTTGGATACTAAGTCACATTTTCAACACCCAAACCTTAAATCACAAGGAATTTACATTTTTCAGTTTCTTCAATTAGTTTAAAGAAAGGAGAATCACTATCCATAAAGAATCATCATCATTCAGCTGTCAACATTTCCAGCTCACAAAAAGAAACTCCCAACCTGATACATACACTACACATACAGGGCACATATGCCTGCTCTTACTTACCCAGTCAGTAATGGGCCAGGAACTGGCTTTCCTCAAGGAAGATTAGAGAGGAGGCAAAAAAATGTTTAGGTTCAGGTCATTTAGTAAAAAAGAAAAGAAACAAAAATTTAAAAAAACCAGACTGCATACAAATGATCTCCCACACTGAATTATAATATGTGCTCTCTCTAGGAGATATTCAGGATCAGGATCTCCTCCCTGACGAGGAGCACAGACTGCACATTGCTCAGAGAACTCTTTAGTAAGGTCCCTGGTAAAATGCTTTAGAAGGTGCTGGGGCCCATCACTTCTGGTCACTTTTTAAGCACCACCTTCTATTAGCACAGGATCAGGCAATTCCAAAATGCTGGAAGTCAGACAGGTGAGACAGAAGGTCAGCTTAGCTGAACACGCATCTTTGGATTTAAGGTGACAAAAAGGAAAGTGAAAGCAAGGTTGGGTGACATGGGAGGAATACAGAGATGCTGCTCACCACTATAGTGAAAAATCTGAGCATCCAAAGCTCAGTTGGAGTTGAAGCTGGCCAGGGCTGTGGCAACAATAAAAAGAGCTTTTAAAAAGATGTTAACAGCTAAAGGCAGTATAGAAATAAATATTAGAAATAACACTGGCCACACGTCACATCATGGGGACGGTCACCTTATGAATAGGGACATACACAAACCAAGAGATGTTTGAAGTTTGCTCTGGACCAAGGGAATGACACAAAACTGTGTCAAGGCAGGGCTAAGCTGTGCAGGGCCAAGAGTTGGATTCAATGATCCTTGTGGGTCCCTTCCAATTCAGCACATTCTATGATTCTGTGATAATTCTATGAAAATCAGAGTTAAGGATTAAGCAAAGATGATGATTAAGCAAATGATAGATGAGCAAGTTTACATCTTGACTCGGTGAGATACAGCATTAATGACTTCCCACCCTCAAAGGCAGGGTGGGTATCATTCCACTAATGTGGAATACTGAGCTCACACTAAATCCACCAAGTACTATCAGAAAGTCATCCCTTCATCCTCCTCCTTACTAACACCCCTTGTCCACCACCTTTGTTTAGAACTGCAACAACCACTTAGTTTTGCCAGCAAAATATTTTGGTCAGGAAATCAAGCTGAAAAGATGACCAGGTTAAAGCTACATCTGAGAGGCAGTTAAAATTTTGAAGACTGTGATGACTGCAGCCTGAAGTTACTGAAAAACTGAAGTCACGTCTTGTATGTTCTGTGTGGGCTGTTCTGCTCTGATCTGGAAACTTAAACAAAAAATAAATATGGAATGCCAAGACATCATTTTCACAGAAACACTTTTCCGACTTTGCTTTACATGGTTGTTTTACAGCCATGTTTTAAATTCTTGTTTTTTGTCTATTTTATTGTGAGTTACTGTATATATTGTATTTTCTTCTAATAGTAAAGTTGCTTCCCTATTTATGGAATACGAAAAGAAGAAATGTCAGAAGCAAAGTTTGCAGCAGATAGTGCATGTTCAGCAGAATGTATGGAACCATTCAGTATTTGCTGCTCACGGAAATTGCAGGTACCAGGGCTGTCTGTCAGATGCTTTCTGTGTGCTAAGCTATGCAGTCTGTCTCAGTTTTGGAGATGTCCTGGAATGAGCGTTTCCTCTGAAGGGACAGGGCTTCAATAACTCCCTCTTCTTCTGTCAGTGACATAAACGGATACCAGGGGATGAAAGTGGAAAAAAAAAAAAAGAAGAAGAAAAAGGAAAAAAAAGGGGAAAAAAAAGTAAAACTGTTTATTAACAAAGTGCCTCTGCGTCCCCTGGGATCAGATCCCACTCAGCCCGGTCAGCTCAGGACGCAGTCGGCTGCGGGGACCAGCCTCCGGACTCCGGGAGACCAGAGGTCTGGCTCGTGGGTCCTTCCACAGGACCGCGGCGATGGAGGCAAGCTGTGGAAGGAGGAGGCAGACTCAGATCTGGGTGAAATCTGGGAAGTTTATTATGCCCTTGAACACAAGGTTCCACCTCCCAGGGGCGCCCAGCTCTGAGCGAGCTCAGAAGGCACTTGCAGGAGGTTTTATGGGAGGGTGGTAACAAGGGCGGGATCATAGGGACAACCAATCAGAGGAGGGAAGGGTGTGGTGAACAGGATGAAGGGCGCATAAGGGAACCAATCATGGGAGAAGGAGGGAGGGACCTTTTTCCTTTGGCCACTCACACGACGCCCCAGCCAGAGCTTTCTAGAAGCCTGGGGGGGTACCAGCACGATTGGCAAGGGCCAGGGAGGAGATAAAGGAGGGAAGTGGGGTAATTGACAGAGAACTGGGAGGGTACAAACTGGGTAAATACAAAAGTACAAAACCTGAGGGGAGACCCGGACTAAACCAAACAAAAACACACCCACAACAAAGCAAGATACCCACAAAGCACAGGAAAAAATGAAAATTGAACCTAACACCCCACCCCCACCTCGCCGCATGGCCAAGAGGCAAAGATGGCAGCTGTCCTTCTTTGTCTGTGGGAAGGGGGGAGAAAAAGAGTTCACGCAGCAGCTGGGAACCTGTTGGATTTCTGGCGTAGGTCTTCTCCTTGCAGCAGGCGAAGCTGGTGGAGTTTAATGTCCCTTCTTTTTCTGGCTTGGTCTTTCCAGGGCTTCCGACCGAGGCCATCCCCACGGGCTCTTTGGGCTGAGGGAAAAAAAAAAAGCAAACTGAGACAGTTCAAGGGAAAAAAACAAAAAACAACAACAACAACAAAACAAAACAAAACAAACAAACAAAAAACCAAACCAAAAAAAACCCCAAAAAGCTGTCAAAAGGATTTGCTGGTGAAAAGCTTCCAGGCCATGGGAAGGGAAAAAAAACCAAAACAACAAACCTCAGAACCTTCTTGCCTCAGCTGGCGAAAATGAACCCAGCAAAGGCAATGAAGTAACAGTCCGTCCAACCGCCAATCACGCCAAAGAAAAAGAGTTTGAGCACAGCCCGCGCCTGCGTTCCCAGGCACCGGCCCCGCCCCCTGGTTCCTCTTAAAGCTACAACAGCCTTTCTGGGCATAAAGCAGATGATTAGGGAATTGAGTATCATCATAAAATCACCCCGAGACACAGTCACATTGACATGGTGGTGAGCTTGGACTACAGTATCTTTTCTTTCAGCAGTAATTATCAATTTTGCCTTATTATCACATTCATGTCATGTTTTTTTGTTAAATCAGAACAAGAGCAGATCTGATTTCCAGCTGCTTGCTGCACACCATGACAATGCATTCATCAAATCTTTTGTCAGGACCATTAGCTAGAAGGTAGGACGTTAGCACAAAGATACTACTTGTTCAAATAAAACTAGTAAGATTTCCCTGGAGACACATCAAGCATCTGTAGAAGCTTGCAAACAGAAACTGAGATAACCTTAGACTTTGGGCATTTCCTGAGACAGACAGCAACCACAATGTACATATTCTAAAATCTGGACTTCTGTCCTAAACACAACTTTCTTCCTCCAGGTCTGTGCCAGTTTGGCCAAATCTAGAAATACATCCTCTGAGAGAAGGCAGGTTATAACCATCCCTCCCCCACCAGGTTCGGGGAAAAAAAAATTTTCCTCAAAGGAAAGTGAAAGAGATAAAAACTATTTATTAAACAAACATGCAGGAAAAGGGATAATGATGCTAAATAATAAAACCTCTCGCTCTGCTGAGAAAAACCTCGGAAAATTTCAGAGTCCTTCCGTAGATCTCTCTCTCCCCCTCCTTGGAGCTGGGACAGGGTGGTGGGCCCACCTCCAGGGCCAAGGCCTCGGTGGACAAGTCCTCCCAATGTATTCTGATGTTGAAACCGTCCAGCAGAGAGAAAAAAAAAACCCCCAAAGTCCCAGGAAAACAAAGTCCAACTCTCCGGAGGAAAGGGAGCTGGGGAAAAAAAACTGCTGAAAGCTGGATGGAAAGGAAAGCAAGCCGGGGTGCTTCCCTTCCCTCTCACCCTCCTCCCGCAGTTGGGAAAAAAAAGTCGCTGTCTCTGTGTGACCTTGAACAAGCTGCAAACTGCTTTGAAAAAGTTTTGCTCAGGTTTTCCTGACCCCTCTCAAGCTCAGTTTAAAGGCATAGAAAGGTACAAAATTAGTTTCTGGGCATGGGGCAGTGATAGGGGATACACATCACAAAGTCACCCCAAGACAAGGTCCTACCTCTATCTCAGTGTTGTCAGCCTTGTGAAGACATTGCAATCCTCTCAGACCAAGTGTGGCTTCCCCGGTGTTCTGAATGCCTTTATGAAACATGAAAATACATTTCTGCATTACACCAATAGTTAAAAATCATTATGGCATTAGAAAAGCTGAACTAGTGTTTTTATTATTTTTCCTAAACTAAAGAGAATGTGAGTATCTCCATCAACAAGCCTTCTTGTAGATGTGGTATCTGCAACTGGCATGAAAGCATGAAATTAAAATAGACCATCACTGAACCAAGACAAACACTGACCCATGGCTGCCCCCATGGTGTTGGAAGCCCAGATAGTATTTCCACAAGCAAAGCATGAGATGTCTGAGTGAGTTGCACTAAAGAATGAAGGAAAGAATCCCCAGTCAAAACACATACATCTCTCCTCTAACTTTTGTCTTGTAACATAGAAACACAACTGTAAAATGTAGATACTATAAACTAGTCTGTGGTAAAAATATAAAATTATGCCTCAGTGGCTGACTTAAATCAGGAATTAAGGTGGTCATCAGTGAACTTGGTTGGAAAAAAAAAGACAACCAAGACCATATCCCAACTTTTCTTTAAGCTCAGTCTCCAATTACATTGTTTCACAGGAAAACCCAGGACCAAGCAAAAGCAAAAATACTTCCAATAGTACCCAGAGGTTGTTCCATCCTTTCAAAAAAAATTGATAATCAAAATAAATTTGAATACATTTGCAGTATTCTGAAGCTAAAACTATGATATTATAAAAGTCGTGAGAGGGAAGAACTAAATGAGGAGGGAAAAAGAACAACCTGAAGGATGAAATGGCTCATCTATTTTGAGTATTTTGAGTATTTTGAGTATTTTGAGTATGGCAAGAACAGCTACAGATTTGTATTTTGTTGTCAATTTAAGGCCTGTTATTGGGACGTCAACAATAATGTTAATAGGATGCAACTCTGAATACAAAAACATAGTAGCCTATAAAAGAGTGTTTGTAGCCTGTCCCCAGCAGATTTATTTTAATATTTTGTGTGTGTTTCCAGTGTTTGAACTCATATTTTTATAAGAGCTACATTTTTAGAAAATACAAGTTTGCTGTCTTTTGTCCCGAGACCTGAAATAGGCTAACGAGTTACGTGGCATTCTGAAAGATTTACTGCTTTCTCTGAAATTAACTCCAATACTACATAAAAAACAAACAAACAAACAAACAAAAAAAACAAACAAAAAACCACCAAAACAAAAAAACCAAACAAAAAAAAACCCAACAAAAAACCCCCCAGTATAGCATAGAACTTGTGCTAGTTAAATTTCTGTACTGCTGGGCCCTTGAAAAATTCATCCTCCCAGTTTCGTCTGTTAATGCAGAATACCAAGCCTTCTGAATCCCTGCCAAGCATGCAGCATCAGTATGTGATACTTTCCACAGCTTCTCAAGAGCCATTTGGACCCACTACATACACTGTACCTGACAGTGACTCAGCTTCCTGGGAATGTGGACACAAGTACTACATGGTATTACACTTGTCAAGAGTTTTGGGACTGGTGAACTGTACTCCACTACAATGTTTTAATTTGTCAAGGAAAAAACGGTATGCTGACATGCCATGTAACAGATTTTACTCCTTTTTAGCCTGTGAAAACAATAAATCTGATTTGCAAGAAGCTTTCTAGAGGGAAAAGCTGAGGCTAATACTATAGAAGGAAAAGTGAATTTTGTTCAAGCACGTAAGTTTTTGAAAACAAACAGGCAACAGGGTTGAACTGGAAGCACTAAAAGAAGTAATCTTCATCATCCCTTTCCTTCTGCAGAGAGAACAGTAAGATTTAATGGTTACTGGTGTATTGCTCTGCATCAGATGCTGACAGTTACTATTTTACTTCCATTTTAATTTTCTGCTACAAATATGCTGATCTCAGTAAATAAATTTACTGCTTGAAGAAATAAACTCCCATTAGGATCCTAATTTTAAGAGAGCAGCAGCTGCATATGCTTGCATTGTTAAATCATGTAGTCACTACAGTCTAGTTAATTTAACAGTTCAGAAGTATATGCAGAGGGAGGGAAAGAAGGGGATCTCAGTGCCCCATTTTGTCCATCTCAGTTACTCTCTGAAGTAAGACAAGAATATCGTTTCTGGAAAGAAATTACTTACTTAACACCAACTAGACCTGGCTCCCTGTGATAGTAACAAATTAACACTTAAAATGCCAGATAGTGGAATCACAGAAGACTTTGCTTTTTAATGCAAGTTAAAGCTCAGGTTTCCCTGAGATCTGCATTTAAGACTTCCCCTCAAGTTGCCTGAACAAGCCCGAGTTATTGGATAAATGCAGCTGCTTCTACCTTTAGTATTGTACTCCAGTTGGAAACACACTAAGATAGTCTCTTCAGATATCTCATTAAGTGAACTTATTTTTCAGATTGCTGAGGACACAAGTCTTTCAGTAGAGCTTCACGCAAACACTCTGAAGAATCTCCACAGTAAAACACATGGCTCATGTTAAAATAAGCAATATGCCAGCTTCCTAATAACATTGTTTTTCCACCCACAAGTGATGTTGAGCACTATTCTAAAAGGACATTATTGTTCTGACAAATAATAATAAACCTAATGAGCACATTTTTCTAATGTTTTTTTTCCTCACCCAAAAAGTGAATCCTCCATATTTCTAATTCCATGTAACACATTACAAATATCACTTGCTAAACCAAATCATAAAATGGAAATGAATGGAAAATATTTTGTTTGACATACATAATGTGAAGAAGTTACGAGATAAAACTAATAGCTAGCACTTTGCTAGTTTTAGTATGAAAGTGAAGGACAACAAAATATGTATTGAGTGCACCAGACAATCCGTGCAAACCACTGAGGAGTTCAGGGTGAATTAAATGCCTTCAGAGTAAGCATAAACTGTTCAAAGAACAGATTCTTATAAATGAGACACTACCTAGCATTTTTCCACAGAGAACAGAATAACAGCATTTCACCCTACTGAGCCCAGGTCAGTTCTGCTGATGTTTTAAAAACCCCAGTACTGGCTAACATTGACTGCATATAAACAAAGTACACAAACCAACAAATGGAAGAATTAACTAGATCACTGTTGTCTGTGTGGTTTATCTGGATAATTTTTCAAAATGAAGCAAACCTAATCACTGTGACCATACCAACTTTAATATTGCCCTTTATGTACGCAAGGGATGTCATCTTGAACTGAGACTTCTTTAAGTCTCAAATGCCATCACAAAACAATGTGCAAAACACAAGCTTCCTGAAATTAAAGAGTAAGTTCCAAAAGACCCATTAACATGTAATTAGAAAGATGAAGGTACTACATAGAATGCCCACCAAATCTACTGCACAATTTTTTTCCATAATCATTCCTGCACCAAATTAATTTCTTCTTTTATTCTTTCTGTGACTGTCTTGGGGTGACTTTATGATGTGTATCCTATATTGCTGCACTATGCCCAGCAATTAATTTTGTGCCTTTCCGTGCCTTTAAACTGGGCCTGAGAGGGGGGAGAGAAAACCAAGCAAACTCTTCAAAGAAGTTTGCAGTTTGTTTTCATGTTTCAAGGACACAGACTCCTCTGGCTTCTAAGAGCAGCGGAGGGAGCAGGAGGAAGCACCCCAGCTTGCTTTCTTTCCAGCCAGATTTTGGCCAGTTTTTCAGCTCCTTTTCCTCCAGAGAGTTGAGCTTTGTTTTCCTGGGACTCTGATTTTTCCCTTCTTCTCTGCTGGATGGTTTCAACATCAGAATACATTGGGAGGACTTTCCACCGAGGCCTTGACCCTGGAGGTGGGCCCATCACCCTGTCCCAGCTCCAAGAAGGGGGAGAGAGATCTACAGAAGGACTCTAAAAATTTTCCCAGGTTTTTCTCTCCACAGCAAGAGGTTTTATTATTTAGCATTATCATCCTTTTCCTGTGTGTTTGTTAAATAAATAGATCTTATCTCTTTCACTTTCCTTCGAGGAAAATTCATTTTTTCCCGAACCTGGTGGGGGGAGGGGTGGTTGTAACCTGCCTTCTCTCAGAGGATATATTTCTAAATTTGCCCAAACCAGCACAGTGACTTCTCTTGAAATTGACTTCATCGTACAATAATCTTCATACAACAATGTTTCATTAGGACATAGCAAATAATGATTATATATTCTAGCAGAATAGGAAACAACACTAGCCCAAAGCTAATTGAATATAAAAACACCTAAATGGAATGTGTAAATACCTTTTCCCATTTTTATTCAGTTTTATTATCATGGAAATATACTTCTTGTATTCACGGACACTAAATACTTTGATTAAGTAACAATGTGCTAAAACTTACTGATGTGTTTCCGATTCTTCATTATTTATGTAGCTTTTGTATGTAGATGACAAATACGTCTTAACTCCAGCATTTGGGAAAGATGTTCAACTAGATCAAATTCTATCCAGTCTATTCCATCAGAGTTTGTCGCCAACAAACTGTTGCTCTGCGGCGTAAGGGCTTCAACATGCATATCAATAATCCCATTATATGATGCTCTTTCTAACCCAGCAGTGAAATCTCTGTAAATATTTCATGTGGTGATCATAACAGCTGCTCATTATGGCTTGTCAGTTTTACAGACATTTTAGTTAGAAGTTCCCTGGTGTTCCAAGCAGTTTTGTGTTTGTTCTTTTAATTAAAAGGGGAGGGAAAAAAACCAAAGTTTTTTTCTCAATTAATGCGTGCAGCTTCCAGCAACAGGAATCTTTCCTGCTACAAGAACCCTGAAAAAAAAAACCAACCTCAAAAAAACCAATCTGGGATAAAAGCCATGCATAGCAAAAAATAAAAAAAAAAAAAAAAAAAAGAAAAAAAAAGAAAAAAAAAAGCTCAGTCACATTAGTAAGTGAAACTTTTATTTAACAATGTGCATTCCACACATCTGTAACATTCCAAATGCATCTATTATAGCAATTAATTTAGAAGAGCAGGGTTCTGAATTGACTTTGCTAAAAATGCTTTAAAATTACTTTAAATCAAGTACATCTTAAGCACAGCATGCACAATGTACAAGTTCAAAGGGAAAACAAGGAAAATTAAAATACTTAGCGCTACTACCTATTGGTTCTGGCTCATCTTACTAGCTTAGTCTTCTGGTACTTGACTGTTGCAATCGAAAGATTTTTTGCACAGCATTTTTAATGCACCTTTTGGATAAGTTGCCTTAATACAGTGCTGTTTGAGTGTAATGCAAGAAACCCCAGGAAGCATGTATTGCTTGTTTTTCACAAATAATCTCAACTGTTTTTTAGTTTTCATGCCTTCAAACAGAAAAAAACCAAACCTAGACCCCATGCAGTGCTACAGGCTGGGGGAAGAGCAGCTTGAGAGCAATTCAGTAGAAAGGGACTTGGGGGTGCTGCTTGACAGCAGCTGAACATGAGTCAGCTGTGCCCAGGTAGCCAAGTAGGCCAGTGGCACCTAACCTGTATCAGGAATAGTGTGGCCAGCAAGAATAGGGAAATAATAATCCCCCTGTACTCAGCATTGCTGAGGCCACACCTCAAATGCTGGGTCCAGTTCTGGAGCCCTCTCTTTAGAAAGGACACTGAGGTGCTGGAGAGTGTCCAGAGAAGGGCAACAAGGCTTGTGAGAGGTCTAGAAAACACATCCTGTGAGAAAAAGCTGAGGGAGCTGGGATTGTTCAGTGTTGCAAAGAGGAAGCTCAGGGGGGCCTCATTGCTCTCTACAACTCCAACAGGAGGTTGTAGTGAGATGGAGGTTGGTCTCCACTACTGTACCTGCAGAGAGAGGACCGGAGGAAACAGCCTCAAGCTGAGACACGGGAGATTCAGATTAGATAACAGAAAAGAATTTTCACTCTTAGGGCGGTCTGGCATTACACCAGGCTGCCCAGAGAGGTGGTAGAATCACCATCCCTGCAGGTACTTAAGAGGCACCTGGATCTGGCACTGGGTGGTGTGGTTTAGTGGTGACAGTGTTGGTTGGACTGGATGATCTTAAAAGTATCTTCCAATCTTCATAATTCTATGATTCTATGAGAACACAGAAGGACCTTCATTGCATTAGTCAATATCCCTGCAGGCAGTTTGAGGACTGCTTCTGGAAACTGTGTAAAGAACTTTTAACATTTCCACAGGAGACCAAATAACAATATATTAAAAATTCTTAAGCAGCTCCTTAGACAGACTAGGCTAGGACATTTAGTCTTTCAATGCTTTAGTGGCCAACTCTCACTTTTAAACAGGAAAAAAATTTCATGAGTCTGGCGTAATTCTGAAACGTAACAAAGCTCACTTGCTTAGGTCTGCTCACATAACTAGCTTCAAAATTTTGAAAAAAATAATTTAAAACTAAACCAAATATCTGTTTGACTATTCCCAGAATGGTAACTTCAGTACTGAGAAAATGTCCAATAGAGCTTTTTAGCAAAACAGGCAAGGAAAAAAAGAGTGTTTTTTCTGCTATACCAATAAAAAAAATTCTAACTCCAAAAGGCCCTGAGGCAGACTTTCCTTACCAGATCAAGTATTCAAGAAAGCAGAAATGCCCAAAAACTTGTAAAGTTGTAGTGAAAAATGCAGTAAGGTCAGTAAAGTAGGGTAGACTTACTACTACTGCAAATGAAGTAATAGTATCTAATTGCTTTTGCAATTGTCTTCTATAGCTTTCACAGTCTTTCCTACGGGCTTCATGCTTTCAGTGAGAGTACGTGTCTGTCTGAATGTGTGAACGTGATGAGAAAACCATTTCATGGTAGAAGCTACTGCCTCAGTAGCTCTGAGTTGCTTACATCACTTTCCTTACAAGAATTTATCCATCTGCTCAGCTTGAAATTTAAGGATACTTTGAGGGAACTGCAATAATGACTGAAGTTAAACATTTGCTCACTGAGGGGTGGGATCAAAACAATACGCAAGACCTTTGCCATCTCTTTCAGTGAACACAGTGTGCAAGAGACAGTTCTTCAATAGTAAGTACTAATGTCAAAAATGGTATCTGTATGAAGTCAGAGCCCTGTTTAAATGAAACCTATATGAATCTGTCATTTGTGTTACCTCAAAGACTTTTCAATGTAAAAATATTTACCTGGAGCACTCTCAGTATTAGTTATTGCAGGTTTAAATGTGTTGGTGTTTTAAGAGGTCTAGTTTTTTTCCTGTTAAAGGAATTTTCCCCCATTCTGTTACTAAGATGATAAATCGCTGGGTGCTTGAGAGCAAACAAAAGACCTGGCTACCCTTTTGTTTCACCTGGGGGTGGGGTCAGTTCGCTCTCAGCATTCGGAGAGAGAAGCTGCAGAGAAAGGAGCTGCTGTTTCTTCTTCTTCGGCCGTTTTTTTTCTTTTCCGCTGGAAACAACGCCGGGATCCCAAAGCTGTTTTTCCCTGCCCCGCTGCTGCTTTGAGTTTTCGCTACGCTGTAGCCGTGCTTGCCTTGCCTGCCCGACCTCCGGGGGCGTTCCCCGTTTGGGTACATCTCATCTGTCCTCTGGGATCTGTGCTCATCCCTGCCGCTCCAGCCTGCCGCTCCAGCCTGCTGTTCCCGAGAGTCCGGCCGGACACCGAAGCCAGCCGTGTGGGGTTTGTGAAGTCTTTGAATTCTTTGTCCCATCCCTCCCTGGGATCCCGGGGCACCAGTGCAGTGTGCTCCCCGAGCTCGCTCCGGAGCGCCCCCTGCAGCCGCGGGGGAACCATCGCACCTGCCCTGCTCACCGGGAGCCGCCAGCGCCCCTGCCGGCTGTGAGCGGAACTGCACCCGAGGGGAAAGGGCCTGACAGCCGAGAAGGCTGGCACTGGGTTTGTGATTGTTTGCTGTTACTGCCAGAGTTGTTGTTGTTTTGTTGGACTGGTTATATATATATATATATATATACATATATATATAGTAAAGAACTGTTATTCCTATTTCCCACATCTTTGCCTAAAGGCCCTTGATTTCAAAATGATAACAACTCGGAGGAAAAGGGGTTATATCTGCCACTTCAAGGGAGGCCTCTGCCTTCCTTAGCAGACACCTGTCTTTCAAACCAAGACAATGATAAATCCTCACTTTCTGGTTTCTTCATCCAGTTTTTAAGGAACCATTAGCAATCATAAAGTTGCTTCTCAGTGCAATTTCACTGAGCATCTACAAAGGGCATCTGCTCCTCCAGATCTGCATGCCATCACCTGGCTGACTCTTGGCTATAAATAAAGGCTTGTGACTGAGTTATAACTTTCTCTGGTGAACGGCACTCACGTATCTGTTCCAATGAATATTATGAAATTTTCTGGAAGTTTCAGATATTTCTATCTTCTCTGTGTCAAATGTGGTACAGATTCAGTTATAGTGAAAAAATTCCCAAGAAGGACATGAAGGAAAACTTAAGCAAGGATGGAACTGACAATAATACGTCACATTTGCCTTGTTTTCTTAGGAGATCAAGTTAAAGAGATTCCTCATTGATGTGCTATATCAAATGACGGGGCACCCAAAGGAAAACAGAGCCATACTCAAGAGAATGTTAAAATGCTAGCTGGAAAGGAAACATTACCATATTATCTTGTAAACAAAACCCACAAAAAAAAAAAAAGACTAGTTATGCATATGACAGATCCAGCCCTGAAAGAGGGTAAATAATTTTCACAGCATCAGAAAGATAACTCCTTTAAACTGCACATAATGTATCTTTTTTCATTGTAGCTATCCTCCTGAGCTGGGTTTGTCTAGGCTAGACTTAGTTTTCTTCACAGTATCTGGAGTGTTATGTTTTGGATTTGTGCTGAAGACAGTGTTGATACCACAGGGATGTTTTAGCTATTGCTGAGCAGGGCTTGCACTGAGCCAAGGGCTTTTCTGCTTCTCACCCCACCAGTGAGCAGGCTGGGGGTGCACAAGGACTTGAGAGGGGACACAGCCGGAACAGGTAACCCCAGATGACCACAGAGATATTCCAGACCATATGGCATCATGCTTTACATATTAAGTTTAGGGAAGAAGAAAGAAGGGGAGGATGTTTGAAGTGTTTGGCTTCTCTTCCCAAGTCAACATTACATGTGATGTAGACCTGTTTTCCTGGGAAAGCTGAACACCTGCCTGGCCATGGGAAGGGGTGAATGAATTCCCTGATTTGCTTTGTTTGCATGTGTGGCTTTTGTTTTACTTATTAAACTGTATCTATCTCAATCCTAAGGTTTTTTCAGTTTTACTGTTCCAATTCTCTCCACTGTCCCACCAGAAGAGAGGAAAAAAGTGGCCCTGTGTGGCTTAGTTGCCAAATGGGGTTAAACCACAACACTTACTACATGTGCCCATTACCAGATTTGTTTCCAGGAGATTTTGTGCCTTGTTGGGGCCCTCCCCCTGCCACGTGGTCCTGGGAGAGGGGCCCTGGGGGGGAGACACAGGGTTTCCCAGCCCCTGGTCAGCCTCGTTCCCCATTGCTTGTTTTGTGTTCCCCTGCGCAGGGAAGGACCCTTGGGTCCCGTGATTGCTACAGTTCCTTGGCAAACCTCTGGCCATGTGGCTGGAGAAATAAACATCTCTCTGAAACATCTATCAAGAATTGGTCCATATAGATTTCTTTTCCACGGGCCTTGTTGACTGATACGTGTGTTGCAGTTTCCCCACTGTAACAAATGGTGGCGAATTGCGAGCAGAACGATCCCTGATCCCTAAGGACAGCGACTGATTTTTGAGTAAACTCTGGATTTCTCTTCTTGTGTTTGTTTTGCTGTTCCATCTCTAAAGTATGGAGGAACCATGGAAAGACTCTTGGCTCTCAGAGCCGCATATGGACATTTATCTTAAACTTGAAAAGATTCTTGAACAACGATTTGTAAATTTTAGCTTAATTCAAGATCAAAAGGAACTGAAACACTTCCTGGCATGGTTGTTTAAGAACTTTTTCTATGTTTTTTGGGATTTAATTCTTACCAAAGATTTCTGGAAGACCATTTGGACACAGTTAATTTCTGAGTCAAAATATATGCCGATGGAAGAATATTTTCGTGAACATTATTTAATTACCGAGACTGTTGAACAATGTCAGCTGTGTCCTTGTGAAGTTAAAACTGCTTCAGGGACCATGCGACCCAGGCCACGTGCACCAAGCGCTCTGCGAGCAGCAGCAGGCAATTCCCATGCGTGGGCGGAGCAACGTGAGCTGCAGTGTCAGCAGTGGAGAGAGGTACGGCAGGAGTGGGGCGACCTGGTGGTGCTCACCCGGCCCCGTGCAGCGCGTGATGGAGCGAGCCCCGTGAACGCCCGACCGAGAGGGGCGGTGCGCAGGCGGCGGCTGGCGGCAGTGGCGGCGGAGCGGAGCCGCGCCCAGCCAAGACGCGTGCTGGAGCAGGGCGTGGGGGGGGGTCGTCGCTCGGGGGCCCGGCCGAGGCGTGGGCGTGGCCCCAGGCAGTGGCAGTGCAGCTGAGAGCAGAGGAGGCGGTGCGCGGGGAGCTGAGCGGCGCAGCCCGGCCCAGCCCGTGTGGCCCCGAATGCGACCCCAAGAAGAGTGCGCAGGCACGAGCAGCCCCGACGGCCCCAGCAGCACTGACAACCCTGGCAGTTCCAACATGGAAGCGAGTGAAAGCGAAAAAGAAAGCAAAAATGCAGCGAGACAGAAAACAGCAGCCACTCGGAAAAAGGAAAAGATCATTGTAGCTAAGGTTTTAGGAATAGTAAAATGGTATAATGTTAAACAAAATTATGGTTTTATAACAAGATGTGACAACCAAGAAGACATATTCGTTCATAGAACTGCTATTAAAAAGAATAACCCTAAAAATTACCTGCAAAGTGTAGGAGATGGGGAGGTTGTACAATTTGATATAGTGCAAGGAAAGAAGGGTTTACAAGCAGCAAATGTTACTGGGCCTGGGGGTATTCCAGTCAAAGGCAGCCATTATGCACAAAATTATAAACAATATCCGTCCCAGCAACTTCCCTACCCACAACCTACTTTCCCCTTTTACCCTATACCCAATATGAACCCTTTCCTAAGTCTACCCCATCACCAGTTTATTTCTGTTTTTCACCCCATGGCTTCCCTATACAATTCTCTTTCCCTACAACTCCTCTCCGATGGGGGGGATGAAAAGGGGGAGGGAAGAAATTAACTATTTTTGTTTAGCTTTCCAACAGGTACAAATAGAAAAAACCCTCTCCTGCCTTAGTTTCCCCACAAAGCATGCCCAGAGAGTCCTGTCTCCCTTCTGTCAGCCTTAAGATGTTCCAGAGAATCTGTTTGGACATTTAAAGACTCAGGAGGGTCTCTTGTTTTGTTTTGAAACTGTCCTTGTTATCTCATGTTTATCCAGTTGTTTTCAATGTTAAGTTTTAAATCTCTTTTTGTTAAAAATAAAAGGGTGAAATGTTGGAGCCCTCCCCCTGCCACGTGGTCCTGGGAGAGGGGCCCTGGGGGGGAGACACAGGGTTTCCCAGCCCCTGGTCAGCCTCGTTCCCCATTGCTTGTTTTGTGTTCCCCTGCGCAGGGAAGGACCCTCGGGTCCCGTGATTGCTACAGTTTCTCGACAAACCTCCAACCATGCAGCTGGAGAAATAAACATCTCTCTGAAACATCTATCAAGAATTGGTCCATATAGATTTCTTTTCCACGGGCCTCGTTGACTGATATGCGTGTTGCAGTTTCCCCACGGTAACAGTGCCTAAGCAATCATTGACTGTATGTCCTTGTGTTCTGGTAGACACAAATAACTGATTTACAAGGCTCTTCAAATGCAGGTCATTAACCTTGACTAGAATAAAATACAACAGCAATGTAATCATCTTTATCTCCTATATGAATTTGCCTGTGTCACATTTTCAGCCTGCATTTGTTTTATTTCATATCTCCTGATACAGCTGTTCTAGCATGTTTATTTGCCAATATCCTGAAGGAACTGCTTCAGTTCATTTACTGAAGGTAGTTACTTCAGTGTTTTGGACCCTCCATTATCCATAGCCTGACAGTTTGCCATTTGAAGGAATGGCAACAGATGCTTGAGAAATGTGAACTGCAAAGGTGGAGATGTGGATTTGCATTAATCAGCAGGCTTTTCCTAATCTTTTAAACCAAACTCTACATCAAGCCAGTTAAAACACGACAAGTGAGACACTTCTAAAACATGACTAAGTAGGAAAAAAATTTCTGAAAACAACTGATTTCTATCTCCAGCTTGCATTTCTATTATAGTACAGTCATTTCTTACAAGGTTTATAGGTTACCAGATGTCTCGGTTTTGAAAGACAGGTGTCTGCTAAGGAAGGCAGAGGCCCCCCTTGAAGTGGCAGATATAACCCCTTTTCCCTCCAAGTTATTATATTTTGAAATCAAGGGCCTTTAGGCAAAGATGTGGGAAATAGGAATAACAGTTCTTTACTATATATATATATATATATATATATATAGGTATATAACCAGTCAAACAGAACAACAACAACTATGGCAGTAACAGCAATCACAAACCCAGTCCCAGCCTTCTCGGCTGTCGGGCCCTTTCCCCTCGGGTGCAGTTCCGCTCGCAGCCGGCAGGGGCGCTGGCGGCTCCCGGTGAGCAGGGCAGGTGCGATGGTTCCCCCGCGGCTGCAGGGGGCGCTCTGGAGCGAGCTCAGGGAGCACGCGGCACCGGTGCCCTGGGATCCCGGGAAGGGATGGAACAAAGGCTTCACAAACCGCTGGGCAGCCGATCCCGGACTCTCGGGAACAGCAGGCTGGAACAGCAGGCTGGAACGGCAGGCTGGAACGGCAGGCTGGAGCGGCAGGCTGGAGCGGCAGGGACGAACGCAAATCCCGGGTGGCAGGCGAGATGTATTCAGATGGGAGAACCCCACGGAGGCCCAGGCAGGCAGGGCGAGCAGGGCTACAGCGTAGCGAAAGCTCGAAGCAGCAGCGGGGCAGGGCAGCCACAGCCCGGTCTCCAGCAGGGCAGCGAAAGCGGCTTTTGGGGTCCCGGCGTTGTTTCCAGCAGGAAGAAAGAACGGCCAAAAAGAAAGAAGCAGCAGCTCCTTTCTCTGCAGCTTCTCTCTCCGGACGCTCAGAGCGAACTGACCCCACACCCAGGTGTAGACAAAGGAGTAGCCAGGCCCGCCCCACCCCCCTTTTTGTCTTTCTTAAGTACAGCTATTTGTCCCCTAGCAACAAGCATATGGGAGAAAATTCCTTTAACAGGAAAAAAAACTAAGACTAAACTGAAACCCCAACACCAGATCCTTTCAGTTTTGTGACAGAAACTTCCTCCAACTGGATACCTGGCAAGCACATCAAATACGAAACAATTTTCTTGCAGTTTGTCTAAGCACTCTGATTCCCTTTAAATAAACAGCAAAACCTTCACTGACTTCAGACCTCTAGTTTATGATTTTATTTCTATTCAAATTAAATACTTCCTTCATTTTGTATCTTTAAAGACAATCTCAGAGCAAAATACTGGGGGCAAAACAGGTATCAATTTAGCCAAACAATTTTTTGAAGTAAATGAATAATTTGGAGAGAATGATGATTTTTCTGGTTTATAGTTCACCTTTGCTCAATACCTCCATTTAATACTAAAAATTAATATATTAATTATGAAAGCTTGAATATTAGTAATGATCACAAAGAAACTTTATATGTGCCACTTGTACTTCCTTTTGGGCATTTACGAAGGTGTTCTGTAGACTGGAGAGGACCACGTGTTTTCTAACCAGTTACCAACATTCCCATTATGCAGATTTTGAAAGGCATACACGTGAGTAGGCTGCCCAATTTCACAAGACTCCTCTATATAGCAGACTCATTCTTCTGGCTGTATTTTCCATGGAAGCAGCACAAAAATAATTTATTCCCAATTTGTTTCATCATATATTACTGAGATACAAGAGTAACTGTCTTCCTCAGTATTTCTGTAAAGCTTCTTTAATCTAACATTGATCTTTTCTGCCAGTGGATTTCTGTCTTCTGGGGAAAAGTACTCCACCCATATAGAAACAGAGCTGCCTATTGTGCTTCACAGACACGTCATGAAAAGAAAGTAAGTAATAAACAAGCATATTAATTTATTTACCACAAAAAGAAAGTCACTGCCACTGCCAAAAGCAGAAATGAAGCAGACAAAAGGCACCAGTTACACTTTCATTAACTGAGTATTTTTGCAAAAGCTGCATATTTTCTGCTCTGCACTCTAAAAATTGCAATGTTGCATGCAAAACCCAACAAAATTGGCTATTTTTTAGCAGAAACAGAGCCATCTGGTGGGGATGGAAAAAAGTGTGCACACACACAATTAAAAAACCCACAACAAATAAATAAAACCAAAAAATCCCACAAACAAACAAAAGAAGTCTAAAGTTCTAATACCTTAACTGTACATTCATTCTTCTAGGGTAACAAAAGATTAAGAAAGTATTTTATATTCATTCATTCATAAAAACAAATACTACTTAACCCACAGCCCTTTTGAAGGCTTTCAGACTCAGATTTCAGTAATTTTCTTACAGTTCCTTACACCTGAACCTACCTTTAACAAAGTAACTGCTTTAACAAGAAGTTCTTCATACTGTCATCATCTCAGTAATGGTCAGCAACTGAGAAACATGTAAAAGCAGCCAATAAGCTGCAGCATTGCTAAGGTTCCCATGTTTCTGTCCATAATCTGTCAGTAGATGTACTTTGGTCTACTCTGTTTATAACCAACACATTTCAGGTCATTTTGTTCAGATACTTCTAATCATGTGCAAAGAGACCTCACAAACTAGGTGTGTATACAAAATATTTTAAAATTCTAATTAATGATATTAATTAAAACTAGCCACATGCAAAATAAAATTCGTATTTTCCCCATTCTCAGTATTCATGACACCAGAAAGAATGTAGTCTTGCCATTGCAAGTAAATTTTGGTGTTAATCTATTAAATTTGGAGAAGTTCTCAAACAAAAAGCTTTTTTAGCAGTGGCTCCAGCTTTCACTGTCCAGACAGAGCTTGAGGTTACCTCATCAACATCGTTCCTCTTCAAATGAGAGAAAATGCAGTTTGCAGTCTTAGTTTTGAGACTAAAAAAGTACAACAAAAAGTTTAGATCAGTTTAGTCTTAAACAATTACAGTCACTTCCTTGTAAAAGACTAATGGAATCCTATACATTTACTGAGTAGGGGCTCCAATAATGTTTTGGATAATTCATTTGCACTAGCCATATAGGGCCATATGCTTAGCTTTTTGCAGAAATGCTGTATTGCTGCCTTGTGAACTCTTGGACCTTTTCTGAAGGGCTGCTTTCCAACTGGGTGGTACCCTGCATATTACTGGTGCATGGGATTGTCTTTCCTTCAGGTGCAGGCTTTTGTACTTCCTTTGTTGAAATTCATGAGGCTCCTGCTTGCCCATTTCTCAATCTTGTAAATGTCCCTCTGGATGGCAGCAACCATCCAGTCTATCAGCCACTTGTCCAGAGCACAATATATCCCATCACTCAGGTCATTAAAGAAGAGTTTGAGTTTGCATTTTACTAGCCCCAGTATTGATCTGTGGGGTTCAGCACTAGCGACTTGACTCAACCTGGACTTCATGCTTTGACACTCTGGACACAGTTATTGGGCCAGTTTTTAACTCAACATATTTTTCCAGATACATATAACAGATTTGTCTGTGTCTTACCTTTACTTTGTAAAGCCTTTACCACAATGTCTACTTGCCTCCACTATGTATTGCTATGAAACAAGGTAAATGGATAAACTTCTATTTCGTCTGTCTTCTAGTCACGGTGATACTCCTGAACCAGCAAGGGAAATCTTTAATGAGTCATAGGCTAGATTATAAATTACAAGAGCAATTCTTCCTTCCTTCTCCCCCCAGATAACCACTCCAGTGCAAGCAAGACTTCTGATAACTTCTTCAGAAGAGAAAGCTCTCACATTGCTCTGCCTCACAAGTTTTGTAATCTATGCAACACATTAAGCACCAGAAACTGTAAACCATGATCTCAGAGACTAAGAAAAAAGAAACAAGTTTACCAGCTATGATACTATATGTCTTTTCATGACCTGCTACACCTCACACAAACCATGTCAAGAGCTGGAAAACTAATTCAGAGTTTTAGGCCACACTGCCAAATATTAAGGAAGATCAGTATCTCATTCTTTCAGGGGTAATGAATCTCTTGCTATGAGCCCATTCATCAGGAACTTACCAGGAGACACTCATCTATATGAAGCAAGCAAATCCTGCCCCTTTCCTTCTCTCTCTCAAAACCCATCAAGTCTTGTGCTTTCACAGGGTGTAGTCTATTTTGCTTTATTTCCTGGACAGCTATTTACAAATAGAAGATCTTCTTGAGTTGCGTACTTAACCTCCACCTAATTTAACAGGTACATATAGAGAATTAGATGAAACGTGAGCACTATGTCATAATCCTTTGTTCTAGCACTTGTTTAAAAAATCTTAGCAGAGTCAATGAGTACAGTCCTTTTAAGCCAAGGAGGAGGGCACACAGCTTCATAAGAATGACATGAACAGCCAATGCAAGAGAGAAAAAAATTATTACCTAAGTAAAGCCAGTATAGAGGATATCTTACTCATTAAAATTTTCCTGTCAGTATTCAATGATATTTCAAGTAGTAGGCAATACAGTTTAATGTTTGGTAATAGTGGCTAACTTGTGACCACTTGCATTGTGCTATACAAATGTGGCTTTAATAGCATGACTCATAACATAATAAAAATATAAGTCAAAAAGAACAACTAAAGCCATATTTTAGTTTTGATGCTTCCATACACATTCTTGCTAGCCTTCAGCATTGTGTTTCTTGGAGTCAAGAAGAACTCACATTTGGAAATGACAAAGCACACACAGATGTAGTAAGAAAATAGGTTTTATTTTCAAATTTTATAGAAACATTTTAACAATGCTTAAATAAAGCCACTGACAGCAAGTTTCTGTATATATTCCAGATAGAAACTCAAGCACTTAAATTAACAAATATTTTGATTTTGCAACCCAGCTATTCTATCATAACTATTTACATTTTCCTACAAATACTAAAAAGTGAACTTATGCCATTAAGATAACATGTAAAAATATTTCTAAAGCATAGCCAAACTCACACATTCCCATGTCTGCATTTGTCCTGCAGACAAATCCCCAAAGGCACTAGCCCAGATTATGTGCATATTAAGTCCTTTTTAAACAAACACGGTTCTCTTCAATATACCAAGTAAGTTGTTTTCTCCCACTACAGTAACATTTAAGGATAAACGGGGCTCAGTCAGCTCAGTTCAGTTTTCCTGTTTTATGATCAGAGTATTCCATCTTGTTTCAATTAAGTTACATACCAGACTTTTAAAATTAGACTGCAAATTTCAGTGTAACTTCTTTGGATAGACACAATGGAATACTAAACAATGTTTAGCAAATTAGAGAACACTACAGATTCAAAATATTTCAAGTTGTTCAAATGTTGAATATAATCTTTTATATTTACGCAACAAGAACTTTGGTACAAGTATTGTAATAATGCTTATTTTTACAGCTTTCTTTCAAAAGTCCCTGATTTGTTCATAATTTATGTGCATATAACAGATATCTTTTCTGAAGTCTTTCGTGGCAGGGCTTTAGTTAATGGTGGAGGCTTGTAGAAACACACTGCCATGACCACAAAGATGATTGTGATGGTTTTGCAAGCAGCACCTGAATGCAAAGAACAGGAGAGTCTTTATTGCACTCACTTTCAGTAGCAAACACAGTGTTCCACTCATTTATAAGGCTTTATATGGTGATTTACATACACCCAGTAAGACTGAAATTCATAGCTTCCATTTAAATGTATTTTACATGAATAGCAAAGGGCAGATAAAAGCAGTCATCCAACTGAATTCAGACCCCTCACCTGCCTGCCAGTTTTTGCTTGCAGCAGCTACTACCTTTGTTCAGTTCTGTATTTCTTCACCCCATTCTAGCCTCAAGTGTAAGTCTTCCTTATTTCTTGTTTCAGTACTGTCATTCATTATATCAATATTCCATTTTCCAGAAACTAAAACTTCACACATAGAATGCCTGTTAAGATCAGCCATCTTAAAAAGTTACAGAAAGGTGTTTGTGCAACTTGGAAGGCCAAGGAGAAGGGCAAAGCAGTATTTTATTTTATCACAAATATGCCACGAGATCCTTAAACATGAAATTGTGACTACTGCTTTTTCAGTTTCAGAATTAGTCATCAGTACTTCAGTTTACATACTGTAAATATCAAAATTGCCAGAACACAGGACAACAGCACTTATCACAGATGCAAGCTTAGCCTACCCTCCCTCCCACTAGCATATATACCTCACATTTGAAGGGAACAGATTGTTAAACAAGTCAAGAACTTTTCTGACTAGTGTTCAGAGATATTTTCAAGAACTTAATATAAAGTTAGGGAAAAGAACTGAAATACAAAAAGAGGAAGAAAGCTCCCCAGCCCTTAACTGCCAACACACCAACCCAGAAAATCACAGAATGGTTCGGTTTGGAAGAGAAGCTAAAGACTGTCTAGTTCCAACCCTGTGCTGGGGGCAGGGACACCTTCCACTAGATCAGGCTGCTCAGGGCCCCATACCTTGAACACTTCCAGGCATGGGCCATCCATAACTTGTCTGCGCAACCTGTTTCAGTGCCTGGACACCCTCTGAGTAAACAGTTTCTTCCTAATATCTAACCAAAATCTACCCTCCGAGTTTCAATCCATTACCCCTTGTTCCATCACTATGCTCTCTGACAGAGGCCTCCTCTATCTTTCTTGTACCAAAAGGCCACCATAAGGTCAGCTTGGAGACTACACTTTCTCAGGCTGAACAATCCCAATTCTGTCAGCCTTTTCTTTATAGCAGAGGTAGTCCATCCCTCTAATCATCTTCACATCCCTAATCATGCTCATTGCCCTGAAGACAGACTGAAGTGTAAGCCACTCCCTTAAAAATCTAGTGTGACAATGAAGCATGACCAAAGAGCAAAACTATTTCATGTTACTATTAAAAGAGTGTTTTAAGTAGCCTTTAAGGTTTAATTACTGTGGTGTTTCTCTTTCCATAATATTTTGCTGATCATTTATGAAAAAAAAAACAACTTAAAAAACACTGCTGCTAAAAATGAAAAGTGTAAGGTTCTATTTTAAAATAATTCCCATCTATCAGCCAGGCTCAGTGTATCTATTATCTAGTAGATGTATTTAATATAAAAGACTTACTTATGCCCATCAGCAAATAAGCCATTCTTTCATTGTCATATACCCAGCAAGCTCCTTTAGTTTCACATTCATTAATATCCCACAGAGTACAACTGTTGTCTATAGCAACACCAAACAAAATGGGTCCAGGAATAGTACCTAAAAAACACAGTAACATGTTAGAATGTTTGAGTTACTTGGCATACCTGGGGTTCATGTGTACAGTGAAATGCCATACTGGTGGGAAAGATAAAATGGGAGAACCAAACACTAAACAAAACATTTTAATCAAAGTCATAGGCCTCATATTACACAGTAAGTCTGCACCTAACATTGCTCTCAGTTAATAGGTAGGATGCATAGAGTTAATTCTTTATACAGTTCTCACTTTGTTAAGCAAGAAGTTTATTCCAAGACTTGAGCTTCTTAATTTCCTTGGTCTTCATTGTAGAAAAAAGTAATTAAAATCAGGGGTGAAAACAACTAATCAAGGAAGCAGGAATTTAACTGAAAGGAAGAAATTCCCTTTCTTCTGATCATACACACCAATCTGTTCCAAATGAAGAGAACTGAAATACCATGATGTTTATGCGTTCAGTTATACATTTCTTCCCATTCCTCAGATGTAGCAAAGCTTCCAGTAAAAATGTCACCAAAAAAAAGCACAGTGTTTAAAATTATTCTTGCATAGCTTTTATTAACTCCGTGTGATTTTTGTGTGTTATAATGCACAACTGTCTTGGATCCGGGTATAGCCAATTTTAGAATAAACGTACCAGGTACATCACTGCATGTCTACCCAACCTATTCAAGACCTAAACTCTCCTAGAGCTAACCAAGTAGCTATGTCCCTCACTAGGTCTTCAGCCTAAAACCCTTGTGTGATTCCCCAAGTCTGCAACAAAAATATGTTGCTGGTAAGTAATGCTGTTAATTGATGCCTTCTTCAGTCATAGTATAGGCAGTGCAAAAAGTTCTATCTCTCCACACTGAAGTCAGGAGTTAGAGCTGTATCATAAATATATGAACTCTGAGTAAAGTGAAACAGAGAGACCCTCATATAACATTGAGCACTATCTTCCAGTTAATTTCTACCTGTGAGGATGTTTGCTTTTGTTACACTTTATTGGTAGAATGACTTAATCACAGTTTGAATACAGCAAAGCAAAACTCACACTGTTAGATATGTGATCTCAAAGGAGAGGGAATGGCTGCAGTACTAAATATTGGAATAGAAGGCCAATCTTGTGTCTTGTCCCAGTCTTGAATTAAATATGCCATTTAAAAACAGTCTACTATGAAAACAAGAATTTAAATTATGTCTGAGAAAATTTGAATCAGTGGGGACCAGAAAATACCTATGCATAGCTCTGTTTCCTTTGTTAAGGAGATTCATCTGTCTTACTGAAATGTTGGAGATGCTTAGATTTAGAATGTAAGTATTATATTTCCCACATCATACTCAATAATTATTTATGTACAAGTATCTACAATTTCAATAAATGCTAAAACTAGTCAAAGGTATTTTAAAGGAAGAAAGAAGAGGAAAGGCTCCACCTATTCACTTTTCTTTTAACTTCTGGATTTCAGATGTTAACTACATGAAGCTCTTTTCTATTACATCAGTTTTTCTTATCTCAGCTTTCAGAATAGGCCTTCTTCTGGGGAAAGTAACAACAGATGCCTTTAACTGAAAGAAGGACAGTTACCTGTATTTGGTTTGTGCTCATAAGACTAAGAAAAGCTACAGAGAGCATGAATACCCTATTAACAAGGAATTTGAATCCAGATGGTACCTTACAACAAGTGTATGCTATAACCCAATGACAAACTGCTTCAAGCTCCTCTGAAAGCTTCTTAATACATTATTTAAAAGTCTAGAAAAAATTGTCAAATAAGTAGATTATTCAGAGGTAAATGTTTCAACAAGAAAGTCATACCCAGTAGTCGCAGAAACACTGACTGTACTCCAAGAGCAAATGAGCGCTGTTTATCTGGCACACACCTGTAAACAAGATTTGCAGTTTAACACAGAGTAAACAAGTTCCACTTCTGTGCTGTGTCCCTCAGTGAATATGCTTTATCTCTATATACTCTTTTAACCTGTTAATTGCTGAGGGGTTTAGAAATCCAGTGTGCAGAACAAGTAACTGAACTATTTCAAGTGGTGTTTAGATAAAAGATAGAAAAAACAGCAGTAGCCCATCAAGAAATTTTGGATTTAACTAGTTTAACAAAATAGTATAAATAAAAAGGAAGCTTGCTATCAGCACCCTGATATACTGCTGAACACTTTTTCCATAGAACAACCAAGGAAATTAAAACAGTGCTAGGATGCAATCCTGAGCTATTATACCTAAAGAAACATGAATTGAGACTAGACTACAGCACAGCACAACATGCTGTATTTCCATAACCTTTGCATATATTCATCTGACCTCAATAAGTGTGCTGGCCTCTGCTATACAAACCAATATATTGATTTAACAAGTAGCAAAATTCACCTCTTTACCTCTTACCTATTTTAAGATACTTTTCCAGGAACAAACATTCCCATGACAGTGTCTTAAAGGTGCTACCATGGAGGTTAAATACAACATAACTTGCTTAATTTAGTTTCAGAACTATTTCCTTTAAGAAACTATCATGTCTTTTAATAAACTCACACTGTTGAAAAAGACCATATTATACATTCAGAAGCTATTCCCACATTATGGAGTATGTGTGAGAATTAGGCACATCAAAACATCCCAGAGGAGCACTTATCAGCAGTCAGTGTTGGGACCCTATTACCCATAAAGGCAATTAAGAGAAGGAGAATGAGTTTCACATCATGCAGGTGAATATTTCTAGCAATAGAACACTGTCATAAATATTTCATTTTATGTTTGAAATTGCACAAAATAGGCTCACTGAAAAGATATCAGGATATACAGTAAAATTTACTGACATTTAGCTTTTTTAATTAATTTTTGAAAATTTAAACTACTTACAGTCCTTTTTTCCATAAAAACTGTTTCACTATTTCAGCTGAATTATATATGGATTCAAATATCCAAATGCTACTGCTTAGAATTAGTGAAATAAAACTGTCAGCTCAATTTTGAAGATAATGCAGAACTGCACATTATTCTGCCTGCACACCAATATGACAAGCTGTTAATTCCAGATTTACACCAAACCTGGACAGGAGGCTACTACAAAGCACTGGTTTAGGATGTTATTGATTTCCTCAGCCCCATGCCAAAAGGCATCTAGCCACATCCTCACAAAGCAACATGTCTATGCATCATGGTTATCTTTTCACTAGAAGTATTAGAGGTACAGGTCAAACTTCAGTATAAAGCAAAACAGCTCTACATTCAGAATGAGAAGCACATTTTAAAATTCAAACCAAAAAAAAAAATTCAGCAATTTGAAAGACAGCGAAACCACTGGTTAACTTGCTATCATGTCATATTAATGACCACCATACATACAACATCAGTATCATGAGAAGTAGTCTACAGTTCTTGACAAGTTTTCAAACCAGAACTCTGAATTGAGACAGGAATAAAAGGCTGAAAATACAAGATCAGTTGTTATTTTGTCCATTTCCTGATACAATTTGAAATACTGACACTATCAATAGACAGGCTAGTCAAATATTTTCTTCATCAAAGCAAATGGCATGTTATTCCTTTTTGCTTTAACTAAAACAGTCAAAAGCACTCCCATAAAACGGATTTTGCTACATGTAAGAAAGATTTTTTAAAGTAGATTCAAAACATTTCTACTAACGAGTGAACAGTGGTATGAAAGTCCTCTGTTTAAAGTACTGCTTGCTTACTACGCAAACTTGTTCAAACAGCGCATTGCAAAGCAAAACAAATAGAAGTATTTCACTGATATTAGTTTTCACAAGAATATTACCTTTCTTTCAGACCAAAAAACATTACCTGAGAATGGCCACAGTTGTTGGAGTATTAGCCATAAATGTAAAAACAACAGCAAAAAAGAAGAAGGTCAGGAATAAAGGTAAAAATTTGCATTGGGTTGGACATTTCCCAGGGACAGCTTCATAGAGAAAGTCTTCTGAACCATTTTCTCTTTTTGATTTCCCAATACAGGAACAGTTGTGGTATGTCTACAAATAATTTATAAGACAAAATTTAGCTCCAAGAATGACACAAAATGAAACTATTTTGGTATATTTTCATTGTGTCTGCATCACACAAGACAAGAATAAACATTGACTTTACCATATGGGAAACAGTCCATTTGCTGATGAGCACATGACACTAACACTAATTTTTAAAACTGGTTCATCGGAACTTGACTGATCCAGCTCACCTGAGCAAAAGATACTTTTGGCTTTTTGACCTAAAAATACAGTAATAGTCTCCATTTTGTATGGAGCAAGCTTTTAGCAACAAGCATAAAAAACTTGCAGAAGTTAGAGCCAAACCATATGCAGACATAGAGGTGAGATCTTAAGACTTAAGCAGGAAAGAATAGAAGCAATATAGGACCACTCTTATAAGCAGGTGAAAAAAATGGAATATATTCTTCATCTAAATCCACAGAAGCTTGTTTTCAAAGAAAATAAACAAAACTGTGTCAGTGAAGTGTGAAATTTCCACAGCAAGAAGTCGTTAGTCTCCTACATTTTCTTATGGATAATACCTCCTCTCATTTTCCAATATAAAAAGCAGAAAGGCCTTTTCTGGGTCAGCTTGACTTTTGGATCTCTCTGTATTCCTCCCACATCCCTGCTCAAGAGTTTGTTGTACTAGTAGAGACAAGCACAGAAAGCCCCTCAGTTCTGGGAAGGCTTGAAAATACCCAGGCACTTTCATGGCTTACCATTCCTGCATTAGGGGCTACTGACATTCAAGTTTTCAAAACTCAGATTGTCACGTATACAATAAACATTGCATTTTGCTTAAAGATATAGATAGGAACTTCAGGTAATGTCAAGACAATTGCTGACTTTTCTGATTGTCAATTCTATGTAAAGTACATTTAGATTTAACTTATTATCAGCATTAGAAAGTCTGGTAGAAGTATTTGCAAAATGGCATCACACAAATGAGAAATACTGTGGCTAACCAGTAAGCCCTTACAATGAAGGGAGGCTCAGAGATGGGAAAAAGTGATGTGCCCAGAAAGCTCACAAAACAACGCAGGCTGTGAATGACCAGAACATTTGCAAAGAAAGCTATACAGAAAAGAAACAGCTATGCCACTTCAGTGAATCAACCAGTGGTGTAAATGCTTCTCCCAGAGCTCATTAAGAGAATGGAAACATACTCCTAAGTTAGCCAGACCAGCACAAACATGGCAGGTGAAGGACAGGGAGGGTGGTAAAACAGGTCAAACTTCAATATAAAGCAAAACAGCTGTACATTCATAGTAAGAAGCACATTTTAAAATCCAAACAAAAAAAATTTCAGCAATTTGAAAGACAGCAAAACCACTGGTTAACTTGCTATATACTTGGTGTATAGCAAGTTATACCACTTGGTATAACATGTTATATTAATGACCACCATACATACAACATCAATATCATGGGAAGTAGTCTACAGTTCTTGACGGTTTTTAAACCAGAACTCTGAACCAACAGAGTATAAGAAGCCAGACAACTACCAGAAACATTTTATAGAGCAATAGGCTTGACCTGGCTTCAACCCATGTAAGCCTTCCCAACAACTGAGGAGGGCCAGCACTGTGACAGTGAACACGTTAGAGACCAGCAGTGGGAGTCACACTGGTACCATAAGCGAACTGCAGTTGCTGGATTTTGCTAAATACAACCTCCATTTGTATTGTGTTTTCAGCATATTTTGTATCACTCTGATAAATCAGAAACCCCATGAAACATCAACTGTCATCAAGTAAGTAAACTTAATATTAAACATCACACTTTCACAAGTAGAATGTCTAAAAATACCTGGTCAGAGTATATCTCTTAGTAACTGCCACTTAAATTCATAAATACTGCAATTTCCTGTCATACTAAGGGAAGAACATTTTGAAATATAGTGCATTTTACAGGAAACCAGAATAAACCATGTCAGCTATTTTCATTGCATAAAGTACCTTTTTCATGTTGTTAAAAAGATATGAGGCACATCCGGCAAAACAGGGAGAAAAGTACTGGATGTCATCTCTGCCACAAATTGGGTAGTACATGGAGCGCAAACACCTGCAGTTAGCGTTGCATGGTGCTGTTAAGTTATATAGAGTGCCTGTTCTGAAAAGCAGAAGTTAATAGACTTTTAATAAAGCAATTGAAAAACAGAAGATATGTAAATAAGTAATGCAATATTTATAGCATATTTTAAAATATTCTATTCATGTTATTTATGCACTTAGTTGTTTAAAAATAAGCATAGTAGTTACTGCTCTTGAATTTCCATTTATTATGCACCTAGTTATTTTTATGCTATTATTCCTTCCAAAGATTATTCCTCCAATTTCCACTCACAAGAGATGACAAAATTTTGTATCTCAGCCCAACTCTTCCATGCAGACAACAAAATTGTATGAGCACTTAGACAACTGCATATGTTAAATGCAGAGTACAATGACACACCCTAAAGGACCTTAAAGATTTTCTCTGGCTGTTTAGGGAATAACTAATAACTAACAGAGTTTACTTTAACTCTTGCTTACTGTATTTACTCTCAATTCAGGCATTTACTTCCAATACAGGTCATCATATGGTTTTATTTTATGTATTCCCACTATATTATTTGCATGAAAAATCACCTTGGGTTCTGTGAGAACTGTCCTAACTGGAGAGAATGAAAACATCCATTGATTTTCTAATATTAGTTCATTAATAAGTAAAGAATTTTCACAGGTTAAAAGTTCAATCAGCTAAAACCAGGTTACTGACACTGCCAGTAGGGTTTAAATATTGTACTGTAAAATGAAAGTTCCACATTACATTAATTATCTAAAAGGCATGTTTCTTCATCAGAATTTGAGATAGCAAAAAATACTAAAAGGAGAAACAGTTTATCTAGGAACTAACTTACATACGTTCAAACTTCAAATGGAATATTAGGGACATCGTAACTACAAATAAACTCCATTTTGTTGTACTACAGCAGAATCCCACTAAACTAATTCGTGTTTTAAGCCTAAGCAAACTAATTTCAATCCTTCTAAGTATGAAGAATGAACCACAGTGCACCATAAGCAAATTCATTAATCACAGGTTTGTACATACAGTGCATTGCTAGCCTGTGAGGCATGCAAAGCCTAGAAATATTTCACCAATTTGGTGGCATTTGTCCTGTCTACATGTGCAGACAGTGTCTCTTTCCCCTGACCTCCAAAGAGGGACTGATTATTTAGTTATGGACAGTTAGAGAAAAATAAAACAAAAAAGATACCCCTGGCTTTTCTAAAAAACCTAGCAGATGAGGCCATCAATTGCTCTTTAAAAAACTCTATACAAATTTTTAAACAAGAGTCCCAAAGACATGTGGAAATGAACAAAGTACAGAAGCAGTCACTGCATTTCTGTTCCGTCAAGTTTTCAAGGAAGCACTGGGCAATAGAATTTGGCAAAGCCAATTATTTAAAGTGCCTGTTAGACAAAATAAACCATGTTAGTTCTGCTGATAGCCTAATTTAGTAACAAACAGTGTTACTACAAGATGCTGACACAAACAAGTCCTCCTGTACTCATATAATTCTGAGACTAAACCTGCAAAATCTTCCATCACCTCTCCAGGCTATTTTTCAATAGGAAGATAATGCTTGCCATGAAGGATTTCTTGAAATTCTCCACAAAAATCAACATCAAATTCCAGTTCAACTCTCAGAGCAGGCTCATAATTTATTCCTTCAGAAGCATCTGTTCAGTAGCATAAGCAGGAGGCAAACACTTGGCTGTTCTTCCACGAGTTTATAAATCTATTAATTTTTTAAAGCTGCTGCTACATATTTTATTTCTTTGTAGAAAACAGTTTAAGAACTGACACTGTGCTGGTGCCACTAACTATTCTGATGCACATGTCCAGTAAAATACAGTCCAACATGTAACACTGAATTAGGTAAAACGGAGTCATTTTTTTATAATGGATACTGAGGTAAAAGATATATTTCAGGACTGGTTAACTCCAAATTGCTGTAGATAAGTGGTCTTCAGCAACAGTTATGCTATATTACTGACAAAGATACACAAAACTGCTAAATACAAATTAGCTGTATTTAGCTTAGGAGGAAAATCGGTTCATGGTAACTTTTGGCAGCTGTTTGTTATCATAGGACCTGGTATAAAAATATGGATAATTTCATATACCATTTTCTATACCATATCTTCAGCATTTTATTGATGAATACAGATTCTTTTGGTCAGTATGTAACTATAAGCTTTTTACAACCAAAAGCTGAATTCTGATTTTCACATTTCTGAGTTGTCCAAGGCATCTGTCTGCTAGATTTTTTTCAGACTCTGAAGCAAAGCCATATTTTAGGCATCAAATTTCAACACTGGCCTTTAAATATACTCTCAATTTATATAGCAAGTTGTAAAGATGAAATCAGAATGAGCCATAACTTGAGCTTTAAGGTTTTTATTTTCTTTCAGTCACCAGTGTATGGAACTTTGTTGATTCTCTTTGCATACCTTCTGGAAAAGGAAATACAAATGAATATTTGAGTATCATAGCAGTAAATTTCTACTTTCCACCAACTTGCATGTGCATTAGAGGCTACAAAACCAATTTCCTCCCCAACCCATCTTCTGCTACCTGTTTTCATGGTACACATCATGCTATTGTGTCAGTAAAGGGCAACACTCCTCTTCGCCATCTTATTTAGCTTCAAGTGCCTTTTTATGCATTGGAGCAGAACTATCAGATCATAATTTTGTACAAGATAGTGGGACATAGCCCTGGTCTAAAACCGGGGATTTGGGAAAACAATAAAGAGGTATTGGTAAGTTATTCACCAATTTACACAGCACAAATCATGCCTATGATTTTGTCACATGTCATCTAGCAGTCCCTAGGTACCCGCCTTCTAGAGTTATTTGGCACAGCACCATCTGGCTCTTTGGCAGACCCTCAAACAGTTGGTGTTGCCTCTGGCTCTGTTAATTCATGACAGAGTAACTGACCACTTGAGAGCAGACTTTTGCAATAGCTAGCTGCCTTCCTCCCACTTTTAAGAACTGCTGGTGTATACTATTTGAAACTATGGGAATTTAATAAATATTAACATTAAACCCAAGAGTGCACTAAAATATATTTACCCATTATACGTTTCAGAGACACCTGCAAAAGGTTCATTCCCGCATTTAGCAAATAAAAACACTGTGTTTAATATTAGGGCCACTGAACAAGTGCTTATCATGAACTTGATTATGCCTTTGCAATCCATTTTACACTTGGAAACCAAGACACCACTTATGACTTGGCCTAGCGCTGCTGCTGGAATTAGTACAAGTCCTAGAGGAAAACAAGACAGAAACAGTTACATAAAAATGCAAGACATAATTGGCAAGCAACTGAGTGCAATTTTATGCTAAGAAAAAATAAAAACAGCTGTAAAATGCAGTCCATGTGATATTGTTTTCAAACCATACTTCCAGAATCTAACTGCATGAGTAATTTATTCTACTGTTACATCACCTTTAGCTTTTCCAGAGGTTTAACTGGACAGTGTCATTTATAGTTGTCCAAAACCCAATTCAAGACAGCCAAACTAGATGACTTAGGAGCACAATGAGGTGGGAATCTCTGAACACCAATAGGCATCTCCATGAAAATAGAAAATACTTTCATTCTTTCAGTGGTTTTTTGATGTGTCCATGTTCTTTCTTATACTTCTGTTATGAGCTTTTTAATAAGAGAACATAACCACTATTATATAAGATGCAGTAAGACATCTACTGAAGGATGTAAAGAAGTCTAGATCAGTGGGTCAGTTTTGCTGTCGTAGTCCATACAGTCCACAATGATTTATCCTCTTTGCACTTCAGATAAATAACTGAGCAGTTTTATATGGCTAATCTATAATACAACATAGATCTCAGTATAAATTCACTGACCTGAGACAGCTAACTTTAGAGACAGTTCAGGTATGGTGACAAAACTGCCGAAGCCACAGACACCCATAGTCAATGATAGTTTAAATAGTTTCCATGGTCATTGGTAATGCTTAGATTAGCTAGCTCAGTTCAGGTACAGCTAGTTTTCAGCATGACTGTTGTAATTTCTTTACAGATGTACATTTAATAAGCACTGTTGGTATTTTCAATGCAAAGACATTCAGACAAGGTCTATGGACAAAAAAAGGCAACACTCAGTTTTCCACTTCACTCCTGGTTATAGGTTAACAACTGAGCATGTATTCCAATGTATTTTCATGTAAAACTTGCAGATGCTTTGTTTTGATGCAACAATACCATCTGGTATTGCCCAGAAGAATAAGTAACTTAGAAAGTCTTTCCCAAACACATTTTTGTTGGAGAAAGAGCAGTTCAACTACCATAGTTATATTGCAGCACTCTACAGCTTAGCAAGACACATTCTAGAAATATTAAGTCTGCATACTGCAAGCATCTGTTGGCATTATGGACATTTCTGCCTTGATCTGGTTGCTATTCTTCAGAATTAATTGTGTTGAAGTTAATCATGTGACCCTACTGAGCACAGCTCTTCCAGCAGGTTTTTTTCTGTTTCTCCAACACTCAGTTTTTCATAGCTTTCTCCTGTTCTACCTATTACTTCCACATATCAGATAATAAATAGGTGACAGTAAGCCAATTATAGAACCAGTTACATAATAGCTTTATTACATATTCTGATTAGTCATTTTATTGCAAACTCATTGTAATTGTCGGTGTGGAACTAAAGAAGAGAAAGGCAAAGTCAACTTCTTATTTGTAATAAGCACTGTTTTTTTCTAGCTGCCCTTCATCTTGATTGTTTTAGGAACTAAGATACTAATGTTCCTTCAGACAATTTTAAATAAAGAAAATTAAACTTTTTTCACCAAGAATAAGAAAGGAATAAACTACAGTGTCATCAACACACAAAATCCTCGTTCTACTTTGAAAATGAGCATCAAGTCTTCAGAACCTACAAACAACAAGTAGAGCTACACCCTTAATGAATTAAGTACTAGAGTACCCAGCAGGCAAGAATAACAAAAATATTGTTCTGATTACTGTATGCCATCTAAGTACATTCACAAACATCTCACACAAAAAAGGTACCCATATAATCTTCCACTTGTAACGTCAATGAAGTATTCAACACATTATGTTTAAGATTTTAAAATAAAAAGCCGTATTACCTCCAAGAGTTGCTGAAAAACTTGATGACTTTCCAAACTGATTTTCTATAAACTTTGGTAGAAATGTGGCAAATCCAGTAGCAACTAAAGCTTCTGAGGAACTGGCTATTATTAGACTCATAAGCACTGGATTCCTCAGCAGTATCTATGGGGAGAAATTATCATAACGCTCTGGAAATTATTTGATTTTGGTACCAACTAAAGTAGAAGTCACTATATTGTAAAAGCAGATACTCTGAAGTGGAACTTCAGTAATACGCTTTTCTAACAATCTCAAGTATCAACTAAATGAATGTGCATTAAATTGTCAGTAACATTGAAGTCTTCCATACCACAACATGATAAGTCGTTTCTAAAGATATCTAACATCTGGTAAAGAATTTCATTCCTCAGAATATATTCAGTTTTAGCAAATTTGAGATTTTTCTTACCAGGAGAGCCATAGGAAAGTCTTTAAAACTTTGTCCAATATTGTTGGTCTGAACCAGTACCTGACTTCCATCATCATGAGTTTCAGAGATTTTTTCAGCCTGTATTTTTGCAGTTCCTATAAATGGTCATATTTATCGACAATGAAAACATTCAATATCTGCACTCTTAGACAATTTCAAAAAACTACAAAAATTTGTGCTTCCTTTACTTGGCAAAGCTATTTCAGATATTATAGGTCTTCTTGCCTGTTTTATTGGTACAGATTTGTAAAGAGATCAATAATGTATTGTTAAAAGAAGACTTTTGTTGAAAGTATCACCCTTCCATTGGAAGGTCTTGGCTGCAATAAGATATTATCAGGGACATCCTAAAAACTTCAGAGTATGCTGAAGCCCTTTGGTTTTTTTTTTTAATCACCCTCACATTCTCCCATTTCCTACTCCATTTTTCCTTTTCCTCCATCATTTCTCCTTCAATATTAGTATAGTAAGTCCCCTTGGATGCTCATGGAATTTCTACATGATTCTTGGTGGGTAACACAGAAATTTTAAATCTTTAGTCTTGGGTGCATAGCTATAAGCATCTCTCAAAGTCTGACCACCAGTTTCCATAATTAGGTATACGTTTCCAGTCCTACTGTACATCATTATATAGAATCATAGAATGGTTTGGGTTGAAAGGGGACCTTGAAGATCATCTATTCCCAATTCCCTGGCCATGGGCAAGCCCACCATACACGAGATCCTCCCTCTAGCTGATCTGCCTTGTTTTAAAGGCTTCATATTGGAGGGGGAAACAAAAAAAAAAGTACTTGTCCTCAGATTTTAGTCAAAGACAGTCAACTGAAAAACAAAATCAAAGAGGAAACATTCAGTCCAGTAGTTTATAACCTGCAAATATGAACAATCTCTCTTCCAAAGTAGCCAAGTATTACTAAACCTTTACCTGGTAGGTGCCTCGGAAAGCATGAAAAAGGTATTATAAGAAGCCAAATTGCAAAAAAGCATACAAGAAATCCTATCCACCATGCTCCAAGCCAACGGGGGTCATCTTGATCCACCTTTGTACTGGAAAAGTAATTCAGAAGAAGCAGGTTTACCTTTCTGAATTTCAGATTTCAGTGAGCTGGAATATTTCCTTTTAATACTTATTTAACAGAAAGCCTTTCAATATTGTAATTTTCTTAGTTTTACATGTATTACATATATTGTTTGCTTGTTTCAACCAACTACACAATTTTAAAAATAATTCCACCAAATGTAGCCTTCAACTCATTAGTCAATGTCTTTCCAATTTAAAGACCATTCTTTGGCCCTGATTTCAAGATCCTTAGGCATTATTAAGATACTGGAAAATCTGGATTTAGAAAGATTCCTCATAATCAATGAGTTATATCAAAACCAATTCAGAAGTTTAGAGTGCCATTGCATTGACCAGAAGGCTCTAAAACAGAGGAACTAAAAGTTTAAATGAAGTTGTTGGTTTACACTACTAAAATTTAAAACATTTTTTTAAATAGTGGACTATTATTCAACTGATAGATTTTCTAGCAAGCTCTTCCCTAGGAGTTAAGGAGCAATATCCTAACCCTCATCTTACAACTCAGGGAAACAGTTCATGAGGAATCAGTAGCTGCAGCTTAACCCCAAATAAACAACTAAGCAAAAGAAAAAGTATTTTTTGCTGCTGAGGTTTAAAATAGCAAATATTTAAATGCTAGAACAAGCTATTTGCACTACAAAGAAACTTTCACACACAATGGAGTCACTACTCACTCTGGGAAGTAACTCATTTGCTTGAAGACTTTATAAGTGCAACTTGTTTCCAAGTTAATGAAGCTCTTGAAAATGCAATATTTTCTGAAAAACTTTCTCCTCACAGGGAAAAAAGCTACAGATTTTAACAAAAATTATTAGGAAAAAAAAGAGGAAGCAATAAACTAAGTTGTATCTTGCCTTTTTGGCATCTGGATATCAATATAAACCTTAAGCAGCTGCCCTCCGACAACATAGCCAACAGCAGGACCCAGCAGAGACATGGCATAGCCAATTCCTAGAAGAGAAAATACATCAAGTTCACCATAACTTCTTTAAATTTTTTTAAAGCTTTCTTTTAATAAAATTCTTAAATCAATTTCAGACCAAAAGTTTTGTGTAAGTCAACCTGCTCTTTCACTGGTGTATAGAAGACAAAATCTATAATTATGCCTCAACAAGGAAATTTGCAGCTCTCAGAAGTTTCAAATCAGAGGTTCAGGAAAATTAATTTAACTGACTGTACCTTTAAGCATTATTAGATTGCTTTTTTGCCCATTTTGTGCCTACATTTAAAAGCTAACTGGTGAAAAAAAAATTAGTGAAATTATGAACATTGGTTATTAACAGTATTGACCACAATCTTTGAGAACTTGCTTGTTTATGCTTTTGAATCTTAAGTTGGTTTCTAGATCTTCTAAGACCAGAAGACAGAGTTGCATTAAAGTGTCTGACTGGAATAATACCTGCCTTAAAATACAAAACCAGGGCTTTTGACAGCTCCTGACAGTTTTAAAGAAAAAAACCTGACCAAACAACAAAAAAACACCTCCCCCCCAAAAAAAAAAAAGAAATTACGCACCATCAAAAAAATCACCAACCTGCAAAGTTGCTGGTGGAACCATACCCTACAAAAGAGTACATGACTTTTTTGATGTCACAATAGCATCCCTGGCCTACCAGACAGATTTCTGTCGCATTTTAGCACTCCCTGATAGCAGGAACACTGTCTCTGCAGATTAAAGCTTGCAATTAATAGCAACTAGATCCATCTTTAATTAGTAAACATGCATTCCTTCTGTTTCCCCAGATGAAACAATCTGGATTTCTCATTTGTTTCTGAAGTGCATGGATCACAAGTACTTAATTTCCCTCTAGTTAGTAAGAGAAAATGATGGGGGAGTCAGGAGGGTGAGAGGAGTGCAAGAGGGGGGAAGCAATGCAAAATGTGACACTCAAGTAAGTCAAAATAAATTTTGAGTAGCTATATCCCAGGTTTTCCCACCAAATAGTTTTTCCACTATTTGGGAATAGTGACATTGTCATAGGAACTTTCTGAGTTAAGTTCATATTCATCCTACAGAACTTCAAACTGAGCTTAGAAAGTGCCTACTTCCTCCCACACACTCAATTTAAATACCATTTGGAATTGTTTAACTTCAGCGGCTTTAGTTGTAGATGTCCCAGTCCTTGTGAAAATGCATGCAGTTTAGACGAGAAAGAAAACAACAACTTATGAGTTGCAGGCTTATAGTAAAAGATGCGAGCAGCTATTTACAGACAATTTTATGGGTGGGTTCTGGATTTATTTTGGTTTTGTTTTGTGGGTTGCTTTTTTGGGGTTTTGGGTTTTTTCTGCCTTGCATAAGTCTTCTTCTATTAGGTAAAGCAACACAATATAATTTAACACTTAATACATTGCATGAAGCAAGAAAAAGAATCAAGGTGTAGTTACCAACCCACTCACTTGCATTCCAGTTTTGTTATATTAAGCAGAATACACTGCTCTTCTGAACTCAACTCAGATGCCTGAAGATTGTGCACTTTTTAAGTATGAACACTGACACCATTCTCCTGAGTCTTCAGGTCACTCCTTGTTCCCCCAATCATGCAGACAGCCCTAATTTTGCTCTGTTTATTTCACTGGTTTCAGGGGAGGAGGCAGAGGAGGAAGAAAAAGTGTAATATTATCTCTCTCAAAATAAAGAAACAGCAAAAATAAAACTTGTCTTTGTCATCTAAGATTTATCATCTGCAACTATCCTATTTCTTGGCATCTAATGAAGTAGCTTGCCTGGAAAAACTGTGCAAAAATTGCATGCAAACAGATAATTATTTCAGTTTTGTCCCTTAAAATATTGATTTAGTCTGGAAAACAGTCCTGGAATCTGAGATGCTTTGAATTCCTCCTATAAGTTACAAGTATAGATAACATGCTTTTAATCAGCTTACATACAAGATGGGGGAAATAAGTATCTTCATACCCATAGAAAACACTTAGACTGCAAGGAACTTTGCAATAAAATTGCACATAACCTAGAGAATGGTGACTGAAAAAGATTAAAAACCATTGCTAAGTATTAGTATTCCTTAGCTTTTAAACAGTCCCAGGAAAGCAACCTCTGTACTTCCAGTACAGCCAAGTGCCAAATTTCTATGTGGCTAGAGAACTGGATTGATCCCATGAGGCACAGCAGTGTTTGTGGACTGAGTGGACAGCCTACTATTAGAAGGTACATCAAAAATATTAAAGGATACAACAATATGCTCTAGCTTCTGACCTGATTGATTTTGACCTGACTGATTCTGACCTGACAGATTTTTCAACATCTGTGACTAAAAAGTTAAGTTTTTGCTACAACTTACTCTGTTATTAACAGATGGGCTACATTAACCATTTAACAATTTTTAGTTACTGACATGAAAAATTGACAGAAGGGGTGCTCAAAGTAGCTTTACCAGGCTCTACAAAATAAAAATTGAAAAGACTTGGTACTTAGAGCAGACTAATAACTAAATTGCACAGTAATGGATGTAGAAATACTTCATGTACATAAGTAATAATTACAAGACTGTGTAATTAGAGGAATTCATAAAAACATTTGGAAGACATTGCAGTCTATGATCTATCCAGACAATGTATATGGACAGTTTTTAAGTTACCTATATAAAGGGAAGACTTGTGTTTTGGCACACTATCATCAATAAAAGCTGTCCCCAAAGTATATAGAGGGGTTCCTCCAACTCCCAGCAGCAGCTGTCCGAGGATAAAGACATACAGATACTTGTGAAGTGAAGAGTTTGTGCTGGCACTGCAAGTGGCATTAGCAAAGATGGTTTCTGCAGTTTGACATGTGTCTGAAAAACAGAGACAGCAAGATTTTACAATTCTGTAACCTAACTCATCACGTCCAACTTAAAGAAAAATCTATACAAAAGCTAAACTACAAAAGAATGCTGTTACGTCAAGCTCCCATTTTAATATTCATACCTATTAATATATCTAACATGGCAGTGCCAAGCCTTCCACAATATCATATCCCCCAAAAGAAACACTTTTTCTTGGGCTTGGTTTCTGTTTCCTCTCCAGGAAGGCAACATGAACAGCCCTATTAAAATGCTTTGGCTTGTTGAAAGTATTATTGACCAGACGTATGAAAAAACTGAACAACCTACCACCTGTCAAATGGTCATTCCACAGGTTATGAATACTCCTATGTAACAGACACTTCATTTTATTCTTGTACCTTATAACAATTCTGAGGAGCACTAACAACTTCCACTCTTAAGTGACAGAGCAGCCTGAACAACCTGAGGAAATCTGGGCCTGATTGAAAGTGCAGAAAATGCGAAGATAATCCTCCCTTTACGTTCACTCTTTTGGGAAGTGTTTGCTTATGAAAAAGGGAAAAACCTTAAAAACCTATGCCACTATCTCTCATAGAACACACACTGCCATGCCTCCAAAAAGAGAAGTTAATGTAAATCCTCTGTATTTGTGCACACACACAAAGAGGAAAGTAGTGGTACAGCAGTGTAAGGTTGTGTCTGCTGCTGTAATATTTGGCACTACAAGGAGGCAAAGAGGAAGTGAAGACAGGGAGTATGTTTTGTCTTCTCCTTTCTCTTGCTATCATTGCACTTTTGGTAACAGAATACCAAGTGACAAGATTTAGGAGCATGGTTCTTTCCATGTTTCTCAACATAAGGGCATAAAACCCAAAGAAAGAGGATAAACCCTTCAGTTTGGTAGCAATGAGCCCCACTGAACAAATACATGAAAATGTCCTCCAGATCAGGTAACTAGACCGATTAATTCACATTATTTCACCAGAAAATTATTACAGACTTTATTTTCCTTAAGTTCTTTTACATCTGAGAACACTTTTTACTAAAGCAAAGAAAGGGCAAGATCAATCCACACTTTGGGCTCACAAAACAAAGCATAAGGAAGTGCTGGCCACACACTAGGTATTTAAGAAAATTTACCTTAATCATTACTTCCTGTAGCACACAAAAAGCGATACAGCACCATTGCACAGAAACAGGCCAACACAAGGGATAAGAAAACCTCACTTCAAAAGGAAGAGTCTTTAAAGTTTTCCTTCCTTTCCACTTAGGAAGTATCCTGGGTAATCTGTCCCAATCTTTGACTGTCTTCACAATGAAGTTATCTTCCTTGTGTCGAGTGAGAAACTATGATTCACATTTGGTGTCACAGACATATTGAAACATATTTAGTTTTTAAAATAAAATCCGAGACTGAAGTTTAAAGGCACACTGCTTATTATATCTGCAGTTTTTACAGTCCTCTGTGCCGTCTCTGATTTATGAAATTAAGTTGATTCTGTTAGGACACACCAGCAGGGGGAGCCCCCGACTGCACATACCGGAGCCAGCTGCGGCACCGGCGGCTCAGGCAACTTGGACAAGTTACGAGAACAAACAGCTGGTCACACTTGGGTAACAAATTTGAGTCTAAAACCTTTCTGGAGAATAGAAAACACATTTTACGGTGGCTTAAAAAAAAGATTAATAATAGGCAGACCACTGATTAGCAAATCTTTCAATATGACATGGATTAAACTATTACCAGGAAGAGGTATTATGATAAATAAGTGGTCAAATATATTTGTAGAGTAGGATACATATATCCTCAGAATAAAAGTAAATTGTTATCTCAAGATAAAGCAGTAAGTTCCAGGAAGTCTGTAAGACTTATGCTGGAGGCTAGATGTATTTTGTATTTCAGACTAGACTTATTAATTAATATGGCAGCCATATTAAATTTTGCATCAAACTGTACTTTAAAGTTATCCTACATGTAAAACTCACTGTACTGACATATAACAGACAAACATTATTAATCAAGTAACCAACTAGTAAAGAGCTGTTCAGAAATAAATTAAGTGGTAGATTTTAATACAAAGCCTCAAATACAAGCTTAAAGAAAAAATATTAAGATCTCTGTAAGTGACTCACACAAATAATGAAAAAGGAAGCCTTTGGGGTTGTGGTGCTAGTAAACTCTGCAATTAATTGTACAGTTAAAATGTTTCATCAACCTCAGAACTAGCTAAACCAGACATCCCATCATCCTGTACAGTGGTTTACTTGACAGTTAAGGGATACTGTTGCACTGCACCTGAAGATTTATGTTTACTGCCATGGTGTAGACACATTCCAGGCACTCTTAGTCATTTATCTTTGATAGTGTTTTGTTTAAATCAGCTTAAGATCTTAAATGTACTCACACAGGCACAGCAAAGGCACCTGCATTACAACAGTCAAAACAGCAGGCATGCTGTCAGCTGACAGTACTACGGTGAAGAAAACATACTGCAATTCAAAAATTCCCCACTACTTTTAGATTTCACAAGTCCATGTAGAAAATGTCCCTAATAAAGGTACCAGTATCTACAGCCATCTTCAATGATGGATGTTGGATGAAACAGTAACATATTCTTTGGGATTTCAACTAAAAGTGTTTGAAAGGGGAAAGATCAGTTGCAATAGCTGGTAATCTGCTCTCCCATATTGTCAGTATCTTGTCCCAAATGGGGAAAAAAAAAAAAAAAACAACAAACCCAAACCACAAAAAAAATCCCCAAAAACCAAACCAAACAAGCCCAACCAATGCAAAACAACAACAGAAAACAAATACAAATCACCCAAACAAAAACAAACAACAACAACAAAAAACAACAAAAACCCCACCCCAAAACAAAACACAAAACCAGAAAAAAACCCACAAAAAACCAACTAAAATCAGGTTTAAACTTTTATGTATTAAATTCAGCTTCCCTTTCATCCTATAGTGAAGTAAGAAGGTCAATACTGAAACCAAAATTTTAGAGAAATTGAATTGTAGCAGAGCCAGGAGCAAGTAACCTGTTGCCCCTCTACCAAGAGCTAACAAGTAAATATCTGCTCATAGCCCCCAAAACTGTAAAGATGTTTTCCTTTGACCTTGTTCAGTTAAAAGTTCAGTTAATTTCCATTTCAGATCCTCATTTATTAGACAGGGAAAAACAGCTTTCCAAACTTTTTAAACTAACATCTAGACAGCTCATAAAAGTTGACAAATTAATTACCACTAGAGAAATTAATTTGAGAATCAACAACCTTTCATCAGGTTGCTTAGCTACTGATTCTTTTTAGTGAGCACTCTAATATGCTTAGTCATTGAAGGCATAATTTTGATTAAAGACTGCAAAAACAAGACAATCCTAAAAGATCAAGTCATCCTGCTTTAAAAATATCTGAACATTTCTGTATTAGTTATAGATGTGTCACTAAATTGAAATACAGTTGGCATTAATCATATTGTGCTAAGTCTTGTTTAATGAAAAAAGTTTCAGAACTGACAGATAGCTACACCCATGATTTAAGTACTGCTTTGTTCAGTACTGCTTGTCTCCTCTTTATTTCAAATAAATCCGCAAGTTAAAATCAACATCTTTCTTAAAAGAACTTAGAGAAACTTGTTAATGAATTAATCAAGATGCCTTTAATAGTTCAAAACCACAAAGAAATGCAAGAAGTAGTCACCTTTCAGCAAGATGCTAAGTCTAACATTTAACATCTCTCCTATTTGCTGACCTAACTTGATTCCTAGTCACAAAGAGATGCCAGATAATTGTTTCTTTAAAGTGAATTTTAATTGCATTCATCAAGGCAAGGAAAAAAAAGCGTTTTATTTAAATGTTGTTTATGACTAAGAACTGATATTGACACTCAAATTTCTTCTGGAAAAATAAAGTTTACTGTGCAGAAAGGCAGCTCTAGGACTTAACAGATTTCACAAAATCATCTTATTTTTAGTTACAGATAACACCCTATTTTAGGACTTTGACAGAGATTAACTATGTTGCACCAAGTTGATACAGAGATTTAAATTTTTTAGAGTAATTTTCAAAAGGTAACAATAAGCTTACCTTCAAGTTTACCTCCATATTGGTATTTTCCACTACTAAAGTGTGGTAAGGAAAATACAAGTGAGCCCAGTCCTAGCATAAATGCGGAGAAAGCAAGCCATCGTGGTTTGTGCCCTCTTTCTCCAAAGTAAGATACAAACAGTGACAATACACAAAAAGCAATGTCATAGCTTGCAGAGATTAAGCCAGTGAGGGAACTGTTCAACTCATAACGCTTCTCAATTGTTGAAATACTGATGTTAATCAGGCCATTTACCACAATACCTACAAAAATAAAAAAGGAGATAATTAGTCAAAGATACTTTAATTCAATAGAGTTGCAGAGATAAATTTACCCTTGTGTGATGGAAAGGTTAAAATTAATATATATTTATACAAGATTCCTTTAAATGGTATTTATTAGCTGTAAAATACAGGTATATAGTAGATCAATAAGTGCCAGCTTAGCCAGCCAAATTGCACAGGACCTGTGGATTTGTCAGAAGCACAGATTTCAAATAGAATGCATTACAATGTCATAAGATACTTTTAAAATAGTCAAGGTTACAACTTGTATTAGAATACAAGATATGACTGGAGCAAGTTCAGGACATAGTTTTCAAATTACTGCAAACAACCAACTCCCCACCACCACAAAGGGAAGATAAAAGAAGGCTTCTGAATGAACATGTATCCTATATAATACAAAAAGTGTAAGGCTATTTAAAAATTCTTTGCAGCTGTTTCAGAGCAGCTGAGGGGATTTACTTCAACAGAGCAAAAAAGGTTTACCCCCCTGAATCTTTAACTTCCCTGAAGCAAAAGTATCAAACAACCTGGAAAAAAGGCACTGCACAAGCTGCCCTACTGAAGCACAGATGAACTGCAAAACAAATTATACAAAAGTAGAAGTAAGCTACAATTGCCACTGCATGCTTAAACACTCTCTTCATTTTTACAAAAGCATTTTTTGTAGACTAACTTGAATCTTCCATCCTGCTTCAAATTCTGTTTCTATGAGAAAGACCAGGTAGTTAAACTTTCAGGAGTTTGGTTTTAGCAGTCCCAAAATAGGATTCAGTTACACAATAGATCGCTGTAATTATAACACTGTCAGATAACTTAATCTATCATAGCCTAACTAAATTGTGCCCATAATAAAATACATACCTGAAAAAAAAGTTGCAAAGTCTTAGAGTCAGAGATGCAAATACATCTGAGTTCTGTAACCTTACAGATGACTGATGAGCCTCTACCCCTACTCTAAAACTGCAACATGACTCTCTACTGTCATTCTAAAATGAGAACACAAGACTAGTGACAGAAATGTGTTCAAGTTAGTTTTCAACAAGCTTTGCACCATCCATAAGTACAACTACTTGAGCCAAACTTCAACATCTCCTTAGAGCACTCAAATGTAATAAAAAAATTACTCCAAATATAAATGTTTTTCTAATGGCCAAACTTCAGCTTTCTATATGGAAACAACTCTTGGCACAATCTTAGTTCCAATACCCTACTACGGCCTCTTTATTAAAGCTGACAATTTCACCTGTCAGTTTAGTCATCACACTTAAATGCACATGGGTTTGACACAAGTATTCAGGTGTCCTTCCACTGCTATTAGTTACACATTCAGCAACTTTATTTTCCTCTTTAGAAGCATTAACCAAAGAACAATACTAGCATGAAGGAATGAACAAACAAGTTTTTCCCATCTGCCAGAACTTCAAACATTCACTAAGGCTTTAAAACACTCATGTGAAGGTATGCTACACAGCAAGTGGATTACAGAGCCTAGAAGGCATTGTATTTTATGTAGTTTAAGTCACTACCTTTAATTTACATCCTAAAAGCCATAAAACCTTCCAGGTAATTATACTGGATAATTAGATTTCATCTGTAAAAATGCAGATGTGATGAATGGCAGCATAACTTCTCCAATTGCATAATCTAGTGATTAATCACTAAAGTATCTCCAAGAAAAAGATACTACCTGATAATGACTTGATCTGAAAAACAAATTCTGTAAGGACATCCCAACACTTAAAATTGTAGTATAGAAATTAATTTTTAACTATTCTCAACCAAAACTTTGTTGTCCTGCCACATCTGTTAAGAGATTTATGTACAGTGTGTACTGACCCATAAAATCCAGATTAATTATAAACCAACCTTATTTGCTATCACAAAGCAAAAGAGTATTTTTTCTCTTCATCCATTCAACAAAAATACGTGTTTTGCAGTTGTTATAAGAATGGTGGCTTTAACAACAGGCACACAAAAATAGCAATTAAAAAGGCCTTGGTAAAAGTACCAGGCCTAATTGGCCTATAAAATATTAACATTATTCAAAGACTTCAGGTAGATTAGACTGGACCAGTCTCAAACTGTGGTTCTGTTGCTTTATGTACTAAAAATTATTAATGACATGAGAAATAAACAGTCCTTCTTGTACTCAAAATAGTGAGATAACCTCTACCTTGTTTTCTACTACTATGAACTGCAGCATATCCAGTTACTGTATTACTAGATGCAATCATACATTTAGGCAACTCTAAGTGCCATACACAAAGCAAGTATTAGTCATGTAAAAACATTCTAGGCAAAGAAGTGTTTTCTATTCTGGAAATACAGGTTTCACATGTACTTCAACCAGAAAGAGCCAGAAATTAGAGTTAAGTTCTACCTGAAATCCTCTGAGAAGTTGCAATACAGCATATCAGGTGCTAATGATAACAACCTATTCTCTAGAGCAGCTAGAAAATATTCTGACAAACACATGCCTTAAGTTAGACTCACAATATACCAGGTCACTGCAGATAATCACCTACTATGTTCACTCATGTAAAAAGTCTAGTAGAACAACTTACATTCATCAAAAGTGTGTTACAGATTACTTCATTAATCTTCAATGCATTAAGAAATAATCTTTTCTAGAGGTGCATTAGAAAGTTTAATAGATATATCTTATCTTCCACAGTGATGCTTTCTGTAATTTGGAGGGTAAGTCAAATGATCAGACCCAAACTAGAGTACAGTATTAGGACACATAACTTCAAAATCCTAGTTGTATTTTCTTTGCTTTTATCTAAACTCTGAAGCTGCAAGACCTGAATATTTTCACAAAGTTTCACACATAACCCTGAATTTCTTACTGATGACCCTTGTTTTTCCCACATCTCCAAAAGAATTGCAGGTTGAGTCTTCAGCACCCAGTTTCCTTTACATTCTAACCAAAGGAAAGGTTCTTGTCAGAAAATCCAGGTAACACATCAAGAATGTCACAGGATCTGTAATAGCCATGCCTAAACCAGCTTCCAAACCAAACATCATAAGTTTCCTTTAGTTAGCCTTCCTTTAAGGCCCTAAACCTGAACTAGATAAGTTAGGTGCCTGGCATACATATACAGTTAAATAAGAGAAGCAAGACCTGGATGAGTGGCACAAGCAACACCCAAAACCTCCAAAGGGGACAGATTCTTATGATACACAAGTTATTTTTATGATCGGGAACCTAACCAGACTACAAACAAGATTTTAAAGTATGCTGAGTTTGTTAGTCAGCTCAACAATCAGATCAGAAGGACTGATTTTAAGAAATTTAGACATCTTAGAAATAGTCAAGACACTTTGTTTAGTTTAACAATTTTTTTCGTGTCATATTCAGGGTATTTCCAATTGCCTATCCATATTCTTATGCCACTCAAAAATATTTATATGTGTATTCTAAAAGTCTTCTACTACTCAGCTACTATTGAAACCTATGATGTAAGAAGTTCTTTCACACCCTTCCCGCCCCTTTTTATTTATAGAGAAAATAAATATGACAGGACAACTGCAACAGTAATCATCTTCTGCTCCTACCAGCTACAGCACGGCCTTTCAAATCCAAGCAAGAAACAACAGTCTTATCCCAAAACTTTCTAAATACTTCTCTTCTAACACTAAACCTATATGCTAAGACAATATCAGAATCTGAAGGGACTAAAATCAGAAAAAGTTCACAGAAACACATACCAAGACACTAGTTCATGCAAGGACTTTCCAAGCATCACAAGTAGCATTAAAGTCCTTCTAGGTTTTAAGCAGAGCCTCTAATTCTCTTCTCATACCATTCCAGTTGCCTCAGTGTGGTTCCAGGTGGAACAGAGACATCCAAACCCTATGTTTCTTTGGTGTAGGCTGCCCTCTCCTCTAACTCCAAATATATAACATTTCCCTCTACCCCTCTATAGAAATTTCTTTATGAGTAACAACAATGAGCTTTAAAGCAAATTTTTCAGGAAACACCCTTTTCTTTTCTAGCTAGTCAAATAAAGTTGAAAGGTTATGAACATGAACTCAATCATCCTTTTGGCAGACAAATATCTAAGTTTTACAAACGTCAATTTTGTATATTTTTTACACTAATTCTTCTCCTCCCCTCAGTTAATTTCTACTTTTTAAGCCTAAGGCTTGCTGAGGTCCTAACCAATCATTACAGAAAACCAAAAATATGGACAAGAATCTCTGAACCTGAACAACAGGAATGTAGGGCAAACTAAACTTCAGGTTACTCCCAAGGGTGAACTTAAACCATTAGTTAAGTTTTAGGAAGATGGGTGCACTGGGATTCACAAAGTCCCACCCAACCAGGCCAGGATAGTGTTTTAATTAGTAAGCAGGTAGTAAAGTGGAGAGGTACTACAATTTTGTATTTATATTGGTGTTTTAATCCCTGGCTTGTAAGTCTCTGGCTGTGGTGCACATAAAGCACTATTTCCCTGTGATCAGTGGGGATGCAGCATTGACAAGAGCATGAAGCAAAGAGCTGGTAGGACCGTGGACTCAGCAGTGGTCAATAAAGAACGTGGGAAAAGAAGAAAGGAGAAACAGTGAACTGCAAAGAGTAATACCGTGCAACTTCCCCATCGAGGGCACAAGTGTACTTTCTTCCCCTTAGTCAAGCCATTACCGTCAGTGTTCAGAAACACCACTAGAGGAACTCTGTCTCTCCTTACCCACCACAAAAAACATCACCACTCCTTCCCTGCCTTCCCCAGCCCAGGCTCCCGGCGGTTCCCCCCAGCCCCGGGACGGGGAGCAGCATGTGCCCTGGGCAGCAGGAACAGATTACCTTGGAAGATGGCCAGCAGGCTGTAGGCAGCCAAGTACCCCTCGGAATTGTTGCAGAGCTGCAGAGCTCTGGGGGTGCAGTGGCCCCACCCGCAGGGCCCCTCCTCGGGGCCAGGGCAGGGCCTGGCGCGGGCCGCGGCGCCGGCACCTGGGCTGGCGGGGCCCGCGTGGTATCGCCGGCCGAGGTCGGAGCTGGGCGTCTCGAACGCCGGATTCTCGATGCCGCCGCCCTCCATGGCGCCCGAGACCGTTCCCAGCGGCGGCTGCGAGCGGCACCCGCGCCCAGCGCTCCGCTAAATACCCCGACGGCGGCCCGGCCCCGCCGGGCAGGTGGCAGCGCTTCCGCCGCCAGCCCTCGGCCCGCCCTGCTGGTTGCCCCCGCTCCTGCCTCGCGGCCGGCGCTGCAGGGACGTCCTCTCGCACCACGGCCGCGTAGTATCGACAGCTTTTAGCGGTTCACTGGACGTCGGGCGGGTAGACCGGCACGTCGATATTCTCCAACAACATTTTTTTCTGACGGGGAAAAAAAAAAACAACCAACCAAAGCACCCGCCAAGTACCTGAGAAAAGTAATCAGGAATGTTTCTTCTGCGACACGGAAAAAAAAAAAAAAAAACAACCAAACCCAAAAAACCCCGTTCCGTATAAGTGTTGCAAAAAGGGAAAGGTTGCAAAATGTACCAGATATAGTACTTTCCCACTTTAGGCAACATGACCTGCCCACAACAAAAACTATGGACGTTTGCAGATGCTATCCTTTTGAAATACTATTCTCTCAGAAAGTTTCCATGCGCAGGAGTTCCCAGTCATTAAACACATTGATTCAATTGCAGACATGAACCATGAGAATTTGTCAAAGGCATAAGAAAGTCTGAGTTTGTTTGCATTTAGTATAAATTGTTTGACTCCTCTGCACAAGAATAACTGGGAGAGAGTCTGGGGATCAATTAGCTGTCACCACTGGTGATCATCTCTGGGCAGTATGAGTTAGTCCTGAAAAGTCCTTCCCCCTTTAAGAGTCCAAGACATTTTAGAGTCAAGAGAAAGAGGATTGAAACTGGAGACATCAGCAGTGACTTTGGTTTCACAGTGAAAGCCAGGGCATTGTCTTGAATTCCCAACTGTCTGTTCTTAGAGAGAAGCACACATTTTCCAGTATTCATATAGCAGCACAGAAACTACATGGAGACTTTCTTCTGTAAAAAGAAAACAAGTAAGTTAGACAAGAGAATATGTTTCTAATTATTCAAATAGATAAATTGAAAATGGAAAATCAGCTGTTATTGCTGCTTCTGTGGCGTCTTGAGGGGACATGTGTGGCGGCTAGAGCTGGAGGACCATGGACTTCCTGGGCCTTCTCCACTCTCCTCCTTGGCCACCTCAGGGTCCCTCCAAGGTGCTGTCCCCCCCCACAGCCAGCAGTGATCTTCCCAAGCCCACAGGAGCACAGAAAGCTGCTCTCCAGTGAAGCATTCCTCTGCTGGTCACTGACGATCTGAAGCCCTGAAATTAATTATAGTTTCAGGCTATAGTCCAGAATGTTGTTTCCTCAAGTGGGTATCAAAATATATCCCAGTTAACAGCTTCATGAGAGGTCTAAGGATATGCATAAACCAGCTGGCACACCAGTCTGTTTCAGAAAGAATATAGTAGAGTCTTCTTTTTGTGTTTCCATTTTTTGATTTTCTTTCATATCCTCCTAATTATAATAAAGTAGGACATGCCATTTGAAACAACATCCTGATTTTTGCTAGAGTGCCTACATACTTGTGTAGTAAGAGTAACTCATGAAATTGCTAAATTATTATACTGCTAATAAGACATGAAAACCGCTCTTGCTCTGCCAGATCAGCTACGTTTCTTGTTATCTTCATCTAGTTGTAACTCTACCAACTGGTGGTTTTGTTTTATCACCACAGGAAGGTGGCAGAACGGAAGGGAAAAAGAGAAGCTAGTGGAGCTCAGTATATGTTCAGATGAAGCCAACAACATTTTTAACGAAACTGGGGAGGAGAGTAGCATTGTGGTGTCCAGTGTAGGTCTAATCTGGAAATTAAATAGGGAATTTAATAATCGAGGAAATTAAATTGCATTGAATTTTTGAGAATTTGTACTATGCTAGTAGAACACATATTTTAGGAGAAAGCTACAGGGACAGGAAGAGAGAGATAGAGAATAAAATATAGTGTATTTTTGCACTGGTTATGTCCCCAAAAGCAATTTACAGAGAAATGCAGCAGATTTAACCAGCTTTTATAAACTGCTTTACTCTGAGACAATATCTAAAGCCATTATAGAAGTTTCAGTTCTTGCCATTTAAGACTTGATACAAAACCTACCAGAAAATGGCAAAATATAAGTGGTTTCTAGGAGAGTATCTAGAGTGCTCAGATAAAAAATAGTAAAAGACTGTGAGGTGAATAATCTATTTGCCTAGTCCAGAGAAGCTCATCAAATGGGCAAACATGACCAGCACTTTTATGTGTGTATTGCAGTCAAACGTACTTGATAAAGTTCTTTTATATGTTATTCTCCATAGTGTACCACTTGTTTCCCCAACTTCACATGAAATCACTTCTGAAGGATAAAATGTGCAGAAATACTACAGAGAAGTTTGTTTTCCACAAAGAATTGAATGAAACAAGCTTGTTCAATCTAAAAAGTTGAAGTGCTTCATGAAATACGTAACCATAAGGAAAAAGACAAAATGCAACAAAAGATTTCAGAACAAATGAACAAACTGACAATTAATTTTCTCTTTGGCTTTAGAAGGCTTTTAATCTTCAGTAGAGGTGAGTTTTTGGAACAAACTAGTAATGAATTTGCTGAATTCTAAAATTCCAAATGGAGCTTGATGAAGTTATGACTAGGATAAAGACAGGAGAACTGATTAACTAGGAAGTCCCTTTCTGATCCTAAGTTTAAAGGAGGAATGGGAAGCTATATTCTAGGGGCAAAATAAGTTTTATAAGTTTCTGTTTATTACAGAAGAATATAATACAATTAATACTGTAATACCTTGCAGAGACACAAAAAACTATTTTGAAGAAAAGATTTGCTGAATTTGTGGAAGAATTATAAAATTGAGGGCCTTAAAACTTCACGGTATTGTGTCTGATCAGCTACTGAGTCTGTACCCTCACAAGTCATAGTTGTCCAGTTGCATGTTATCATGCCATGTCATTTTTTTTGCAATCATATTAACCTGTGATTTTGTTTAAGAAATAGAGTGCATTATGAAGCCTGAGAACTACTATCCTCTGAATTTCGAGTGATTGAGTTTTTGCAATTAGATAAGGCAGATGGGGGAAAATGCATATTCAAAATAATTTTTTTCAAGCGTCTCAAAGCCATCCCATCTCATATAAAGGCCAAGTGGGACACAGACCCAGTCTCACATTGCAGGAATATTATCTCCCAGAAACTCAGTAAAACATTTGTCAGTACGATATTCCCTTTGACTCTACCAGCTATAAAATAAGATGCAAAGCAGATTACCTGGGGTCCTTAGAACACAATTTCCAGGCAGCTTTTCAGTGTTTGCTGAATGTTTCAGACTTCAAATGCTTGCACAACTTTATTTCTGATACATGTCACTGACAAAAATCCTCCTCTTTAGATTATTTCATCTGTAGTAGCTCTCTCCACATAATTTTCTATTATTTGGGCTGGGTCAGAATTCATGCAAAGGATACTAAGAAAAAAACAGTGGTTTTTTTTTTTCAATGAAGAATCTCCTTTTGCATATTTTTAATTTTTTTTCCACTTAAGAAAATTAATCTTGAATTTGGCATCCTTTGTGCTATTTAAAGACGCAACTAGCACTTTTACGAAGTGTATTTCCCCGTTTTGGAGAAGATTGTCAGTAACCAGAGACAGTCAGAATAAAATAGAAATTAGACTGCCTCATTGGCGTGTAGAACCAGGAATTTCATATATTACTTATTTTTTCTCTTTACTATCTTCGTTGTTTTATATTACTAGTAAGATCTTAATCCTGTTCCAGTCCTGATGGTGTGTTTGTTGTGGAAACAATGTAAAAACAGCATTTTTATTGCCTATGTGAGGTTTTTATGTAAAAACTTCACATAGGCAATTTTATGAAGAATTTATGTAAAAATTATCTGGTTTGGTCTCCTTTCGAACACACTAATTGCTTTGAAAATGAAAAAAGCAAACCTAAAACTATGTACACTTCTCCTGTAGAATCTAACTAGCTGAAGGTATCTCCAAATCCCATTGTGCCTTGATAAATCATGTTCTTCTGTCACTGTAGTGCTTGTCTAGAGTCTTGTATCTACTTAAATTATGGTAATGTAGCTTTTAGTTTGGACCGTGCCTAATTCTGACACCAGTATGGGCCCAAAGAAGCTATATCAATTTCCCCCCTATTTTGAATATATGACGAAGGAGGTATTTTTTTGAATTATCTTTTTTAAGGCATTAGTAATGGATGTTTTATTCTTACCTTTATGCCATTTTAATTCCAATCAACATATCATGAAGTGAATGAAGTGAAATATATTTAAGGGTAAGCTTGTTTGGTTATTTGGATAGTGATACTGAGATTTAAAGTGATATCCTACAATTAATACCTATAGTTATTCCCATAATTTATTAAGCTCCCTAACTAATATGCCTCAATGTGGAAACTTAAGGCTTCTCCTGTTTTTGTGTCAATGCTATAATCTTTTATTTTCAGCCAAACCTCACCTGTTTTCTGTAACCTTCATGTTATTTGACCTGTAAACATACTCGGAGCCAATACCATTACCAAAGTAATTGATTTTTCACAAAGTAAGATCCACGTATTTTTCTTACCCTAGGAATCTAATTAGTAGATCAATAGAGAAGAATGAATTATTTCATTTCTTTTGAGAAACACTAGTTTCAGTGTTTCCTAAAACTGAGAAATCTCTTCTATTTTCTTTCTGCCTGGTTCATAGATTGAACAAAACTAAATGAAATTGGATCTGCTTCATTGTTTGTTTCATCAGCAAATATATGGCCTCTAGTGGCAGGCAGCTAGTAAAGCTTTATGATATGCAGTAAATTCTGCATATACAGAGCAGGAACATTCACAGAAGTTCTCTCTTATATACTATGCTTAACGTAATAGCAGTTTGTTTTTTCTTAGCAGTGAATTTATTCTATATATAACATTCATATTGCAGGTGAAAGTACACAGTCCCTCTGTGTTAAATCCTCACTGGTTTCGTCCTCCGGTAAGTTCTACTCAGCACTGGTGAGACCACACCTGGAGCTGGGTGTCCAGTTCTCCCTAGAGCAAGAGAGAAATTGAGCTAGAAAGGGTCCAGTGAAGGCCCACTGCAATGTTGAAGGGACTGGAGAATCTCTGTTATGTGGAAAGGCTGAGAGAGACAGGACCCTTCAGCCAGAAGAGTAGGCTCTGGACAGGGATTTTGTCAGTGTACCTGAAGAGAGGATGCAGAGAAATCAGAGCCAGACTCTTTAGTGGTGCCCAGGATCAAAGGCAATGGACACAAACTGAAACATGGGATGTACAATTGGAACATCAGAAAATTCTTGTTCATTGTGGGGGTGCCCAAGCACTGCCACAGATTACTCAGAGAGGTTGTGGAATTTCCATACGTACACACATTAAAATGATGACTGGATAAGGTCTTGGCACCTGGCTGTAGGTGATGCTTGAGCAGGCTGTTAGACCAGATTGGTTCCAGAGGTCCCTGCCACCTTTGACCACTCTGCAATTCTGTGTTCTGTTGCATGAACAAATATTTCAACGGCAGAAAACAAATGTGCTTATTTTGGTTTGGCATGGAATCATTCTCTTCTGTCAGAGTTCTAGTTATTAGTCTAGAAGTAGTCTAGTTGACTTTTCCTCTTTATTAACTGAGAACACTGCTGTAAATATGCATGTAGAGAGAGAATTTATCAATCTCTCCATTTGGGCTTTTAAAAAATATCCCTGACAGAAGTGTGTACAAAAAGAAACTTGCTATTATCTTAGAGACACCGCTACAAAAGAAATCCAGTCAGTACTAAGTACAGTCCGTATAGTTAACATTTGACAAATAGATGACAAAATCAATTGTTTGTAAGATTTGAGTTTTAAATTAAATTTGCAGGCTTGATGTCTCTGGTCTTAAAAACTCAGACCTATTTCTTTTTCCTGAATCTCATCTTCTTCTGAGAAATTGTGCTTTCACTTTTGGAAAATCCATTTTTTGAGGGGTGGATCAATTGATATGACATTCTTTGTAATTCAAGAGATCAAGATTATATGAGGGGTTGTAGCAGTTTTGCAAATTATAACCACACACTGCATGAAAGCTTCTTACTAGCTAGACACTTCTGTCTAGATGTCAGGTATATATCCAGATAAATATATAAATTCTGAATTTGTTGCTTTGATTTTCAGAATGTCAAATATTTCCAACTGTTCTAGACTTTTACTGGAAAATTTTAACATTAAGTTTAATGAAACTAAAATTACACAATTCTGCCCCATGATTTTATTGACGCAGCATAATCTTGCCTAGGCTTTTTCAGGGATTTTCCTTTTTCCAAATATATAAAGCTTCTGTTTTGTTTAGGAGATTTTAGTATGATTTCATTCACTCACTTATCCTCCTGGCTAAAAATGCTTCCATGAGTGATTCTTGGATAGGTTTATTTTTAAATGTGCTTATTCATAATAATTGTATATGTAGAATATAAAAGCTGGAAAATATTAATATATATTACAAAGAAGAAATTTTTTTTCCATGAAAATTATTAAGCTGAAGAACTCTCTAGAATTTCTCTATTTAAAAAAATCAATTCACAAATTAAGCCTTCAAAAGCTTCGTGGAACAGAAAATACTCTTAAATATAAGCTTTGCAGGTACTAATTACCTTCCTTATTTCTTTTAATGCAGAAAACAACAAAACAGTGAAATTAACATTAAAAAGCAAATTTATAAATTAAAGCTTTAAATGAAAAAATAAAAGAAATTGACAACTTGAACAATTGCATTGGAGTTTAAAATAATTTTAGCTGCAAATTAAGCAATTAACCTACTCAGCAGTCCACCGAATATCAGGTTCAACAGGAAGATTTAATTCGTGGAATATATCAAATAGGTAGAAGTGAAAAAAACTCTCAAACCCTTTGCACCCTTTGCATGTTAGCTCCTAACAAAGGCAGTAGCCAAGTTATGAAGTTAAATCATTATAAGACTTTTTTTTTTTTTGCGAAGATGCCCAAGTGTCTTATTTGACTAGAAAAGAGTGTCTTTCTTCATTCAGTGGTTTGTTTTCAAGGACCACTTTAGAGGTCCATAGCACAATAATTAAAATTGCATTTAATTTATATGTAGAATCATATAATAGGTGTTGTTCACAAGAAACCATAGTAATATACTTCCATTTCTTAATTTCTGATTTCGGGATTGTATGTAGCAGATTTTAAATTTGCTTCATATACAGTCTAGTTTTGTACTAGATTTTTTTTTTACTTTTATAGTGACTAATGTACTGGAATAACAAGATTTCTGTTTCAGGTCATATAATTAAAGCATCCTGGTCATAGCTACCTAATTTACTGAAGATGACCTGGTTGGGAAGCTGAAGCTCTGAGAAAACAGAAGTAAGCCAAACTGATAGCCTTCTATCACATAAATCATATTCACGTTTTTCATCATGTCCAAAACCTTACAGTAAATCTATTCAACAGCCTAAACAGAGTGACAAGTGCTATAGGGTGAAAAAGGATCAGAGGATTTCCCACTAAACACAACAGGAGAGGGTGTAACATACCCACCACAAGTGGGAGGAGACATGCCACCAACAGGAAGGCATGGAAAGATTTTGACACATTAACAGGCACTTCTTGCTATCACCAGGTTTTGGGATCCAGGTTGGAGTAGTTTCCTTGAATTTTGAATAGTTTGTTAAGCTCAAATTTCTTTTAGGTGAAACAAACACACTGTCCTAGACATCTAATCAAGGAATTACTGATAGTCCAGTTACCATGCTTTTAACATTTAGAGTCTAAGTTGTATAGCTAAAATGACATGCAGAAACCTCTTGTGTTCAGACCTTCCTTTGGTCTTCTATTCATACTTCCACAAACCCTCTGAGACTGAAAGCTGATGGCTTCAGTTTGGGTAATGGGAGAGAGGCTGCTATCATCTTTTCACCTATGCATCTTGGAAAGGGACATTGTAAAGGGAGGCAGGAGAACAGCCTATGAACCTATCTGCTACTAGGCATCACCTCTCAATAGCTAAGGATCAGCTGAAGAGTGGCTTAGTCAAATTTCCCCATAAACACCCTGAATTCTCCAGGTGGCAATTTCAGTACTGGCACATTGAGACTTGAGAAATTTCAGGAGGCCTGAGTGGGCAAAAATCATGTCCAGCCTCAGAGACAGTTTCGGAGGAATCAATGACTGTGTAAGGAGTAGCAGTTTTTTTGAGAGACCAGGCAGCATAACCCCTAACCTGATGTCAGGGAGCAACACGGGCCAGTGGCTGTGTCAGGGACTAGGAGCCAAGAGCAAAGGGCTTCTCCCCTGTCCTCCTCTGAAGCCCCAGGCTGCAGGCAGAAGGGCAGAATTGTGGGTGCAGACCCCATGGGAAGCTCCTCAAGGCCTCACACCCCAAGTGCCTCAGGGTGTGTCACCACAGGGAAGTCAAAATCTCCGGAGTGATGGTGGGTGTATTAAAAGTGAGAGAACAATCCATAATGTTTTCCACTTTGCATTGGAAACACAGGGTGGACTTCTGCAACCTGTCATAAGAAAAAGGATAGCAAAGATAATAGAAGCTGTTACTGAGGGCAAGCAATTGATCAGTGGTTGAGGCTTGGAGACAATACAGATCCATCACTGTTAGACTTATGAACATGATGGAAGCACATTCATGACTGGTTTTGTCAGGCAGCACTTTGCTGTGCAGTTTCTGTGGAGCCAGGCACTGAAGGCATCAACACCTCAGGCAGTGGGACCTGGGCATGGTGCAGCTCCCAGGGCAAGTGGGGACAGCCCCTCACCAAAGTTCTCCCAGCTCCTGCTCATGCAGCTCTGCTACCTGATCCCTAACCCAGGGCAGCACAGCTGCACCATGTCAGAGCTTGCATAAGCACAGCCGTGAAAACCTGAAGGAGAGACAGATGGGAGGAAAGAGTCTGGAGCACTGGAGGTCCTGGTTGAGCTGATTAAGGAAGAATTCACATTATGAATATTTGTTCTAATTTTCTTGAACTACATCACATCAAATAGCACCAGCTCTGCATCTCTCCCATCTGTTATTTCTTTAATTACTACTGTGTGGTTTTCTTCTTTTGTTCCACACCCTTCTTTAGATGGAAATGGCAGACAGCTGGGGGCACAAACAATTTTTAAATTGTGTTAATATCCTATTATTTTACCTAATACCTATTAATAGGAAGCTATTAGTAATCTTATTTGAACCTTAGATAGTCTTTTTCTTGTTCCAAGCATGCAACTCACATCCATGAAGATGCAGAAGGCTTAAGTAGTTCTCAAAATTCATTCTGACCTTAGAAATTTTTCAGAATACTAGATCACAGCCAAGAAGAAAGCGTAAAATTGATTCCACTTAGAATATATTCTCTTTGGAAGAATGCTTAACATCTAAAGAAAACTGAGTAGGAATTGAACAGATTGGAAAGCATTCTAAATAAATGAAGACTAGCAAGTAATCCAAGACATAGATGTTGCAACCCAAGTAGAAAGGAACAAAACTGAGCTTGTTAAAATATAACAGCGCGAAGTGCTTTATAGAGACAAGAAATCAGGAATTTTCTAGCAAATCTTGTGCCATCTTAACTTCTCATTGCTAAGATTCCACTGGTTTTATATCAGCTGCTAATGTTAGCTGTCAAAATTACAAGTTATGCTAACACATGCCCCAGCTGACCTTTTAGGGTAAAATTGATTCTCCATTCAAATATGCCAGAAGAAGCTATTCCACTGACTATTTTAAAAGCCTGATGTAAAATAATCAGAATAAAGACCTGACACTGTCAAGGCTGAAGGCATCCTGATATTTACATCCTTGAGAAAGAATATTTTTCCCCTTGGTTATAACCATTTCATACGCTTTATCCATCCTAATAATAGCCCTGGCATCAATGGGACACCTGTGTGATTAGGAACACTACAATGTGTATTCAGCATCAAGAATGTATGAACTCTCAATAACTGCAGTATTCCTCCATAAATGTAAATGAAACTGTTTAGGAAATATTTTTTAGAGGATGTAAAGGGTCACTATCCACTGATATTGAAAAAAATTCCCCTGTGCCTCTAGTAGTAGAAGATGTGAGTGAGGAACAAATTCTATAAATGGAAACAGAAAAGTTGGTAATTTTCAGGGTTTAAGTTTAAGCCAAGTAAAATACAATAAAATATCATATAATAGAAATGTATGTAAGTATAAACTATGACAAAATATAAAGTAATATGCAGTTATTAAAATTAATATAAAACTATATCTTAAAATAGACTCCTGTTTGTATGGGATTTTAAAAAATGGATTCTGGGTATTTTTTGAAACTTATTATAGCACTTATTTTTCAGGGGCAGCATTACAGTAAACTGTATTACATGGGAAATATTTTAAAATTCAATTCATAAATACTGTCTACCCATTTTGTATGTTGTGTAGCAATATGTAAATTGTAATCTTACACATTTAATTGTTTAAGCCATAATCTTTAAGCTAAATCTCCAACTCTAAAGCCAGCAATACAGTAAATGTTTGAAACGCTTGTGAGACAATATGAACTAATTAACTGGCAGTTGTGAAAGAAAAACTTCTACCCACTCAGTCACCACACAGGTTTAATACTAACATCTAGTCTGAATAAAATTTGAAGGCAGTGATCATCCATGCATCATCCTTATATCAAAGTCATTCCACAGAGACCCAGGCTCTGTTTCAGAGCCAAATTAAGCATTCCAAACTTCTGGTTTTAACCTTCAGAAATAAACTGAACAGTGAAATCTATAAAACATAGGCTCTGTTTCAGAACCAGATTAAGCATTCCAAAATTCTGGCCTTGACCTTCAGAAATAATTTGATCTGTTGAGTCTATGAGACACAGACTCTGCTGTAAATATGTGGAGAGGCTGAAGAAGCAGTCAGGAGGAAAAAGAAGCTATTTTTAAGGAAGAGATTATTCATTTCCTTGTCATATATTTGTACTACTCTTAACTTTCTCAATTCATCCTTTATGTTGAAGAAAGGGCCAGCCACCTTTATCTGTTAAATACTTTAATGTCTTAAAATATATGTTATTTACATAATTCACGTAACATTTTCCTTCAATTCAAATGTTGTAGCAATAAACTTTTATCTTCAATTAATAAATACATCAATAAAATTGTGATATCTATGAAACATTTTTAAGTGTGAGAAAGCGATCTGCTGTTTTTCCAATCTCATTTTCTTCAAAAAATAAATAGATTCATATTAATATTTATAGAGTAATAATTTAAGAAATATTACTTAGTAGAATGTCTCAAGCTGCCAAAGTAATACAACTGTTGCACGTCTGACTATTTGAGATAGAAGAGCTGATAAAAATAATGTGACTCACATTAAGTGAATAAAACTGAAGAAACAGACTGATTCTGTGAGGTAGGAGTGGCTGCACAAGTTCTCAAATGTACAAAGTTAAATGAAATTTCACTTGGCCCTATACTTGGAAGTTCCAGGAGAGGGCTCCAAATTGGACTGCTGAGAAAAACAAACTGAACCAAAATATTTTGCCAGGGTTTATTGTCATTTCCATATTCTGTGTGATAGGATGAATTCACATTTCAAAGTAACTTGTTGATCTCAGTACTATTTTGTTTAGCTTTGTTGTTTACAAACGTTGGTACGCTCTGGAAATACCTAACTTGCTGCCGCTTCTATGGTCTTCATCTGCTTGCAAACCAGTACCTGATTAGCCAGTTTAAGTCGAGTTAGATATCAACATATTTCTTAACAATGTATTTAGGAAAACGTTTATTTGTTTAATAAAACAAGTACCTTAGAATCTATGTTTTGCTTTTTTCCAATTTTGTTTATTTGGGAGTATTTGTTTTCAATAACAAAATTGAAAGTGTGTTTTGCCTTACAAAAAAAGAAAGGAGTTCAGTGAATAAGATGCCTTTCAGTTATCTATTAGAATGTAATTTCTAGCTTTTAAATGCCTAAGAACACCTAATTGTTAAAGATGAGTGGTGCATTCCATTATAACAGTGGTTATTAGCCCATGATTTCATCATAAATTGAAAACGCAGGCATCAGGTTTAATCTGTGCTATGAGTCAGTAGGGCTTAGATCAATATCCATGTTTCAGCCAGCTGGAAAACAACTGCCCTGTTATACCTGCAGTGGTGTGTTAAGAACTTACCTGTGCCCCAGAAATCTGAGTGATATGATCAACAGGATAAACAGCTTTTTTAGTGCAAGTCTCTAAAGACAATTTCACCACAGCTTCAAAAAATGTGATACAGCAGGAAGAGATAGCAACCGAGGGTATGTTCTCTAGTACATGCCAGTGACAGCAGTTTGGGAGGTTCTGTTCTAATGCACACACTGAGGGAAAGTTTGAGGATGTTGCTGTATCATGTCACTGTAGGAGGACAGAGTAAACAACTGTGTTTGCATGTTAGTATAGGAATTAAATCAAAAATTGGTTGGACAAAAATCAAAATTGCTGTTAATGGTATTAGAACATACCTTTAGTCATAGTTTTTTTAAAAAAAGGAATGTAATAAACAATGGATGTGACAAAATTTATATATCTGTGGCCAAATAACTGAAGAGGGAACTACGTATCACATTCTCATGGAATCACAGAATCAAAGACTGGTTAGAAGTAGAAAGGTCCTTAAAGACCATCTAGTTCCAGCCCCCTTGCCATGGCAGGGACACGTTTCACTAGACCAGGTTGCTCAGAGCTTCATCCAATCTGGCCTTGAACACTTCCAGGGACTGGGCATCCACAGCTTCTCTGGGCAACCTGTGCCAGGGCCTCAGCACCCTCACAATAAAGAATTTTTTCCTAATATCTGATCTAAAACGATTCTATTCTAAGCCTATTTCAGTAGGCCATTCCTCCTTGTCCTATCATGCTCCTGTAAAAAGTTCCTCTCCATCTTTCTTGTGGGCTCCCTTCAGGTACCAAAGGCTGCAACTAGGTCATCCAGAAACCTTCTCTTCTGCAAACTGAACAATCCCAGTTCTCTTAGCCTTTCCTCTTAGGAGATGTGCTCCCTCCCTCTGATCACCTTGGTGTCCCTCATCTGGACTCACTCCAACAGCTCCAGCTTCCTCTGCTGGGAGTCCAGAGCTGAAGGCAGCTCTGCAGGTGGGGTCTCACCAGAGCAGGGCAGAGGGGCAGAATTCCCTCCCTCCCCTGCTGCCCATGGGGCTTTGGATGCAGCCACATAAAAAAAAAACCCACTTTTATTAGGACATAAAGGAATGAAATTTATTCTTTCTTCTTCCGCAGTATTTAAAGCAATATACACAGTAGATGTAAGTTCCAATAATGTCCTGCTTCAGCAAGCATTGCCCCTCATCTTTGGAACATCAGGGTTTGCTAGACACAGTGATAATTTGTTTTATGGTAATTCTTTTATAACTATGTTTCATAATTGGTGTCTACAATGAAATCAGTCATATATTTTTCTGTCCTAATGGAATCTTACCTTAATGCTAAAAGTTCAGAATTATTCGTTGTTAATTTGGGGTTTGGGTTTGGGGTGGTTTTTTGTGAGGGATGTGAATTATGTTTCAACTGGCTATAAGAATGCCACTTTAAAATTTATTATGTCTAGAATTTGAAATCAGTAGTATGACTGAAATCTCTTGCGTAACAGAATACCTTCAAAATTCCTATATTCATCTTGTTCAAATGAAACTCATAGGTCTTCATGCTCAGCTGCATTTTGGGAGAGCACAGAGGAACTCTTTCTCAGGAAACACAAAGGAATTCCTTGACAAGAAAGAATGTTTTTCTTCTAAATTATGTCTTTCTAGCATTATCTCTTTCTGACAAGGTTTCATTCATCGGGTTAACTGTGCCTCTGTGACAGGATTCATGCTGCAGAAAAAGCAGACATCCACGGCTGCTCATAATTCTTGAAATGGATGATCTGATTGGCTACTGCAAACACAGAGAAGAAGCTGTGAGACTCTGAGTCACCTCTGCTGCAGTTGATTTTACAGTCATTTATATATATTGAACTAGCCCATTTGTTTGCCCAGGGTTGGGCCATTACTGTAAATAAACTATTGCACTGTTTGGGCACTGCATGAATATTTCAAAAGGTGTGTTTGTGCTTGTTAACAGATATGGAAAAGCAGAAACTGGTTCTTTAGCTATCATTGCACAGTGTTCTAAAAGCTTAAACCAGTGATACATCAGTCAGGGACTCATTGGGCAAGTCCACAACACCTGTTTTCCCTCTAGCTTCTCCTACCTCTCATTTCTTCTTCCAGAGCTTGGCAGAATCTTTATCTCTGAAGATGCAGTAAATCAACTTTTAATAGCTGATAAAAGGTTAAATGCAGGAAAAGAAGAGTTGATCAGCACACTGTCCATGACTACTTTATCAAAGCAAAGTCTTCAAAGGGCAGGCTGGCTGCAGTTTTTGCTGCCAAGAAGGAAGTTGAGATGTCAAGCATGGCAACTATTTAATGAGCACCAGATCCTCCATCAGCAGCAGACGTGGCATCATGACCCACACCTGCTTACTGGCCTGACTCTTCAAGGCTTTTCATCTCTGCACTGCCATTTCCCTGACTCTGTACTCTTCTAATCTTTGCATCAGAAAAGTTTTGAGCTCAATCTTGTTAACACTTGCTAACGCATACAGAAATATTGATTTTATTCCTTCTGTTGGATTCTCTTTTTAAGTGTGTACAAGCAATAATGTCAGTAAAATATTGTAGATAACAAACCTTATGTTTTTACTTGAATAAAAATTACTCTTTTTAACCAATACTAAAAAACAATCATTACAAATTTCTACAAAGTCTTCAACAGTGTTTTTTAAACGCTATTCTTGCCTCTGTCTTTGGATTTCCCAAATTAGGAATAGTGCTGCATTTAGCTTAATTTCTTCCTTTGCACCAGTATTGGGTCAGCTAAATATTTAACCACAAGGAAGTAATTTTCTCCTATTTCAACATTCCATGTCTGCTGTGAGAAATCTCTTCAGGTTTCACTTGGCTTGAAACTGGAGGTGAGATGGAGTAGTTTTGTTCCAAATTAGTCAGTGCAATTTCACAAGAGTTCCTTGGGCAGCCGCCAGAAGTGGAGAATGTAAATATGAAAAGATCAATGCCACTTCTTGAAACGTTTTTTTTTAGAACTAAGATATTATGTTTGTGACCAGTTAAAAAAATACTGAAGATTTAAAGTCAGTAAACAATAGTAAAGCTAGAGTAAATCAATGGAGTATGTCAATGTCACTATCTTAATTTATATCGCTTGACTCTCTGGCTAATGGCATCTTCAAGACAGATAATAAGCTGACTCAAATTCAAAACAGGAGAAACTTCGTGTAGTTGTATAATTTACATATTTTATGTGTTCTTTTAGAATGAATTGGGGTTGCTGGACTGTTGCTACATAATTTTTTAGTGAGTTTAAGTTACTTATACTCTGAGTTCAAAAAACAGACTTTGTTTGTATTACCAAGAATTCATCATTAGCAAAGATAAGGTTCTAAACAAACACACGTGGAAGTCTGAGTTTGGCTAAGTTTCTGAAATAATTTATGCTTTGGATCCTAAAGCAGATCAGTTAAAGCTCATGTTCAGGTCCAGTGTGCTTTAAGCATTATGTTCACTTAATAGAATTAAAAGATTACCTATAAAAATACTGCCTTTGGGGAAGATTCCTGTTCAATTTGAAAGTTCCCAGGACAGGCATTATAATGATACCAGCAATAGTTTTCTCCTCAGTACCCATGCAATATATTTATTAAAACACTTTTCTGCTACTCCATGGCAAATTAAACCTGTAGAAAGTTTTGTTCAGATGTTTGATATAGACTGTTCAGCAAAACAAATATTTTACATTTATTACTGCCCATTATTTCGTTTGATATTTTGCATCCATTATTGTAATTCTTTCAATTGACAGGTGTTACTTCACTACTAACATGTATTTTGCAAACATATAAACATCTGATATCAAGTGCCCTGGGGGCAAGGAAAACCTTGCTTTTTTATGTTGGCACTTGCATCGAGGGAAATTAATTTTCTGAGTGTAATACTGTCCATTCACAAACAGAATTTCTACACTCAATCGTTTCAGTAGCAAATGAGGAAAAGTATGAAAAAATGGAAAACATAAATACTAGAAGTTATAAAAGTTTCCCAGATTTCACAACTTAGAATCGTCCACCCACCTGTTATTTTTTCTTCTTTCTATTTTTTCTTCTTTCTTTTCTATCTTTCTAAGATATCAATGTTTTGTTAAGCAGTAGTTCATTTAGAAGCCTTTATTTCCATGATAAATTACTTCTTGTTGCTGGCATTTAATTCACTGGAAGATAGGTTACTTTTTGGATAAAAGGAAACTGTAAATGATGTATTGCTAAATTGCTTGCACATTAAACAGTATTTCGGTCCAGAACTAGGCAACTATATTCTTGCACTTCATTTTGTTTCTCCAAATACGCCACTGTCCTGTATGTCTGCGCTGCATGGACTAAAGCAAATTCCCTATCTTTTCTATAAAATCTTCTCTGCTCCCATTCCAAGCTATGTTGTCACTCTTACTTTCATCCAAAACTGCAAGGTAAAGGTCATTTATTCATCTTCTATCCTTATGTTTATGTGTCTATTGACTCTGGTCAAAAGGAACTGTTGTTAACAAGATCATTTTGTGGCCTGTCAGATTGTCATCTTTATTTGAACAACTACACTTGATTCTTCTTCTCTTCATGACCAAATGGAAAAAATATTCCTTTTTAAAATAATTAATATTTTTAAAGTAGATAAATGGTGTATATTCCTTCTATCTTAAGAAAAGTAGGACATCAGTAAATTTTGTAAGCAATTTGTGAAGTTTCTAAAACAATGCCTATGCATTTTTCTCAGTCCTCACATAACTAAATGGTAGAATTTGGTAACAGAGTAAAAAAAGGGGCTAGAATAGTCTGCTTAAAGAGATACAGAGAATTCTGTTTGCATTCCATATGTCTAGATTTGAGATCTCAGAAGACTGCAAATATCACACTTTGAATATTGGTGAGCTAATAAAAAACGTACCAAGTAGAACACACTGTAATACTAGGTTTATATTTACAATATTCTTTCTTGGAAAACAACAAAAATTGATTTGCTAAGAGTACTACTCATTGGAAAAAGGAATGTCTGTTGTTAACATGAATTTCATTATTTTAGAACTGAAGTGTAAAATATATTTACATACAGATTAATGTTAATTCTATTCTTCCTTTTATGTGAATGAACTCCTGCAAATAGAAGCAGAAGAAGAGGTCCCACAGATACCAGTAGAATGTACCAAAACCTGGGTCATTTTTAAGAGAATAGTAAGGTGAATATTTCAGAGTATACGCCTTGCAGTATTGTAACAGGAGCTAACTTAATATTTATGAATCTCAAAGAAATAAATACTTTAATTTTTAGACTTAAATAACAATTTTTCAAATTTAAGATAAAATTAGAGAGAGCAGTGAATCAAGTACGAAATGATGGGCATGGTAGTGAAGAAGCTGCAGCTACGATGATCTGTTGTAGGAATCCAGCTCTTAGAGGGAGTAATTCAATAACTGAAGCACTAAGAATCACTCATTCCTTCAGAACATGATATTATAAAGAGACAGGCTTTAATGCTAGGAAAAAATTCTAAGTGATACATTTAGACAATGCAAATATAATACTGGAAAGGTCTGTGTACATTGCAGTTTGACCTTCTGCAGAGTTCAGGAACTGTTTGTCTGCCTTGTAAAGATCAGCATATGGGAGGGTGGTATCACACGTAGAAAAACGACCTCTTCTTTCTCTAGACATCTTTCCCACCTGCCTATCTACTTGAAATCTTCCACTTTATTCATTTGATTGCAATGTGATGAAGTCAGGCTGGAGATCTCTAGCCACACACTTGCTCTAGTTTCCTGCCTGGGTGCCTTGATCTGTGTAAGGAAGTAAAGTCTCGTATCACAGTCATTTACATCTATCTGTTGGCTATTTAGTAGTCATCATGAGATTTTAGTGTCCTAGCTAATCCTGGGAGAATATGCTCCTTTTCCAAGAGCACTGGCAAAGCATATTAGTAGGCAGTTACACCTTCAGTATTCCACAAGACTCCATCTTGTAATTCTTATTATTCTTATTTAATAAATTAAATAACAATTTAATTTGTTAAAAGCCATTTGGACAGACATTTTGATACTCTTGGGTGATAATGTTCAGCTTTACATCGTTACGTATCAGCTTTTTCCCCTCAGCATTGTCTAGCAAAAACTAATGCTTGGAGACCTCAGTCCAGACAGGTGGTGAGTAAGTGAGCTGAATCACGGCAGAAGCAGCATCCTCTTACTGAGGAAGAATACACACAAGATGTTTTTCATCTTTGTATTTGACTCTTGTCACATAGAAAAATTATTTGCAGGTAGCTGCCACAGACGGGAATATACAGTGAAAAAAGATGCTTTTTGCCTTACTTTAGGAAAAAAAATTCATTGAAGTTGTCAATGTCATCATTATCTAAGGTAAAAATTAAAGACCCAGATGATACATGCAACATGCAACAAATATGTAAGAACAATTAGCTTTTTTTATCATATGATTGTTCACATCACTTGTTCTGGATTTGTCATTAAAAACCAATTAAAAACAACCAATGCTTTGGCCATTTTTGAACAGTGAAGAGTGACAAGGATTTCTCTTTTTTCCACTCTGCACTCCCATCACTCAATGAGCAGGCTGGGAGAGGGCAAGAGACTGGGAGGGGACACAGCCAGGATAGCTGATGCCAGCTGGCCAAAAGGATATTTAATGCCCCATTAATGTCAGGCTCACCAACAAACACTGGAGGTAGAAGAAAGAAGGGGATGGTTTTGACTTCCAGGGTGTCCATCACTCAAAGACTGGCAATGAGCATCCGTCTGCTTGTGGGAGGTGGCAAGGGTTTGCCATTCTGTCACGCCTTTTTTATCTTTCTCTTCCCTTCACCTCTCAGATAACTTTTATCTTGATCCATCTAGTTTTCTTGCTTTTGTTCTTCCTATTCCCTTTCCTGTCTCACTAGGCAAGAGAAGGAGTGAGTGAGTAGCTGTGTGGCTGCCTGTCTTCTGGCTGAGGTTAAACCACCACGTCAAGAAAAATTTGGGAGTTTTTTGTGAAGTAAAAAGAACAGGTCACATTACTTTTCTGGTACTGCTTTTAGTAGTTAGTCTTTCTTCTTTGCTTTAGTTTCAATCCAGATTTCTTTCAGATTCTAGGGAAGAAAAAAAGAAAAATCCCTAATAGAAATTCGCTTTTTAGGACAAAATTTATTTAAAGATATCTTAGCAAAAATGAGTATTTGTTACAACAACAAAAAAATTAATTACAGTTTTATATTTCCATTAGAAGAGTTTTGGTAGAAAAACTTAGCTAGTTGTCGATTCACTACTGACTTCAATGGGGACTTTTTTTTTACTTCATGACTGCTTTGCATTCTATTAATTTTTCCTTTTCATACTATTAATGTTCGGTCTATCAGTATGCATATGCTTTAAAGTAGAAAACAAAAAGATGACTTAAAATGATAGCGCAGATAGGAAAAGTTTTTGTTAAATCGAGTGTTTGTATTTTATACTGAAATGATCAATTATAGTGCATAATCCATGCCAATTTCATTTTTCTTATTGCTTATTTTATGCCATAGGCTATATTATATAAGATTTCATAATACTTACAGAACATTATCTTAGCATTTGATAAAATCACATTCTGCATTGTCTACCAAGAACGTTTGTGTCAGCCATCATTTGACCTTCTAATTTCCTGCTTTTGTTCCACAAGGTACTGTGTGGACCAGGACATGAACGGGATCAGTAATGAACATTATTTACTGTCTTTATTGACTATGTTTGTAAAGTTAGAATGACAAAAGGAACACGATTGTAAAATGGGAGGGAATGATCTTTTCCTATTGAATACTAACAGATTATCACTTCCAGAAGATTGAAGTGACTTACTCTTCAATATAGTATCTCATTGTCTGCAGATGCAGAACAAATGTGATCCACTCTTCCGTGAGGGAGATCTTTTGTCTTACAGGAAACAATACTATTGTTCTGTCATCATCCAAAATTCATTGTTTCCTGACTTATTGTCAGCAAGCTACTACATTATTCCACAATTTTTATTTTGTTTTGCATTTTGTTTAATACTATACCTTTAGATGTGTGTTACCTAATGCTTAATTTAGAAATATATCACACTTAATGTATTTCTGCTATTATCTAAAAACCTCTAAGAAGTTTTCAGGGTGTCCTCAGATTGTTTTTGCACATAGAGAATATTTGCTATTTTAAACCTAATTTTTCCTCTATGTGACCTCCTCTAAATATGAATGCCACTAAAACAAGGCTGACACATTGGTCTTGACACATCAGTTTTCTTTGGTAAAATTTAAAGGTGTACCCCACACTTAAATTTTTCAGAGGTTGCCCAGTTTGGTAATACCAAACCCTGATAGAGGAAACATGAGGGAATAATGAAACAGGTCTCTTGCAAATATACTTGTAGCACAGCACAAACTTCCTGCACCCCACTAACAGCACAGTATCCCATTTTCAGGTCATACGAAACAAATTCAGAGATTCTCAGCATCATTAAAGTGAAACCTGGAAGTGCAAAGAATACCCCATTTGTGGAAGCCAAAGACAGCTTAGAGAGTCTCTTCTTGCTCCCACTAACAAGCAGGTTTAGTTATGAGTAGGAAAGGAAGGAAGTTTTGTACATTTGTACATGGAGACTCCTCTAAATTGAGGGTTCCTTTTTCAGCACCAAAAACACTGGGAAAAAAATTGGTCATTCTCAAATACAATGTATTTCAGTTTTCTTCTAACTTACTGAAAATACTCTGTGCTCTTTTTGGTTTTAGTTATATGTAACAGAGCTGGAATCTAGACTTTCTAGTACACAGGGTAACTGTGTGAGAATGCGAGAATCTTACATACTGGAAGAAATTTGGAGGAAAAAAAGGATGACATTTCGAAGGAGCTACAAATCCTGTAGTGCCAAATCTGCTAGCCTGTGCATAGGCTGAAATTGCCAGCTGCACAAATGCAGAATGTGAGCCAATCATGTGGGTAAGAGTTTCTTAGAACCCCATGTGAGTTCATAGTGGTTTGCAAAGCTGACCACGTGAATCATGCAATATAATTAAAAAAAAAAAGAACACAGGTTCAACAGAAAGGAACACAAGATTTCAGAACAATAAATGATGTTTTCTTTGTATACTGCAGTAGCGAGGTATTTGGGTATTCACAGTGTATTTTTGCACCATGCTTCAGCGTATGTATGGATCAATAAGGATGAGAGATACAGAGATGTTCAGAGGCCAAGATAGTGTGATCTACAGGGGAAGCTTGAGCAGGAAAAGAAAAATGAAGGGGGATAAAATTTGTAAAGGCTCTTCTTAAAAGGAAATGGAAAAACTGTTCTACCTGTCCAGGCTGGATAGCACATTTGCTGCAGGGAAGATTTGGGTTAAACAGTGGGATAAATGGGTCAACAATGATTATTGTAAGGAACCAGAACAGATTTGCTGGTAGTGTTGTAGTGTTCCCATCACTGGAGGTGCTTCAGACTAAGTTAAACAATTAGTTAGACATATTGAAGGTATAATTAACATGATTTGAGCACAGAGTTAGATCAGGTGACATGCTACTCAAGGTGAGTACAAAGTTTTATGGTTCTATGAAAGGATGACTAATTTTTAATGAAAAATACTGCTTGGAATTAAAAATTGAAGGGTTTACAAAGAAACTTTCAGAACAAGTAAACCTCACATCTTCATAATTTTACACTTGATACACTGATCATCATTTCATGACTATTTTCAACCATTTTAGGCATGAGATTTTTCTTTTCAGCATAGACAAAGGAAGGCAAAACTATTCAGTATGGCTGCATATTTGATCCTGAATTCAAAAAACCTACTGAAAAATATATTCTTTCCTTCCCCATGGTGACTGTAGTACCACTAGGCAGATACTCCAGCTATTAAGTTTTCATTATTCAGTTTCCATTTACACAATTTAGATATTGAGACTAACATGTAAATTTAGAGTAGAATATCCATATTCTAGGAACGAAAGGAACACTGGGTGTTCAGATCCATTTCAGCAGTCTAATGGTCTATCAGAACCTGCTTTAAAATTCCTGGAGGTAAGATGGGATAATACAATATGTTTTGAAGTGTAGGGACCTGATTAGAAAATCACCCATTGACATTCTCCGTATTATAATGACATATAACCATCTATGTAGGAAGCGTTTATGCAGTTCAGTGAAAACAAAGACCTGAAATAGTCTTCGAATTAGCTGTTGTGTGTTTCATGGAATTTCAGGTCATATGTTTACATTGTGCTGGTTCTTTTTCCAGAGAAGGAAAACCAAGAAGAGCAGAGATTTTCACAAAGATGGAGTGGTCCACAGAATTTCAGAAAGGAGAGGCCTTGTGCCTTATGGAGCCTTATGAAAGAGACATAAAGTGTGTTGGTCTTGGCAGGGAAGTAGGATCTGACCAGAGGAAATATGAAAATGTCGCTCCCCCTTGCCCCTGCCATGTACTCTTGGCTGAATTAATGTTTTTACTGATTTTCTTTGGAAAGTTGCTGGTGTTAGCAAAATGTTGATAGGGCTCAGAGGGACTATATATTGACCCCATCCCACAACATTCCCCCAGGATTTTTTAAAAGAATGAACATAATGCAGGGCTTGTCTGTTCTACTACTGCTCTGGAATAACAGGCACATTTTTAAAGGGATTTCCTGGAAACAGCTAGGGGATGATACCTTATTGATTAAAGAAAGACCGACAAGATTAAAAAGATGGAAATGCATAGACAAAGAGGGTCAGAAATCTGCCCCCAGAATGGCCAGGCTTTCTATACTCCTCTTGCAATTATTCCATAGGTAATCTTCCATATGATATTCTTCCATAGATTTAGTATCGAAAAAAATACTCTAGGATAAGGTATCTCTGAGTCTCATAGGCTCCCAGACACTCCTTAAAGGAAGTATACATTATTTGACTACCCATTCTTTTGCTAGGTACCTTATTATTGCAGGAATATATCTAAAATCATAGACAATAAAAGCATCAGGGAGGAATTTTGACAATGTGATGACACAGTGGGACATACATTCTATTTTGGGATGTCTGTGAATCACAGATGGAAGGTAAATTTCACTACGTACTAGAAATGTTTTGAATAATTTCATGATGACAATTAGGTAGCACTGCAAATTGCAGTCGTCAAACCATGCCATAGAGGAGATGACCAATCTGACATGAAACTTTCTGAGGAAAAAATTTACCAAATTAATTCTGATATGAAACTGTACTTCAAAGAGCACTAGAAATTCCAGTTAATAGCAAAGACAAGCAGTGCCACTGAATATTGAATCTATGTCTCTGTAAGCTTTGTGTTATCACAGTGATGCCAACACCAAACAGCCTTTCCGTAATTTTTCTTTTAACTTAAAATTGTCAAAGACTAAACTTAGTTTCATAAAATTAATTGTTTCCTGGTTTAATTTGACCATAACATATACTACAAACTGTTTTTTTTCCCCGAAGATTTCTTAAATTATGGTTTTAAAGTAACATTTTTCAGTTGTAGAACTGAGTTAGACTTTGAGCCATAACAAAATGGCATGCACATAGTGGTAGAGAAATGGCAAGAAAAGAAGGTGCACAAAAAAATTTGGTGCAAAATTATACAAGATGTGACAAAGAACGTGGTTGATCGTTTTTGCATTTTCTTTAAGTGCCACAAGATGGCATCAATTAGTTTTCAATGGACAGAGACTCAGCTAAGTAATTACTTTTGTAGTCCGCAGGTTTGGGAAGAGCATTAAAAGGGGTAAGCTGTATGGTTTTTTTCTAATAAAATGCAAAAGCTTTCAAAATACATTCTATATTTAACAATGTAATAGGAAGAAAATTATTAGTTAAACAAAATATTTGCAGAGCTCTGTAAGTAAACTGTTTCTAAAAATGTGAGCAGAGAAACCTGATGTTGGAATTTATCAGACTTATACTGCTTCAAGCATATGTACTGCCCTAACAGATAAGTTACTGGATATGGCTAAACATTCAAAGGAAACTGTGGAGCAGAAAGTATTGTCATAACATAGCATTCTGCTCCACAGAAAGTTCATCACAATTTTCAAAAAGTAGCTTCAGCTAAGGAGTTTGAATTTGGTTCCAGATTTTCTAAAGCTGTGTATTTGGACTCTGAATTTTATACTAAAAAAAAGTTTCTCTGGTTTAACTTCAGTGTGGTTTTCCTTCACAATTTCTTTAAATGGGTCTTTTTTATTGGGTCTCAAAGACCAGGAGCAATAGATATAAAGGAAAGCTTTTGAGAGTAACATCTGTCACAATGGTAATTTCTCTGAAGGATATATTAGCAAAGCAGGAATCTTGCTGTAAGCATGTGAGTAAGAAATAGCAAAAAAACAGTTGAGGAAGAGGGAAGTAAATGCAAATGAAGAAAGGAGAAGTGAAAGGAGTCTTGGAGTAACAGAAACTATTTCAGTTGATTTAAATAATTGTATTGATATTTCAGAGTTTATCCAAACCTTGGGACTTGGGATTTCCCCCCTCATAACACCCAAATTATACTTTCCAAACTGTTGCAAAATGTTTCCAGGAACTGACCATCCATGGCAGGTCATTACTCAGCCTACAAAGATATAACAGAGACAGAGAAACTATCATCTGTAACTGAGAAGCAAGACGCAGAATCATTGCTCACATTCTAAAAGGGAAACCCTCTAGAAATATCTGTATAAACTTTAAGGAGCATATTTTTGGGGTGTGGGAAGGATTGTTATTGCTAATAAATCAGGTACATGAAAGCAGACACCTGATGCCTGTTTTCAGAGCAGTCTATGCCATCTCATTAATACCTGTTACAATTGCTAGGGCTTTTACAATGACATCATGCTGGGATGCTCTGCTTCTCTTATCTGTGTGGGAAAGTGACTCTGGCCTTTTCATCCTGTCAACTGCATTAATGAAAACTGAGCATATCTCATATAATAGTCAGTATTCCTTTGATGGTATAGAAGTGAAAGGAGTTCTTGGACTGTTACCAGGTATCTGAGAGCTCTTAATTGTCTTACGTCTTCTTAGACAAAACGAGGAATTATCAAGAATTGCACCATGCTTCTTTTAGATGTTTTCACTGTTTACAGATATAATTTTTCATAATCATTATCATCATCATTGTTGTTGTTGTAATTGATGTAGTTCTTGTTGTTATTGCAAAAATTATTCTATACCTTTGCTTAATCTCAGGTTATGCCCCAGACAGCATTAATGACTGCAAGCTGGCTCCAGTTTGAGAAGCCTGTAGTTCTGAAATCCAGCACCACCCCTTGCATTGGATATTACAGACTAAACACAGGAGAGACTTCAAATAACAGATCTATCTGCTGCACAGTATCTCAGTAGAAGCCCTCAAAATCAGTATGATAGATAAGAGGATAAAATAGCTCATGCTGCAAAAACGGAGTATTTATGGCTGATTCTTTGGTTATCTACTGAGGAAAAAAAGGCTCAGCATGAGAAGCAGGAGAAAAGAACTAAACCCAGGAGACAGACAGAAGATTCAGAAGGCTTTTGATGCCAGTGACTAACATAACTGTGTTGTTTTCAGTCGAACTAATGGACATATCTTCTATATTTAGACAACCTTATATACAAAATGAAAACACAGAATTACATTTATTTACTGAGTATTCAAGCACTTAAAAGTATCTCTGCATGAGTAAGAAAATTTATCTCTTAAAAATATTTGTATCTTTGCAAACATGTAATTGCAGCATTTCACCACTAGAATTTATGTTCCTTTCAGCAAGTAACAAGGGATTCTAAGCAAGAAACAGAGACAGAAAAAGAGATGGAAATCGATGGCTGATGATGTCCTGGATTCATCCGGGAGAGAGCTAATTTCTTGTTAGTATCTGGTTGCGTGCTGTGTTTGGGATTCAATATGAGAATAATGTTAATTACACACGGATGTTTTGGCTGTTGCTAAGTAGCACTAAGGACTTGTCCATGTCTCATTCTCTGCCAGTGAGGAGCTGCACATGAAGCCAGCAGGGAGGATAGGCAGGACAGGTAACCTGAACTGGCCAAAGGGATATTCCAGTCATAAAATATCGTGCCCAGTATACAAACTGGGGGATTTACCCAGACGGGGGTCATGTAAGGACTTAAAGAGCAGAGTTCCCTGTCTCAAAAGGCCACAAAAGACACTTTCCATAAAATAAGCCACCACAGCAGGAACTTGAGATAAGGAATTTGCAAGAATAAGGTGCTAATTCCAGGTGTGGCAGAGGTGAGGTCTGGTTAGCACATCCTGGTTAATGCATCCAGACAAAAATTCCCACTGTGGAAAGTTGTGGGAAAGGGAGCAACTGCTCATATATCTATCACCACAAGTTATAGGAACAGCATGTACCACTACCCTGTAGATAACCAGAGCATGCACTGTATAAGGTGGAACCCACAGAAGAACAACTCTAGGACTCCCCAACACCAAGAAGCCTGGGAGGAAGAGGGACCAACAGGATGCAGCTGGATCCACAGCTGATTATCTTTTGCTGATCTCTCTCTCTCTCTCTCTCTCTTCCCTGTGCCAGTCTTTTCTATATTTTCTATCTCTCTACCTCAAATTTGCTGTTAGTTAAGTCAATAATACAGACTTCAGCACATGGTCTCATTTGCACCTTAATTCAGGTAGAGGCATCTTTTACTAATCCATTCATAACACACTGATGGAGGTTCAGAGGTGGGCTGGACATCAGCCAGAGGGTGATGTGCAATTGTATTGTGCATTGCTTGGGGTTTTTTTAAATTATCATTACTATTACATTTTACTTAGTTTCAATTTTTAAACCATTCTTATCTCAACTTACATGTTTTCTTTTGATTTTCCTTCCATTTCACTGTGTGCTTCTAAGCTGCCAGCTGGGCTTATACCACAACAGACATTTATACCTAATTTTTGAATGGAAAACATCTCCTTGACCTGTGCAACTATTCTGAAATAAATCAGTGTTAAAGATTGTGTAAATGATATTTCTCTTTGGAAATATTTTCCCTTGATCTTGAATGGAAACACATTATATAACTAGCATTAGATTTAGAACAAGTAGAATTATTTCTATCACAAATAAAGCTATTTTTGACTAGTGGGTCAGACCAAATCATGTAGTTACTTAGATCATGTGATCTCCCATACCATCAAATCTGCAATAATTATTGTGTTAGCTGGTTTAACATGACATGACTGTCAGTTTCAGTCCCAGTGGAAACACAAAAGCTAATTGTATGTCTTTTAATCAGATACTTGGCAGAATGCAATGCTTTTGTTCTGTATAGGTGAGTGAGATTGAGAGATTGCTATTCTGGCAAAATATGCTGTACTATCTAAAGTAGTATGAAAATGAAAAACAAGTACAAAACATAGTCACTCTATTTGGACAACCAATTCAGTTCCTCTCAGTTGGATTTTGTTCTTGTCGTTGTGAAGTTGGCAAAAGTATTTCCAGTGCTTTGAGTAAAACAAGAATTGGATCCACCATGATAGTGAAGTGTGACACAGATAGTGGTTTTGATGTACAGAGGCTGCTGCCTTGAATTACAGGGTCACTCATGCAGTTCAGCTTGAAAATGGGACAGGTACAACATTTACCTTTGGAGTCCATGCAATATTTTAATTAAGGGATAATGTAATTATCATACATTTCTGTCCCAGGATAACAGTCTCCTGCTGCTGGATGAAAGCCAAGAAAGCCAGACAGTTAATGAACATCAACACTGAGATGCAAATGTTTCCAAAGAGTGGACATTTGTCCTTGGGATATAATTTCATTTCGACTGTTTCTGTGGGAGAAGGTGGTTAAAAAATGAAATAAATCATTGAACAGGGATACATCACAGTGACAATTTTTTACTGCTAACCAGACTATGCCTAGAAGAAGGAAACTCATACTATTGGTTGCAAAGAGAGGCTTCTCTACTTAAAATAGAAGTAAAAGCTTTGGATACTTGACCTGAAGATATCCTGAATGCTGCCTTTCTTTGCCAAAGATTTTGTCATTTTCCTAGTGTTATCAGCTCTGATCTTCAGCTTTGCAGCATAGCTGCATACAGCTTCTCCCCATCTGCTTTAACTGTTTCAAATTATTCACATGGATCTGCTTTATTATTTATGGAGGTCCAATGCTTAAGAGGCTTCAACGTAAATACGGACCCAATTGTGTTATAGATACATCCTAGTAAGATTTCAGAGTCTGTTCTCTATGGAATTTAACAGTTTGCTAAATATTTGTGTGTTTCCATATGATTTACAAATGTTTGTATTGCAATGTCTCTACTGAAACAAATATCTTCATTTTATTCGTAGATAAGCCTGGTATTCAAGAATCTGGGTGTTAGTTATAGATAATATTACTAAATCATCTTGTCTGAATAATAAAGTTTTACAACTGCCATAAAAGAAAACAATAGAGAAGACAACAAATAGCTCTTCGTAGGCATACAAAGAACTGGGACAAAGAAACCAGAAGTAGATTGGTCTGCTGATCTGTTCCTACCAATCAATTTTTTCTCCTAAAGTATATGAATTAAAAATGGGTATCAACCTCTCTAAAGTTTTCTACAAAAATCACTGAGTCTTCATATTTTCTGTAAATGTCAGTAACAATATCCTGGCATTAAGCAATCCTTTAAAAGGACTGAAACAGAAAGACTTTGACATGGCTGTAAGGGAAACACACGCTGTCTCACTGAGAAAAAATTTCCTGACCAGAGGGTATGCAAGACTGTGGAACAATCTCCCTATTGAAAAGATGTTGCATTATTTACCTTAGATGTTGCCAATTAAACTGAACAGATCTCTGATAAAAATGTGAAAATCTATGTGAAGCTAGCTTTTTGGAAAAAGTGCTTGTCATCTGGTTATGAATTCCATGTGAATTCTTCAGTCTGTGATGGGCCCAGGTTCACATCTTTAGTGTGTAAGACTTATCAATCACAATTTTAAGGATAAAGGTAGATCTTATAACCTGAAAATGGGACTTCCCTGATTTTTACCCACTTGCATGGTATTAACTGTTCCAACTGCCAGAAATCCATGTGTAACACGAGTAAAACTTCATTTTGAAATTTTTACTTCAAATAAAGGGATGCTTATTAATGCATGCCATTCAATTTGAAAGTACTGAAACTGTTTCTAATAGCTTTCAAAATACTTTTGCAGCCTTATTCTTCTAGAAGTCTTATAAATTAAGAAAATGTCAGTATTTGGAATGAAAAAAAATAACTTGAGGTATTTTTTTTTCTCTTCTTATTGATGATCACCTTAAAAGACACATTTCCAGAAACCTCACTAACCTTGATTTTTCACTTGCACTCTGACCTTTTCCATCATACTGACAGTACGAAAGCCCTTTAAAATGGAAATAACCCAGTGGCCCAAGAGGTTCTTAATATAAATGAAAATCAGGTTCACTGAGTACAAAGAAAGTTGAGGAAAATTAACCCTGTAGTTAAACATATTCTCCTGAAATAAATGCTAATTACATAAGGGAGAGAAAGTAAAAATGGGACCCTGAATCTCAATGCACAGGAAGTCAAACATGAACACAGGAAAGGTATCGCTGCAACGCACACATTACTCTAAAACAGACAAGGAGTCCCCCGCCTCCTGCCTACATCTATTGATTTTACAGCTGCAGACTTTTTTTCTTTTTGTTCCATACATTATATGGTGATTTTTTCATTTCAGAGAAGATCAAAATCTTGTTCTGAATCACGTGTGAAAGAACTTGGACTACCATCCTAAGAGTATTCAACTCATAGAGGCATTAAATGCATTTCTGACTGCACTGCTCACAAATTTTTTGCTATACCAGACAAAATAACCAAGGAAATTCATAGTAAATTCAGGATGACACTTCTTTTTTCTTTCCAGTCAGAAAAAGTCAGAAAAAATTGAACCATAAAACAAGCAGCAAGTTATTATTTGTCTCTGTGTTCACTGACTTTTGGGGTAAAAATACAGTTCAGGATTAAGAAGAATGTATCATGAACTTTGTCAAGAGACTAAAGATTAATCAACAAATGTCCAAGAAAGATCAGTGTGAAAACAAACAAAAATTTCAATAATTTCTTAAGGAACTGTTACAGTCAGGCAGACTACTCTATTTGTTGCAAATAAATTGGTTGTCTTACATCTGAATTTGAATTGTCCTTTTTACTTTAGCTGATATGCTTCAAATATCAGAAGGAAGAAATATTAGGTAGTAATTAAAACATTATCAATGACTGTTGCAGAAACTAGGAATACTACAGAACTCAGTAACCTTGACCTAAGGCAAAACCATCAGTATTTATTATCATGCTTGATTTGTTACATTTTTTTGTTTTTTTCTTTTGTAAGAGCATGAGAATATAACATCGACCTCTATAACGTCCCTGGAAACTGACATAAAAGCCTCACTGAACTATGGTTTGACAAATCTTGGCTTTTCAGATAAGTGGAAATTATTCGTGGAAGTTTGATTTCTGCTATGTATTTTAGCTCCTTACATTCAATTATTCATGTTTATCTAGGACAATAGCAAAGACATTCAGAAAGGTCTACTTAGGAAATTTTGCCAACCATTTAAAAAATAAACCTACAATATATTCCCAGCAATAGCATTCTGTATATCTGGAAGAGCCTTGAACTCTACTTTCTGCTTGTGAAAAGAAATCATAAAAAGAATTCTTCTGAAGGCATATGGTATGCGTTTTCTAACAGGCAACAGATTTTATTACTAATTTGTTTTTATTGTCTCCTTGGTGAAATTAAGTATGTAATAAGCTACTCACTATCTGCCAGGAGTTACATAAATCATCCTTGCTCTTTAAAAGGAAATTTGGCTGTCTGAAAATAATAATTTAGTAAAACAAGATCTGTAATAAAAGGACTGTTTCAGTATTACAGTCTGCCCATCTTATAGAAATACCACCTGTATTAAAATGCCCTAGGGTATATTACCGTGTCCCGCAGCCGTAGGTAGGAGAAGAGAACATCCAGCAGGCAGGAATTGTGCAGCAAGATTGATTGATTTATTTAATTATTTTACAAACTCTTTTATAGACTTTTTTCTTCATAGTCTAATTGGGCAAGGATCAGCCACCCCTTGGGGGTGGTTGGCCAAAATCCTAAAACATCCATTGTCAAAATATTTTTCTACTGTACTATAAACAAGACTTTTCAAGGTTGCAGGTGGCTTGGTTGTTTACAGAACTCTGCTACCTCTTCTGTGAGAGAGAAAAGTCTCTCACGGACTTAGAAAATAGCAAGAAAATCCTTGCTAGCAGCATTTTTGTATCCACACCACCTGTATGTCCACTTGTAACAGACAGATAACTTAGGGTTAATAAGCAGTTTAAAGAAAAATACCAGCTTAATCACCTGAAAGATCCCTGATCCAACAGGTGTTTGAAAAAGTAATGCAACGTAAGAAAAAATATTAGGTGATATGGTGTTTTGAGGGAGTTTGTAAATCCTTACTGCAAGACCTGGTTGATACTAAAGAACTGGTTCTCTCACCAAGGAGAGACCAGCAAACTAAGTTCATCAATTGAGCAGTGAGGTGTCAGTGGTGATCTTGAAAATAAGGCTCTGTGCTATGCAATACATTTATTGATGTGATACTTAAATGCACATTTGTGTAAGAACACACCCTTTTGATTCTATATCTTTACTGTCAACTCTATGATACTTACTGCTCACTGAACTGGAAAGAAAACCTCTCTCAGTAATTCAGGAATGAGAAGATTGTATTTCACTTCCAGTTTGAATCAAGCGGACTACAAAATGAAGTCATTTACAAGACTGTAATTGTCCCATCAGTGACAGGTGAGAGTAGTGATCTGAGTCTTTCTGCTTTCAAGCTCATTACAAAGGATTTAACACAGTGAATGACAGCACACTCATTAAGAAACAGGTGTTTGGAAGATTTAATCCGAATGAGGAGAGTTTGCAACCATTAACATTTTTGTAGGAAATGCAGCAACCCAAATCCCCACATGAACCTTAGATTGAGATTTGCTCTCTCTGCTGGGTTATTAATGAATATGTGAGGCTGGTGCAAATGAGTCATGCAGAGCTGCAGCAGATTTCTGTTTTCTTAAGTGTCTCATTACAGTATGTGTCAATATGGCAATATTACAACTGCTGGGCACATTGAGACACAACTAGACATTAACATCTGAATTTCAGCAGTAATTTTTAAAGCCCTAAATGTTAATCAGTGTTTTCCACACAGAAATTAAAGACAATCTGAAAAACATGTTTTATTGTAGCATAAAATGTTTCTTTATGTGAAACTCAGTATCTAGAAGACAATTGTTCAAACAGAACCATGTCCTTTATTTCAGTATCTCCAGGATAAATAGTAAAAAATTAGGTTTTGATTGCCTACAAAACACTCACTTTACTCAAACTGAATTTTCTTTGAGATGCCTGTATTTTCAGAAAGGATGGTATTTTGTTCATGCAATTTATAAAAATGTTAGATAGTCTTTTCAACATAAAATAAAACTGACACACAACTCTTTCAGAGAAATATTTCTCTGAGAAGTGGACTGTACTGTAGAAAACATAAGGAATGAAATATGTAACACCTACCTGTATCAGGAAGGTTAAACCACAGAATTTTCTTAAAATGTCAATGTTATGCAAACCAGAGTCATTGAGAGTCTCCTGCACTGAGGAATCTTACATGATATTTTACATCAAGAGCCTTTTTTTTTTCTAGAGGATAGATTAGGCTGTGACTAATTTTACAAATATCAAGTGGAAAAATAATTTTGTTATTTCTGCTGGAACAATAGTCTGTCTCTTACCACATGCATTTAGTATCTCTTCTTAATCCACTTTAGAACCATGAGAATCTCAAGGGATCAAGAAATGACTCTCTCTGATTCTTTTTAATGTATACATAGCTGTGTTTTATAGATTTTTCTCATAAAGCATATTAGGATAAAATTACATATAAAACATTAGTTAGCATTCTTTGTGGAAGCATGACAATATTGCAAAAAGAATCAGGAAATTAGAGGAAATCCTAAATACTAACAGTTTACTTGTCAGTTCAACATGCATATTTGAAAGCACTGGAACTATAACTGAAAACACAAGAATTCAAATGTAAAGAATGGTTAAAGTGTGTCAGTTTTAATATTTGAAAACTATGGTTCCACAAGAAATGGAGGAAAAATTTTTCCATACATATATTATTTATTAAGATCAATTTATTGAATGCTGCAAGTAAAACTAATAACTAACTGAGAATTATTGCATTTTAAATTCTCTTTCCAGTATAGTTATTTTTTACGATAGATCTAAGGAAAAGAAAGATACTATGACTTTAAATTAATTTATGTTGAGCACAGTGGGTACCAGAGTCAATTCATGTTGCCATGACAACAGACACTGAAAATTTAAACATCCAGTGACAGGCTGAACTCCCTGTAAAGAAGCTACTCTGCATTAAAATTATAAACCAGTGAAACATTAAACAGATCTCCATGCAACCTATTTATATTAAGCAGAAAGCTTGAGTATAGCTTTTAAAGAATATAAATTTTCAGATACTAAGTTTATTATTTCAGTTTATATTTCTCTAAGATTTAAAGAGCAACCTGAAGACCAGTAAGTAAAAAGATGAAGTAGCTGATTAAGACAGACTCTTGAAAAAAGATACCTTTTTATTTCTTTTTAGGAATGCAATTGCATTATCTTTCTGTCATATATATTTGATTAATTTGCCTCTGCAAAATACATCATCTCATACACAAAATGAATCCTGTATATACAGTAGGTTGTCCTTTGCATATTCATTACAAGCAAGCATTTGAAAGCCTCATAATGCATAACTATTTCTCAGAAGGTTCTTTAACAACTTACAGAATTACTGACTTTGAGAATAAATATGTTATGCTTGTACTCAGTAATTTTTGTGCAAACCAGCGTCATGTATTCTAAATGCAGAAGAATTTGTTACACCTGTGCAGAAAGTTTCAAGTCATAGACATAAGCCAAGAGGGAAAAGCATTTTATTGTCTACCAGTTAAACTATCCAATAAAAGGATACAGGAGATGTAGGCAAGAAGTGAAACCACCACGATGATTTTTACTCTGAATAATCACCATTTGACACTACGTGGAGCGGCAAATACTGCTTTAGATCTGGTGGGCAGAATTCCGCCCACAACAACACACCTTTAATGGCTTTGATGGCTGTCCTTTAAAAGAATCACATTCTGAAAAGTTGTATCAATTTTTGAAAAACAAGTAATTGGCAATAATTCTAACCTAAGAGGATTTAATTAGACATTCCTACTTCATGGTGTATGTAGTGGTTTGGCCCAAAATACTCATTACTGTTTAATTTATACATTAACAACATGAAAACAATACCAAGACTTATTAATTTTAATTTCCTTCTTAGTATTCCTCATATTGCTCTCTTTGGTGCCTGACACTCGCAGTCTTCTACCATCTGTGAGACTGCACAGGAAATTTGGACCATTGAAAAATCCATCCTGGAGAATTCCAAACATTTACAAGAATAAAGATATTACCTTTCTCAATATCAGCTTGTTTATATGTTTGCGAATGAACCCCTTGCATACCACCTTAGTCATTGCTGAAGCGCAACATCTGGATGAACAGTGGCACTCACTGTAGGCCTCCAGTGCACTACCAGGCTCTGCAACCTCTTTCCACCCATCCATCCCCCCTCCTCAGGCTTTGTCCAGTTGTGCTCACGCCAGCTCTGACATAGCACAGTCGTGTGCCCAAGTTGCTGGGAGCACAGCTGCAGGGCAGGAGCTGGGAGAAGCCCCACGGGACACTGTCCCTGCTTCTCCTGGGAGCTGCACCGTGTTCTGGATAAAGCCTCTGGCTTGAGCTATCCTGCAAGTATCCCTGTGTTCTTGTGCCTGGTCATGCATGTCCCTGCACCCAGCTGTGACCCACCCAGGACCTGCCTCATTATCCTTGTTGTAGTCGTCCTGCTGGGTGTCCCTGGCTGCTGTCACTGCTCCCTGATGTCCTCTGTCCCACAGCACTGGGGGGCTGCACCCTATCTTCCTGCCCGCTCCACTGCCACCCCCAGCCCCAGCAGCACCCTCTTGGTGCTTCTTCATATCCTGCTAACTGAACTGCTGATCTGAGCTTTTACTGTGAAAGTCTTACCTTGTTTAAAGCAGGAAACACTGTTGTTTATTTACGTAGGATTCTGTAGCAGCGTACGGAAGAAATGAAACATGAACAAAAACATAGCACAGCTACTAGATGTGGTTACCCAGCTACAGCTTGCACATGCCAGAACATGCTTAGCCCAGGTGCCTTCCTAATGCCCATGAAGGACTCCAGGTGCTGTGCCCAGTAACAGCACAACTGTTACTGTGCTGTTCATGCCACCACAATGACAAACCCAGAGTAATCTGCCTTCCCAGCCATAATGGAGATTTGGAGCTTGCAACTTCTCTCACTTATCGGTCAAATTTTTGTTTACCTTCTTCCCTGGACAATGTGGACAACATTTTTGAGGCAAGGCCTTTTCTGTTACCTTACCATGATACTGTGATATGGTGCTAATCATAGTAGTAATCAGTAGTAATCAGTCCCTACTTATGCATCAAGGACGAGTGAGTAACTGACTAAATCTTTTCAGGGCTTTCAGAAGACAGAGCTTAAAGAGAGTTTTCACACAGAGAAGCATTATGTGTTTGTGGTGACCTTTTGTGAATGCATTGAAAAGATGAGAAAATGGGAACATTTTGCCAGCAAAACAGGGCAGCTCTGTGCAGAAGCCAAAAGTAAGGCAGCAAATTGCCTGGAGTAGGAAAACATCTGGCATCCTTCAGTGCTGCTTCTGAAGGGGAGGTCAAGACTGGTGGAGTACTGCTGGGGATATGAGAGGGAAAGCAGAGCATCCCTTCTCAGACACAGATCGTCTAATTGTGTTCTAGGAAATAGACCAGGAACAGCAGTGAAAATAAACTAATTTTCCACCATTCTACTCACCAGTTCCTTCTTTGGCTTCTGTCTTTCTTGCATGACAACTGTAGATGAGCTCTGTCCACTCTGACCCATCTCCAGGAATAAAATGCTGTCTTTGGTACCACTGAAGAGCCTCCAGAAGATAAGGGGGGCAGAGGCTGTCAGTCCTGAGACTGAAATGGGGTCCTGGGCTGAGGACAGGTGACAAGAGCTTCAGGGGGGGCCAGGCAGGGACAGTCAGGGCTTTCAGTGCCCATGGCATAAGTGACTCACACAACCTGTTATTCCAGAGGAAAATGTGCAGCCACTAAACATTGCTGTTACCTTCTTGCAAGAAAAAGCAAGGTTGTTCAATGAATTTTACATCAATTTTTGCTTATATTTAAATATAATTGTATTTAATTATAAATTAAATATTCTTGAGGAAAATTTGTGTCATTCAAGTTGTAATGTCCTCAGCAAAAAATATCCTGCTGCTCCTTCTCTAGAGGTACAACAGCTGACAAATATGAAGGATTGTTTTCATACAGGTCGTGACTGAAATTTCTTTCAGGATTTACTGTGCTAAAAACCTGGTCTTCCAATGCTTTCTATTTTTTAATTACACTACAAACATTGCTATATAACTCTCTTAATAGTAGTGGATTCAATTTTCTCTAGCAAGCTCACATTTTTCTGTGTCTTGAAAAAAAGTTTGCTAAGTCAATAAATTGACATAGAAGCTCTTCTTTCTCTTTCAGATTATGAACAAGACTGCCTTTTGCCATGAGAATAACTTATGACATGAAATATCTCATAATAACATTAGATGGCATACAAAGAACAGCGGGGATGAGTTTTAATTAAGATAAAGGGATGAGTTGAGTAATGTCGTAATAAAAATTGCATCTCAGAAACAAAACATCCAAACATCCTTCAGCTGTTCTTGCAGTAAGTTTTCAAAGCTTATTTAGGAACAGTAAAACAAATAAGTCTTCTCTTACAATAAGTTCATTAACTTTTAAGACTTCAAGAGACTTTGGGGCCCTTCTGGCTGTTTTAATCACCAAATTTTTGGTCTACTTCCTGTTCCAGTTCTTCTGGCTCTGCTGAGTAAACCACAAAGTTTATATTAATAAAATTGGTGTGGGGATGGGGGGTGGAGTTAGTGTAGAATTTAATATTCTTCATCATAAATCAGCCCAAACACATGAAGTCAAATCATCATAAAATTAGCTCCATTACTTTTAAGTGGAACACATCTTTTGTTCTGACATCCGAAAAGAGTTTCATATTTTCTGCTGTATACCAAAGAAACCAATCCATGGGATGACTACGAGATGAAACAGCTTTGGTGATTCATCCTAGCTCAAGAATGAGCATGTACAAACATAATAAAAAAAAGTATTTACTCAGTACAGATTTGGAGATCTACTTTACAGCAACAAAAGTATAGCACTCAAGGCAGGCCTGCATCGAATAATAATAGCAGTGCCTATTTTTCCGCTTTCCTATGATTGAAAGTAACGTTCATTATTTATGAATTGCTTCTTTTCTACAGAAATGCAGACATTTCAGGGACATACCTGTAATTGAAATGTCTCTTGCAATATTTTGAGAAGTAAAAGCATTTTCAGTGGAATGAAAAGCAAACAGTGAAAAAGATTGCAATAGAGTTAGAATACATAAAGATATTTTCATAATATTTTTTCTTTTTTTTAAATAGATGGCATGTTTTTAATAGATGGCATGAACATAAAGTGAGGTATTTTCTCTAAATTAAATGTAAACTACAGTAAGGAGGATTTTTGAGAAACAACTCAATTTTTATGGACAAAGATCAGTGTATTTCTTTATTTTACAGTTTTGCCTGATGCTATCCTGGCAATACTGCAGATGCCTAAAAAAGAATCTGAGACAGATTTCAGAAATTCTTTTATTAAGACGTGGAAGAGGGCATCAAAAATTCTCTGTCAAATTTTGTGATCCTTGTACTAAAATACCTCATCAGTAGACTTCCTTTGTAGTTACATCTTATACTATGTACAGTGCTGCACTTTGACCCACGACTAAGAGCAAGTGCCTAATATAATAACATTTCTTAATCAGCCAGAAAACTTGCAATTAACCCAAGAATGACACTCCCTGCCCCACTTTTCCCAAGGTTTTATCCACTGCATCTGATGCACTCACAGTGCCTGCAGCTAGCACATTTATTTTTCTAGGATATTGTTAAAACCAGCTAGGGGCATAGACTGTTGTCACAGGATAATTCAAAGTACTTCTGAGCAGTGTTTGTTGGCTATCAAGATGCTGATGTCTAAGTGCAGCGACTGATGGCATTACAATGTTCAGTTGAATTTTTGGATCACTAAGATGAAGCATGTATGTCATTGGTGAAATGAGCATTTAGTATAGGGAACCATGTAAAACTTAATACTCATGCTGTTGATCTAGCTTCCAAAATGAAAAAAACACATTACCAGAACTTTATAACATGTTCTTGTCATTTTGTAAGCTTGCCTCTTTGTGAAAATTTGGGGGCCCTCTGATTTTCTAAAGTGTATTTCTCTTCTACTATAAATTTTGATTGGGTGCTAAGCTTGAAATAAATGGCATGAACAGATCAGCAGATATTAAATTAAATGAATAAGCAGTTCTAGTCGAACCTCATAAAATTCCTGACTTGTCCAATATGCATTTGACAATGCATGTTCATCCACTGCATTCCTCAACTTAGGCATGCAGGTATGTACTACAGAGCAGGCAGAAAAACAATGTCCAACAGTGAGCTAAACCAACATCTATTACTTTATCAAAGAGTGACAGCATTTCAGATACAGATCTTGAAGTTCTCCTCTAAAGTGACTTAGCATTATAAATGTCACTAGCATAACAAGTTTGACAACTTAAATTAGTTTATATAGAGGTAATGAGCTCCAGAGGAAAGAGTTTGGGCTGATACACTAGAGAAGTATACTGTACACTAGATAAGTATACTTAATAAAGCCAAAAGTGTCTTTGATGGTGGGGACATCGCAAGCATATTTAAAAGACATTAAGGCTTCTACCATTTGAGCTAATATGATATAGTACCATAAGAGGCTTAAGGTCCTTTTTATAGATTGAGCAGGATTTGTATTTTGAAGATGTAGTCAAGAATTTTGTGCATGAGATAGAAAATATGATATGCAAGTTTTGCATATGCAAGAGTGAGTGAATTAAACAGGACTGAGCCTAGAAGGCTTCCATAATCACTGTCAATTTATTGTGACTGCATTAAATACCAACTTTATCATCTGGATTTTTTTGGTTTTTACTTGTCAGAATGGAAGGAGACACTAGCTGAAGCTACCCTCAGCATGTCATGAGTAATGGGAAGGCAGTAATTTGGAGCTGCCCACATGTTAGCTGGTCAAAAGAAGAATTAAGCAGAAAACAAGGTCTGCAATGTGAATTTTTTCATTTTTCTTCCATAGAGAGGGAAAAAATAGTGAAGGCATTCTCCTAGCTAAGGGAAAAATTTTTAAATAGCTTACCTAGAAAGCTTGAGGTGATTAAATTAAAAACAAGCTGCAAACACCATGGTAGCCTTTAGCAAGTTATATGTATTAATGCTAATTTGGATAGATCTCTAGAAGCTTCAGCTACAATTAGACATTAGAATCCAAATTCCACTGGTAGGTTCAGATCTTTTCAGATACATGTCAGAAAGACAATGTTGAGTCTTAAAACAGGAATACAAAATGCTTAAAGAAATGGGGTGGTGAAGGTAGGTACAGGCATAGAAATCTCAAAGACTTTTTCTCATATTAGACATTCCAGTGATACCCCACAATGTATATCATCCTTGTATTGATGAACCACCTCTCCAGGCTACAAGACAATTCACTTTCCATACTGTATTTTCAACAAGGAGCTGAGGTGTTCAGTTCAGTAGAGTTAGACGTGAATAAGGTTTTAAGCTGAAGCGTAATGTCCTGGCTCAGGGCCAGATTGTGTTAGGGTTCATATTCAGAGATACAAATCTGATGAGTACTTCTCAGAAGGAATCAACTAAAAAAATTTTGAAATAATGGAAACCTCACATTATCTGCCAGTTCTGCTGCATGGTATTCCTACACTCATAACAGCACAGAGATTAAAAGCTCAGGGACAGTGCTTTGGCTTCAACTCAGCAAAACACACCAAGAACATGCTGCTTAACCCTGGCCTGATTCTGGAAATGAGATTGTGATGAAATCACCTCATTGGCTCCTCTCTCAGTCAGCCAAAATATTGCCTTGTTTTACCAAGGTTTTAGATTATGAATTACAAATAATTACCATAACAATTCATGCCATTATATTGACTGCATGTATAATATGTTTAAGAACACCTTATAAGAAAGAAAACTGAAAGAAATGTATACAGTAGAGAGCTTGTATTTTAGCTTGTAGTATAACACTGATGCCATTTTCAAAATGCTTTGGTTTATCCCAGACTTCCTTTACAGCATATAATGGGTATTTACATTTTCTCTGCATCTGCAGCTACCATTTCACAAGAATGGATGGCACTCATGCTGTCAGATTTAAAGACTCAGCTGGATGAGAGAAAATAACAGTCCTTTGCGCCAGGAATAATCTTAGTGTATTAATGATGTGGAAATGTTAGACTAAGATCTGGAATGCATTTTTCAGTTCCTAACTTACTCAAAAAACAAAAAATGTTATAATTAATGTTTAAATTAGCTCATTATCTATTTGTGTCTTTAGTCTTGAAGATTTGTCCTTGACTGAATTTTAGTTTTACACATTGTTTAAAAGCTAGGGGTCTTGATTTACTCTTCAAGTAGTATAGAGTATTCTTAAGTTTATCCCACAAAAGGGATGAAGTATTTTTGTGTTTCACAGATGCAGTAGTGGCATAGTCTCAAGCATCACTTCTATGGAAAGTAAACAGAAAAAAAAAATAACAGTCAGGGAACAAGAGTAAATTATATTCTCTACCACAAGAAAAAGCACTTTTGATAGCTGCATGGCGCTTTCCTCAAAGTAATACAAAGAAAAATGCTCTTGTAGTATAATTGAAAAAAAAGTATTTAAAATACATAGAAATTTAAATTTGGACTTCCATATAGAACAAATTATACTGAAAATGGAAGATTAAACACAAAGTAAAGAATTTTCATGGAAGGGAGCTGTGCTGGTTAGGAAGTGGGCAATTTAATCTCTCCAGAAGCTTGAAATTCCAGCATGAATTAATTTGCTTCATGCAGAGCCCTGCTGTTTTCTCTTCTTTCCTCAATCACTGTTTACTACATAAAGTCAACACTCCACCTATCTTCATTGATTGTTTAATTTTAGCAGGATTTTCTTTTCATGGTGCTATTCCTAGAAACAAGCGTTATTCTGCAAGTAATATATAAATATATTACTTTAGCCCACAAGATCACTAAGACTATTTCAAGTTTGAAACAATATTATTCCAATATTTTATTTCCTGCAAATCATTTAATGGAATTTTAATAAGGTGTCCAAGCCATAATCCAACATTACTTTTGCAACAACTCACACTTTCTTCAGTGGATGCCTTGGATTTCTAATGAATAAATTAACTCCTAAAGAAAAACAGGCTGATCATCTCATCTCAGCAAGATTAACCTTCACTAAGCTAGTAGGGCTAATTTTAGGATGTGAATGAAGAAAACCAGTAGGACCACATCATGTTTATTGGACAGAACCACAGAGAGATGACTAGAAGGCTTGGGAAAGGCTTCAGAAATGTTTGGAGAATACAAATCACTAGGGAAAAGTGATTACAAGATTACAAGCACCCAGAGACTCAGAGGTATTGGACTGTATATTCAAAATACAATAATGTTACTGTTTTGGACCACTTAAAGGAAGATCTATAAGAACAGACTATATTTTGTCAGTATAGTGACCTTTTCTACTAAACCTAAGTAGCCCAAACATGCTTACATGCAGATTTAATTATTTTAACAACTGAGCTAAGTATAGAAGCATATGTATAAACCACAATGAATTCTCAACAAATAAAGTGAGAAATTACTTATGATAAATCATAAATTGAAACTAATTAATAGGTTTAGTATACTAATTATTATACTGGGTTTCATAAACAAAAATTTACTTTAAAAACTGCTGTAATGGCAGCAGTTTACATATCAGCCCACACAGTACCACAGAATTTATTGTGGTCCTGAAACAGTAGAAGAAAGTGAGCCCTCTATATACAGAATTTTATCCTATATTACTGAAAGATGCTTGGAAATTCCCCCTTTTTGTCACTAAATAGCTTAATACAGCCCAGACTGTGGAAAGGCTGGTCATCAAACTGGTCAGATAGAAATTTGTCATAATAATGTGAGGATAATTTTTCATATAAGTCATATCTCAGAGATTTTTATGACTGCCTGGAGAGTTTGGGTATCTTTTTCTAGACCACTAGATGTAAAATTATGGCTGTCCTTATTGTTCTAACTTAAATGGCATCTGACAAAATTTCCACTACCTAAAGTAGGTGTCAGTCAGTCCTGCTATTTGTAAGGTCAGAGAAAAAATATTGTGTTGGACCTTCTTAACCCCCATCTCCCCCTCACCTGTAATAGAAAAGGACCTGCTAACAAGCATTCATTTCCCTGCCTTGCAGTCTGAAATCAAGAGTTTGGAGGTGGGAGATGCTGACAATATGGGAGGTAGAGGGAAAACCACCTTCATGAACAACCAGGAAAATTGTATTAGGAACCCCCAAAAACGAAGTCATATTTCTAGCTCCAAAAATCCCTCCTCCTAGTTCCTTGCAAGAGAGAGAGAGAAAACAGCAGGAAGTTTCTTGGCTTATCTGATAGTCTTGGAGCTAGATAAATTTGACATGTTCAGCTAAGTCACATGGACTAGGATGTAAGTGGGTAACTTCAAATTCTGCATTTTGCTGCCTCTCAGGTAACAAATGTTCCCTTGAGAGCAACACATTGCTCATGCATTTACAGCAATCTCTGGGCTCTTGCAAAGGTTGGATTTATTATAAAGGATGACACTGATCAGAGAATCATTGAAACAGGTTCCTGGTGGTTTTATACTTTGTCACTGAACATTACAAAAAATTTGGCCTGAAGCACTGTAGATGTGATTTGTAAGTGAATGGTAAGGTATTTTCAGACTAACTTATATGTAAAGGACAATGACTGCAGGAATAGAAGTGGAGTACAACCATTGTGGTATGTTCTGCTGTGGTATCTTATCATATTTTTGGTTTATTCCCCGAAGAGAAGCAGCAATTTCTGAGGTGAATGGGGACAAGAGATAAAACCAGTATTGCCACAAAAAGGCCAGCTGTACCCTGAGGTGCATTAAGCACAATCTAGCTGACTGGTCAAAACCCATTGTCCCACTACACCCACTGCTGATGTGTCCTCACCTCAAACATTGTGTAGAGTTTTCCTCTCCACAATGTAACAAGGAGATAAAAATATCAGAACGTGTCCAAAGGAGGGCAACAAAGGTGGTGAAAGGACTACAAGGCATGCCTTTTGAAGAGCAGCTGAGAATATTAGGTTTCTTCTGCTTAAAAGAGTCTGAGGGGTGACCTCATTTCTATTTATACCTTCCTCACGAGTGGAAAGGAGATGACGATCTCTTCTCTGATGTCCAGTGAAAGAACCCATGGCAATGACTTAAAACTGCAGCAGGAGAAGTTCAGATTGAGGATTAGGAAAAGGTTCTTTACTGAGGGATTGATCAAGCCATTGAGCAAGATTCCCAGGAAAATAGTCATGGCCCCGAGCCAAGTGCTCAAGACATCTTTGGACAGCAGTTTAAATTTTAGTTTCTCTGTGTGAAGTCAGGAGTTCCATGCTCCTCACAAATCCCTTCCAACTCAGGTTATTCTGTTGTTTATGACTCTAAGAACTCTCCCACTTCTCAAAGAAAACAAAGATCCGTGTAAGTGCCTGTGTTCCCACCACTGTAAGCAAACAACTTTGTTGCTTTCCAACATTTTTCCATGTGCATAAGTAGGACCAGTCATGCCAATAAAGACAATATCACAGTGAGTATACAAAACCACCCTACAACTTCAGTGATTGTAGTGAAAGCTCATTCCTGCTAAATGAAACACCTTTTTCTATACTTGGTGCAGTATAGAGGTATTTAGTATAATAGATATTAATATTTTAAATATTTTGCTGTTTTAGATGCTTGTGGAATAGAGTTTATTTTCTTTACAGTGCCTAGCGTAGGGCTCTGGTTTGTGTTTGTGCTGAAAACAGTGCTGATAATACAGAGATGTTTTAGTTACTGTTGAGCAACACTTGCATAATATGAAGACCATTTCTGCTTCTCACCCCACCCCACCAGTGAGCAGGCTGGGGGGGCAAAAGGAATTGGGAGAAAAACAGACAGGACAGCTGACACTGACCAAAAGGATATCCCAGACCATACAGAGTCATGCTCAGTACACGAAGACGGAGGAAGAGGAAGTAAAAGGGGACCATTTGGACTGATGGCGTTTGTCTTCTGTCACTGTTACCCATGATGGAGCCCTGCCTTCTTTGGGCTAGCTGAACACCTGCCTGCCCCTGGGAAGGGGTGAATGAATTCATTTCCCTCATTTATTTGTTGGTGTGGCTTCTTCTTTACCTGTTAAACTATCTGTATATCAACCCATGAGTTTTTTTACTTTCACTTTTCTGATTCTCTCCCCAGTCCTGCATGTGGGGGAGTGAGCGAGTGGTTGCCTGGGGCTTAGTTGTCACCTGGGATTAAAGCACAATAAATATTCTTCTATTTGAGAGAAAAAAAAAATTAACTAGCTCCTTGGACAGGTTTTGATTCCCTGCAAAGTTTATTCTGAACTTCAAAATGCTTTTCCAGCAAAAAACCTATAGCAATTAGGATGGATGTCTCTGTGTAACACATAAAACAAGGCTGATGAATCAAATGCCCACTCTGAAGCTATGACATTGGCCCAGAAGAATTCCTGTTCTCTCATCACCTTGTCTGTTGCACTCTTAGTATAAAAAGGGAAGGAAATAATTTGTGTGGCAACAATTTGCAGCTGCTGAAAGACATAGAGTGGGCACTCAGAAAGGATGGACAAATTCCTATAACTTATTTATCTCTGTTTGAAAAGGAGGCCTTATAGAAGAAACAAACATGTAATGTTTCCAACTGATTGAACAGAGCAGGCGGGCATCTTCTTGCCATCTGCTGCATTTCTAAGTCAAGAGCCCTTGAGGGTATCACTAGTGCAACAGCAAGCTAGACTGCTATTAATCAAGAACAGCATGAGAAGAAATTACTTTTCACAGGTTGGTCGTATGCAATCAATTCTGCAGCATCAGAATGTGAGACCTTACCTCACAACACCTTCAGTATTCTTCCAGAGAGCTTGTAGTTGCATAACTGCTCTTCTGTTTGCTTTGCAAAAGAGGAATGTGGCAGTTATGTCTCAACAGGAGATCAATGCTAAGGCCAGGGGAAAAGATGAAAGAGCACATCAGAAAGTACTTCCTCTTTTGTACTGGAATTGATGGGGAAAGGGCAGGAAGAATGAGTTTAAGTGATGCAACTGCCAGAAACTTTTCAACCGTTCCTTCATGAAATAACTGAACTTTCAAATATACTTGTCTTGGGTAAAACAGAAGCCAAGTTGCATTGTTTCTCAAGAGTGGACCTGGTCAAAAGAGGGAAAGAGAACATCATGATTTTAATCCAACATGTTGCCGGGACAAACAGTTTAATGACATTCATTTGCATTGTCTGTGAAATGGACATAAATAATACTTATCTTCCAAATCCATTGAGGTATATGAAAGTATCTCTCTGAAAATCTTTTATAAAACATCATACTTCAACAGCATTTGCTTATTAGCGTGAAATTGGCTCTCAAACTGTTCTTGGCTTTTGCATGAATTTGGTTTTGTGCCAAAGAAACATATATTTTTCTTCTGTTTAATTTATCTTTGTCTATCTACTTTAAGTCTTGCTCTTCTGGATGGTGTTTCAGCCAGGAGCTTCATGAAAATACATATGTTTTTTATTTACTGTCTGTATTACAGTTAGCTGTGCAAACTGAATGTTATGTCAGTGTGAAATTTGGCACTCAGTGTGGAAGAATGCTATGCATTTGTCTTCTCTTATTTAGTGTAGATGCTGTCTTTCTCCTTACAATTCTATTGTGTTAAAGCATAAACATAATCGATAGAAAGAAGTTTAAAGAAAAATGCAGTCAACGTTTTAGTTTTTAGTTCTGTGTAAAGTAGCATGTGCTTTTATCTATCCTACCTTTAGTTACCTTTTCATCAAGCTTCAGGAGTATGATACGTTAAGGAAATAAGAAACTTCTGCAAGCTGACCTGGCTCTCTTGAGCAAGGCATAGGGACAAAGACATTTCAAATATTGGGTTTGCACATAGGTCTGCATTATTTAAAGTTTAATTTATTCTATCAAAAGAAAATGCTACCCAGGGCAAGACTCAGCCAGAGCTGGATGAGCACTTACATGAATACACCCTGCTTAATAGCTTGGCAGGCTCCTGGCATGTATTTCTGATGGAAGCTAGAAGAGTGTAAAAGAGACTCATTTATGTATTTTGCCTAATTTGGGGACTGTTTCCAATTAATATACTAGATTTTTGAGCCCATCTGTTTCACAAAAATTCATCAAATTGGGTCCAGAACTGATGTTTGAAAATTTTGCTCAGCCCTCTTTAACATTTTTAATAGAGCAAAAACTCTATCACTAGAGTTTTTATAGACTACCCATGCTACTGTATTTCCTGAGTCAGCAGCCATGCTCAGGAAAACGATTTTGAAATTAGCATTTAAAGACTATAAAACTACACAAAACCACTTTAGAGTAATACATTTGTAAGCAAGGACAGAATTGTCCTTATCTAAGTAATTAAACTCTTAGCAGATTAGGTATCTAATACAATATGCACAGTTTATGAAGGAGATCTGCTGTGCTAAAAAAAGATAGGGATGTCAAAAATTTATCCAGTGTATTATATATGCATAGCACTCAAATTCAAGTGTGTTTGGAATAATGAGATTACAGATTTAATTAAAATAATAAATTCTTAGTACATAGCCCTGCAAAACCACTTAGGCATTGAATTTGCCTTAGAATTCCATGTAACAACCAGTTTGCTGCATAAAAAGATCCACATTGAGTTTTAAAGATAGGAAGAATATTATTTTAATTTGTAAAATGAATTATGAAATCAATGGGTTTTCCCATTTCTAATTTAAATTTTAAGAAGTGATTATACTCTAAATGTTATATCATAATTTATATTCTGTAGTGCACTAAGGGGAGAAGGTAATGACGTTAGCTGAAGCTGATATTACACATGATCTTCCAGTTGTCTTGCAAATGTATGCCAAAACATCCTATGGATGATTTATGCTCAATGTTTCCCTAGGCTTGGAAAGGATTAGCAGCTGTGCTAGCCTGCTAGTGGTTTTCATCTCCTGAAAAGTATCCATTAAGTATTACATTTAAATGCTCATTTATTTCATTTGCTGGCCTGGGGAAGAATTCATTTGTGGTCGCAGTTACCACTGTGTCAGAGGGCAGCACAGTTCTCAGCACAGTTCTCCTTAGTAATGTAGCCAGCCTTTTTTGTCAGGTGTGGATATAATGTAATAATTTTTTTTTTTTTTAACCACCAGAAAACTGTTGCAAATAAAATAATTTATAACCATGTTTTAAAAGATATCTCCTTAATCATAGTGTATAAACTTGAATTTCTCAAAACACAAAAAGTCTTACAATATTTTGATAGCTTTAAAATCTGGAGCATGCAGGAGTGTGCTGAAGTGTGTTTGGGGAGGTAGATGCATTTCAGCTGCCATCACGTTTTCCTTGAACAGCTGCCTAGTCTGTATGTTTTTACCTTGGATAAGGTAAACCATCAAAACTTGTATCATTCCGAAGAAGAAATCCTAATTATATGAGGAAAACAGTTTAAATTATGTCACAGACTCTTCCTTTCTAAGCTTTCACCTTCCAGTAAAAAACCATTTCATTCAGATTGACCTACATTGTTACTGCATGAGTGTGTACCCTCAACACAGCAAGAATACTTGCATCAATGTCTGACTCAGTACATAAAGCACTCTCCACTAAATTTTCCTACACCTAGACATTTTCTTTTCTTTTGGCAGGTAGAAAAATGGAGAACAGATAACAGGTGAGATAAGCATCATATTTCTTCTAGGGTGGCAAAGAGAGCTGTCTGTTGCTAGACACACATTTCAGCTCAAGGGAAGTAAACTGCCCAGCCCCAGCTTCAGGACTCCAAACTGTTCAGTGGAGCTGACTGAGAAAGCTATAAACTTGCTGCTACAAATCGCCATGCAGATGAATTATCAGTTATGAGGGGGAAAAGAACCAAACCCCTCAACTTTCCTTTATCCAGGATACTCTGTCTTTCAGGAAAAACAAAACAAGAAAACCCCCACAAACAAAAAACCAAACCAAAACAAACCCCCAACAAACAAAAAAGAATGTTTTAACCAAGCTTGTGCATCACACCTTTGATCACCATTAGGCAAACAGATATGAAAATCAATTATCTGCCTCTATGCTTCATAAATAATCTCATCCTAATTAGAGATTGAATACACAAGGACAAGGAAATGTGCAATAAAAATGTACCAATTGACCTTCTTTGAATCTCTATGTTCGCATGTGGCTGGCTACCTGATTATTTACCTTCAGATAAGCTTTGGGAATGTTGATTTTAATCTTTGTGAAACACACACATAATTTGGAGAGAAGAAATTACTGTCAAAGTGGTTAATGCTATCAAGACCTGCACAGGATTTGAACCAAGTTTGATTGCTTGTTTTTTTGAGCCAGATATTGGCAAAGATGCTGATTGTATGTATTTTTTAACTTCCAAGTAACAAAAATACTCTCCAAAACTGAAAATATCAAAACCAAATCTCTTCCTGAAACTACATATCCCCCTAAGCAGAGATCTCTTCTTACCAGGTATCTTTGTAATAATATCTGTTGGGTGAAATTATCAATCAAATGTCATTTGCTCATTTGCACTTAGTAATTTTCCTGCTTCATTGGTTCCTGATCCCTCCATAAGCTAAGTAATTTTCTGTTTCAAATATTAGATGCTTATATTTGCACTATTGGTTTTTTTAAGTGCTAGGAAGAAAAAACAAGAGCACAGCTCTTTTTTATTTGCAGATTTACCTCAAGAAATCCACTGTGATTTCTGCTGCAGACTGCAGGTCCATTGCTGCTGGGACTGCTGTGATTTATCCTCCTATACAGGGAGCTTTTTCAGAAGCTGTAGGTGTTACAGAATGTATTTAGAGGGGGGAGAAGAATCCTGTGTCTAAGGAGAAAACTTTTATTCCTGAAGGACGTAGCTGGATGCCAGTCTTCCATTTGTCTAATCTTCTTACATAGTCTATTCCCTGTAACTACTCTGTCTCAGCTTCCTTTATTTGATGTGACAGCCGTAATGGGATTGGAGTAGTAAATGCATACTATCAGTGCTTAAGGAATTTTTTATCCTATTATCGTCATATTTATCAATCTAAATGTGATGCCGGATATATTTGTCTTCCTAGGCAGATAACACTAGCACAGCAGCACAAATGTCACCCCCTCTGCCTCCAGGGACAGTCCTGTAGTACAGATTTGGCATTTTAAAAATTTGCTTCATATGGCTCAGTGAGTTCAAACCTGAAGCAGTAGCTTGGGTAACAACTGGGTTACACACAGCAGCAGTTTGATATTTCCACGTTGAACTGAAAGAAAAAACAGCTCTTTTTCTCTGCCTCTTGCTACAAAGATGATTGTATGAACTAAACTAGACAGGTTTGTTGAGTGCAGACTGTGGGAGAAAAGAGCTTCTCTTCCCTTAGGGAACAAGAAAGGAAAATTAGAAAAGCAAATGGAAGACAGAGGAACAATTCTGTGAATTTGGAAAGAAGTTATTTTCAAAAGTTTCCTGATTTCAAACAAGAAAAATAATAATTTTTTTCTCCCTCATGCCCATTTTGATTTATGGGGTTTTTTTGGTTGTGTGGTTGGTTTGGTTTTGGGAAGTTATTTTGGGGGTTTGGTGGGGGAGGGGAGCTGTTTGCTTTCCTTTGATTTTTTTTCTTTTTTGTGGGGTAGGTGTGTTTGGCTAGGCAGGGTTTTGGGGGTTTTTCATAAAATCATCCACCCAATATTCTGAATTAATAAAAATTGCTGACCTGTGCATTGACAGTGCTATTCACAAAGCTCTGTTTCTAGTATTCCAATTTAATTATATACCTGGAAGATGCAGGACAAGTCTTGCTGGAGGAGTAAAATTCCTTCTCATGGTCACACAGACATTTTTTAGTAGAGTTAGAAATGGAAAGTTGAGTGCCTTTACCACAACACATTTCCTTCCTTAAACATATTACCTAAGTGCACCACATTACAAATTGCTGCATTGGTCACCAAGAGAAAAAGCATTTCAGAGATTGTGAATGTTTAATTTCTACAGAAGTGAAACCATCATCAGATTCCACACACTTTCATTAGTTCTGCCTTACAGTGTGGCTCATTCTTGTGGCTTCTCCCCTAAAAAGACACAAATCCACTCACACTGTTGTGTGAGCAAGCCTGGGCTGATAGTTTGTTAGGCCATTTTGGCGTATGGATGTGGGTCCCTGGTTTGGGCACCACCAAAGACCAGCACAGCCTTGCAGCAACATTTGTTCCAAACTCCACAAAACCAAAAAAACACCCAGTCGTTCTACAGATCCCCACTTTTCTCCCTTACTTCCACCTCAGTGTATAGCAATATTTTTTTGTTCTACTATACCTAGTTTAACTAACCGAAGTTCTGGTTTTTATTATATAAATATTGACACTTTAGATCACTTTTCCTGGGCAGAAGAAAAGCTGTGATGATAAGCCACCAGTGAGGTCTTAGCTTCCATGTAATGGCTTTCATTCCAACACAGAAGCATTTATCAGCAGAATGCGTGCTGGAAAACAAGGTTCTGTGGAGGGCAGCCAGAACTCAGCATTGTCTGCACTGACCTGCCAGAGGGTGCCAGGAATAGCAAACAAAAGCAGTTGTTTCCAGACCAGCTGAGCTGCTGAGGGTTGTTTTCCATTATTTCTTTTAAAATATTCATTTCATTCCAATAGGAATGTGACTATGGTGTCTGGCTGATGCAGTATTATTATTTAATTTTTCATTATTTCTTTGAAAGCACTTGGTAGAATACTTGAATATATCAGCAGGACACTGACAGCAATTTTATTTGCAATGCTCATTGTCTTTTCCTCCTTTTTCCTCTGTCTCAGCTCTTTAAATTCAATCCTCTGTTTCCTCTGGTAGAGTGGTTGACTTTTTCTATACTTCTTAGAGCCACCCAGATGGTGTTTTGGGCTTTCTCCTAGAAAAGATCTCATTCAGGAGTGAGTGGCTTAACAGGTCTTTATCTGTGTTACCTCATGATAAAGACAGAAAAGCCAGATCAAATAACCCAGTTGGGCACTGTTCTTCAAGACAGCTTTGCAATTTTGTCTCATTCCTTCAGATAATAATGTAACAAATCTGATAGTACATGTGCGTGCACATCTGTCCATGTACACACACACACACGTGTGCCTGTCCCCATGCCTTTTCACCTGTGAATGCAATTTTAGCCTTCCTTTTATTCTACCGAGGCACAAACTCCTCTAGCCAGCTGTCATATTGCTTGCTCAGATGGAAAGTGCAGCTGAGTGAATTGTATAACAGTACATCTGACTTTTTTATTTTTTTCTGATTACTATATAAATTATGGACTACAGGTATCAACATCACATTTTCTAAGTTTTTTCCAGTATACTGGAAAATATATTTCTATATATTTTCTGGAGTATTTTCTACTATACTGTAGTGTTTTCTACCTGTGGCATAAGAGCTAGATTTCACATTTAAAATTCATACATTGGAAGAAGGTTATCAACAGAATTTTTATTAATCTGTATTTTGTAAGACCTGGTGATACTCAGTTAGCATCCAAAGATAAATTGTGCCTTAACATTAGGAGTCAGCTGTCGGCCTCCTGTTCTTACAGTAAAGGGGAAAAAACCCCTGTTTCCCATGTAGCTTTCAGGTACAACAAACTCCTATATATTTGATAAGGACTTACAAAAATGAAACACCAATGGAAGAGAATGTTTCCCATGCTAGTAATAACATAAAAAGTACAAAATAAACAGCTAGCCTGCCACCAAATAAAGGGGTTTATTCTTTATACTGGGGCATAACTTGTCTTTAATAAGACATGGCTGTGAGATAGCATTTTTTGCAAGGTCAGGGAATAAGATACTGGATTCAATACCAGAATATTATGCAAGTAATTTTCCTGTATTTAACAAACATTATCTGGTGACAGAAACTGGTTCAACAGGAGTTAATTTTTTGCATTTACATGACATCTGAAGAACTGCAGCAGCAGATGAATACTTGAAGGGCTGCGAGCATACATGCCTATTTCAGTTCATCCTCCTGCAATTAGGTCTCTGAGATGAGACTGCAGAAGAAAGAGGTGGGAAAGAAATGCAAGAAAAGGAAGTAAACAAAAGAAACAGGTCATAGTAGAATATATTGATAAATTTCTGCACTTCCTTCTTAGGAGGCTTATTCAGCATCCTGAATCATGTAATTAATACACAATTATGTAACAATTTTAGTAACCCGACTGTTCTGCTGCTGTAGTCAAAGTAGTAGGACAGAGCTGGTTGTCTAAAAGAGACCTCCATCTTTTATCTCGTGAGCTACCAGTTAATACATTCAAGACAGCCACACGCACACACCAGCAAGAGCCATGCAGACAGTGTGAACCCATTCTGGTAATGACTGGCACAGCACAAGAAGATGGAGTAGATGTGACTGTGGGAAGATGAGGAGAGAGAAAGGGAGTGAGAGAAGTGAGCAAGGCTGAAAGCTAACACAAAAAACAGTCTTGTTAATTTTGGCCTGGTGTTTTGGTTTATCCATGTGTGTCTATGTGAGATGCCTCCACACAGAACCAATCTAGGACTGTAATAGAAGTATCAAATATGTTTCTTTTCCAGCATCCATCTTGAGTGATTTTTGGTATGGGTCTTTGTGACTGGAGTAAGTGGATGACCAAAATATCCAGTCAAATATGTCATCTTTTGTCAATCCAAAGATATGGCCTTCAGATACTTGCCTGGATAGTCTAAACCAAAGACATTCTGGAGGTGGGTGAAGCTCACATTTACCAGAGTGTGTTTAAACCCATTACTGAATTCTTCATATTCCTGCTTACTTTTATCACCTCAATGAAATCTATTTGGTTTTAAATATGTTTGCTTTCTGTGTATGCAGAAGAGTTGATCATCTCTCTTATAATTTCTCCTGGTAATGTTACAGCTTCAGAAGAAAACTATCTATATTGTGTAAGTTGCCAGTCATGAAAAATTAATAATTGTCACATTGTTTTTTTCCCCTGCTGTTCTGAATCTGAACAGAACAACCAGGAAGTGAATCAAGTACTGGATAGACATAAACCAGCTTAGTGCTCCTAAGTCATTTCCCCTTCCATTTCGGTAGACCATCAAGGCATCACAACAAAATATTGATAATGCAATTGTGACAGTAACATTAAAATGAGAACATAATAATAGCAAGTGTGAATGCAGACATGAAAAATCTGGCCATTTACTGGGACATGTGCTTTCCCTCATGAGTCATTCATTCACCTATGCCTCCAAATGCCTTTAAAATGGATGGGCTGGTTAGCTCTCTACTCTGTACCACACCTCCAGGAGGACTGTCAGACCACCTGCAAATCTGTTGTGATTGCAGAGAGATGGGGCCAATGCCTGCAGCAGACCTCTTCACCCATGAATCCAAACATCTGCTCCTTTCTTATGCAAAGTCAGCACTAAGATTCTTAATTTTTCATTGTGTGAGTATCCTGCTCCCAAAAACTTCTTCTCCATCACTACCAGCCTAATGTCATAAACACTTGATCTCGCATACCGTATCACTTGATATGATGAGTACCAGCATAACCACTTATAAAAGGGCCAGGGGTTGGCACATCCAGTAATGGGCCGATGCTGATGCTGCGCAGATGGTGGATAACTACTTACACTGAGTAACTAGGAACTCTGAATTAAAATTCAGATTTGCTTTTTTTGATCTGCAATCAATCATACTCACGTTCAGATACTCAACAGGAATTTTATCACATTCAAAGTAGTGTAGAAGGTTTTGAAGTTAAATTTTTCTCCATTATTTTTGATATTTTCCCCCTTCTTACCTCCTGTTTTTATTAAGGTACCCAGGACTCCCCCAAAATGAAATAAATCACTCTTAAGTTAATTCATACTGTTATGTTTTGCTTTTATTTCAAACAATTAAAATAATGATATTTGTTTCTCTAGCTTCAAAAACCCTAAACCAAATCCCAAAGCAGGAGAAAAAGACAACTACTCTTTTGCTTATTTCCTCACTTGCAACCTCTTAGGCTAACAGAATAATTTCATCAAGGTAGCATGCTTTGTCTGCATTAAGTGGATTTAAGCTTTGAAGAAGCAATTATCCAAGCTGTACATATGTATTTCACTCTCTGTCATTACTTGTAAACCGATCTCAGGCTTGAACTGATCTTCTCCATGTTCCTCTGTAAGGAGAGACACAAAGTAAGTGTTTAACAATGCTGCCGGTGTTAGAGTATTTCCTTCTTACAAACTGTCCAGTATCAATTTGAAGTGGCCCAGTGGTTTCTTTAATCCCTTGATTAAGTGTTTCCAGGATAACATTTCAAAAGCTAGCAAAAGTCATGTCATTAATATACAGGTACATGGGCTGTGCACTCACTGTTCTCACTCCAGCCCACCATGAAAAGCAGGTAGCCTCATGAATAAGCAGATGCATGCAAAATATTTTGTTCCACAGAAATTGATTGCTCTTCTCCTGCACATTGATTTTAGTGCTGTAAAAGTCTCAGACATCCATTCTGAAATACTCTGAGAGCATCTGAGAGCTGCAATAGGCAACATCCCTTTTCAAAAGCAAAAACTTTTGCTTACTGAAAACTATTCCTTCAGTTGTATGTATGAACCTAGGAAATTTTTAAAAAGAAATATCAGATTCAGTGTTAAACTTTAAACAAGCTATGACAACGTATTTTGTACTCATCATACAGAATTGTCTTGCACAAATGACAGAGACCACACAGGTATTCAGCTGACACAATCAGGTACACATATTGCACAAGGAGGCAGGGCAGAAAAAAGAAAGCATTATTAGTACCTTGGGAAAATATATTCCTGCTCGTTCTTAAATCCCTCTTGATGGTAAATATGATAGAAGAGATTCAGACTTATGTCTGTGTTTTTCCTAGAACTTCATGTAAGTGTTTTTGACCTGCGGATATCTTGGTTGTCCTGCAAAGAAATTCACAGTGATTGTAAACAGAGCTTGGAAAGAACAAAGCAAGGATCTACCAAATCTAATCATTCTAGATAAGAATCAATGCATCTTAGGAGGTAATCATAAAGTACAGAGTACCTCATTTTTTATGCCTTTTTTAGAAAAATAAGACAAATTTTCTCTGAGTTTAAATGACAAACCAAACACTAAGATATGAAAAAGTTAACATATAAATGGCATGAACAGGAGAACACATGCTGAGTGAACAAGAGGAACAAGTTGCTTTAGACACTGAATTTTCACTGATTCACATGCTTGTGAAAGAGGCTTATTTTCTTCACTTACTCATTTTAAAATGGAGTAAAATTGATCAAATATTTCTCTTCTCTGCTAAGAAGTTTCTTTTGAACTAAAGTGAACATGTAAGAGTTTTCAATTAAAAAAAAAAATATCTGCTGCAAAATCTCTGAATCCCTAAGTCCTCTCCCTGAACACAGCTATTGTTCAACTTAAAAAATTGCTTGTGTTTAATTCCAGATTCTATATACTATATTTCTGGGATTGTTCTTAAAAAGGACATGCTTTATTTTCTTCTTCATCAGCCATTCTTTGCCTATTGGGACCTCATTGTCTCAGAGGTTTCTGGGACTGTCTGCCACTGAGAAGCAAAAACCGGAATATTTCTTGCAGAATGACATTGTCAAACACATCCTGCCAAATTTCGTGCTGGTCACCAGCTTTATGTTTTGAAAGTGGCATTGTGTTGAGTGGTTTTAGAAATATGTTTTCATTTTGCAAGTGGTTAATTTAATGTGTAAGTTCTACATTTTTGCTGTGTTTTCTGTATTTTGATATGGGATTTCTAAAATATGCCAGATTTGCTTTTCACATATTGTAAAGCTGAGTTCTAATTTTTGTTTCTGTACCATACAGCAGGTTCCTCTATAAATCATGTGTTGAAATACAGGAAATATTTAACTGCATTAGAGTTTAGTAGAGTGGGCAGTATTTAATACAGTCTTACAGCCCCCTATGTGACTTCACTGAAACAACTTTTACTACATCTACAAGAAGATTCCTATGATTCACAGCTTGCATCATATTTCTGCAATGTCCTCCAGGTTCTGTGCAGGGTTATAACATACAAAAATACAGCAACAGTTAGAAGAGTGTAAGAAAAGCAGCTTTTAAGGATTCAGATTCTCTTTCTAGTCATCGGGCTTTTTCAAAGAAAATGTCTATCCTGATACAGCAGTCCAAAAATCACATGTTTAGGACAGATGTTTGAATATTTGAGAATAGGAGAAGAATAAAAGTCTTTGTGTCTGCCCACATCCTACATAACACTCAGGTTGAGAGAATTCTGAACATGTATGAAGGGTCCTGGAAGTGAATTGTGAATCATAGAGCTGGAAGTTAGAAATTTGTCAGTTTCCAGTTGACCAGGACCTTCCCAGATGTCCAAGATGATCCAAATATCAGTAAGAAAGGCCTCACAATGACATCAGCCAGATCTCTGGGCCAGTGTTATTTCTGGCTATTGCTATTTTGCTATTAACACACATGAAAAACACTTTTTACTGTCCCCCACAGTTCTTGTCCACTTCAGCTCCAATAGACTTTCAGACACACAGATCTTCTCCCTGCAGTGGTGACCAGTTATCTCTGTATGCCTCCCATGTCACATGATCTTTCCTCCACTGGCCATATGTTGCAGTGGGGATACTGCAACATACATATACCAAACCAGGAGTCCCGTGGAAAAGAAATATATACGGACAGACAGATTCTTGATAGCTGTTTCAGAGAGATGTTTATTTCTCCAGCCGCATGGCCGGGGCTCTGCCGAGGAACTGTTCCAGTCACGGGACCAAGGGTCCTTCTGCCCGCGCAGGGAACACAAACCAACCCATGGGAACGAGGCTGAGCAGGGGCAGGGAAACCCCGTGTCTGTGCCCTCAGGGCCCCTCTCCCAGGGCTACACGGCCCCAACAGCCATACACTTTGGTTTTTTCACCTTAGTTCCAGAAGGTGCCTGCTCAGCCAAGCTGGCCTTTTGCCTCACCCGCTTGACTTCTAACATTTCGGAATTGCTTGTTTCTGTGTGCTTGGGAAGCTTGAAAAGTGACTGGCACTGATGGACCCCAGTACCTTCTAAAGCATATTCTCAGGGATCTCACTAATTCCCTGAGCAGTCTGCTCTCCTCTTGTCAGGGTTGGCATTTTGCTGGCACTTTTTCTCCTGTCATCCAAGACTTTGAATGTGATTGCTTCGTGGTTACTGTATCCAAGATGGCCACCAGCCACTACTTCACTCACTAGAACCTCTCTGTTAAAAAGCAACAAACCAAGAAGGGCACTTTTCATAGTTGCCTCCTTTAGTACCTGTACCATGAATCATAGAATCATACAATGCTTAGGATTGGAAGACACCTTAAAGATATGTCATTCCAATCCTCCTGCCATGGGCAGGGACATCTTCCACTTCACCAGGTGGCTCAAAGACCCATCCAGCCTGGCCTTGAACATTTCTATGGGTGATACATCCACAGCTTCTTTGGCCAACCTGTGGTAGCGCCTCACCACCCCCAAAGTAAAGAATTTCTTCCTGATATCTAATTTAAACCAATTATCTTTCAGGTTAAAGGCATCCTATCACTATATGCCCATGCAAAAAGTCCCTCTACCAGCTTTCTTGTAGGCCCCCATTGGGTACTAGAAGGCTGTTATCAGGACTCCCTGGAGTCTTCTCTTCTCCAGGCTGAACAATGCCAATTCTCTAAGCATTTCCTCATAGGAAAGGTGCTCCGTCCCTGTAATCATCTACATGACCCTCCTCTGGACTCATTCTAACAGGTCTATGTCCTTCCAGTTAAGTTATAACACAAGTGTTTTAGGGGTGTTCTGGACCTGTTTGTACTACCTGTGTGTTATATCTGGCAAGATGGATTGTTCCATAAGGGCAAGGGTGGCTGAATTAGGTGTCTCTTAGTTCCTTAAAAAACAATTCATCAGTACTGTCATCCTGGCTCAATGGTCCATAGCAGACTCCCATGGTGATGGACTGTTTGCTTGTCCCTTAATCTTTATCTAGAGGCTCTCAACTGGGCCATTGCCACATGTGAGCTCCACACATTCCAGTCCCTCTGTTAAACACAATGCCACCCTACCACCATCACCACCATTGCCTCTTCTGCTTATCCCTTCTGAAGAGCCTATAACCTTCCAACAAGGCACTTCAGTCAGAGGACTCATCCCACCACTGATGTATCTCACGGACTCATGCTGCACATGTTGTTGTAGAAACACTGCAGATGTATCTCATTGCAGCCAACACCCCATGGAGAAGACTGAACATAGTCCCTCAACCCTTCATGTGCCTCCCCACTATTTATTAGTGGCAAGTCTCTTCTTTTTCCTTTCCCCATTCCAGTCTAGTTTAAAGTTCTGTTGATAAGCCCTTGTAACTCCTGTGCAAAAACCCTTTTTCCCCTCTGAGAAAGGTGCATTCCATCAGGTGTCAGCAGGCCTGGCATTGTATAGATCATACCAAGACTAAAAACCCCAAAATTCTGCCAGTGACACCAGCCTTGGAGTAGCCTGTTAAACTATTGGGTCTCCCCATTCCTTTCAATATTCTTTGCTGCTGTTGAAAGCCATGAAGAAAACACTACCTGTGATCCTGATTCTTCAGCCAATCACCCCAAGGCCCTAAGATCCCTTTCCATTGCCCAACATTGCCGTGGAAATACTGGAAGTGCAGTAAGTTAAATAAATAGCAGGGGTATGACGAAGGTGATACTGGATTCTCATTTCAACAAAGAAAAACCACAGCTCTGTCTGGAGTCATAACACAAAGTGGAGTTGTTACAAACAATTTCACAAGCCTTCGAGTCTGCCTCTGAAAACTCATTCAATACTACCCTCGTTTCCACATATGCCAGTGAAATGAGCTGGTTCTGGAAAATTTCTGCAAATTTAGCACTTGAGGAAAATGCTGATCAGTTTAATTTGTTGTAACTGAGTACAAGCCCCCTCTTCCCTTTCTTTTTAACTGCTCTTCCTGTTCTTTAACTCACAAGAGTGTCAAGTCAGAGATTAATTCCAACTCCAGCTAGTCCTATCAATGTCAATCTTAATGGCATCTCAGCCATACAGGGGTTCAGCTCATGTTTCAGCCTTGTGATAGCCTGAGTTTTGATACAGTTAATACATGCTAGACATAGTTTTTTTAAGAAATTAGAGTTCCAGTCTCATCTTCATTCTCTCCTCTCCCTCTTTCTCCCCCAAAATTGCAGCAGTCTGGATTGGAAATAAAAGCAAATAAAGAATGTGAAACATTAGCAGGAAATGGGGCCATATACTTCATTTATGTCCATGAGGAATTATTGTACATGCTTAAGAGATGATTATTTGAACATTGAAATTATTAGTTATTGCAGTGTGGGGGTTTTTTTTCTGACAGTAGATCCCTCACTGTGGTGCAAGAAGCAGAGCTGATTTTGGGGGCCAGTGTCATGATGTTTCCTCCCCCTATCCTAATAGAAGCATTTTGGAACACTGGAAATAGGAATGGGAGTAATTTGAAGGAATAGTGAATTGATACAGTCCATAGTACATTGACAAAGTCCATAGTACCCAAACAGCTATAGATGCACCATATCCTCCAGGTTCAAACATTTTCTTATTTTTGGCAACTTGTTCAGAGATTACTGTAGAGAAACTGAGAAAGTTCTACACTTTACCCACCAGTCTTGCCCCAAACTGTATCTATTTCTTCTGTAGAAGAATGGTTTGCATTTTGACTGAAAATTATGTGGGTTTTTTTGCTATCTTGAGGAAAAGTTCATACTCTTCCTCTTCAGGGTTTTGTTTAAGCTCTTAGAAACCTTTTTATATAGAGGAAGTAAATGAACATGCACAAAGAACACTGCAAAGCTGTGTGTCCTGCAGAGACTTAAGCTCTTATTTATTGCTTCTCAACTCTGGTCTCCTGAAAAAAAACCCAACAAAAATTATTAGTTACATGTGTTTATAAGAACCCTTCAAAGTCAACACCTTAGTGTGAGTGAGGATGCAATTGCAACCAAATGACACAGTTTTATTATTTCCTAGCAGAAAACGACTATTGCATATACACTGAACAGCAACTGAATCTGGCCTCTGATGTTCCAGAAGATGCTTCTGATACACATAAGGTTCTTGGCACTGACTGATGAGCATTATACAATGCAAATTGGAAATGAAAGGATACATTGTAAAAAAAACCAAACCAGAGAACATTAATTAACATACACACCTTTTTTTTTTACCTACTATTAGTATTGTAGCAGTAGATAAGGTGCTAAAAATAATTGCCTAGCACAAAAATCTATGTGACATTAATCTACTATAAAATAATTTTGACCTTTAACAAATAAGTCTACCATATTGTGTTATTTTAAGTAAATGAATCCGATGAATCAAAGTAGGAGAAAATATATCCAGTCAGAAGTATCCTAGCTCATACTATAATTAACCCCAATGCTACTCTCACCAGCTACTGCTCAGAAATTCAGAATGTACTGAGATTCTATCTGGATCCTAGACAAACCTTGTGAATTTCTGGAAACAGAACTACTGGAGAGGGTGTGCATCAAAAAGTGCCTTTTCAAGTATATGTCATTATCAAGACAGACATGTGGGGAATTAAATAGTATTTCCTTAATTAAACAGAAAAAAAAGGAGTAGATTATAAAGCAGAAGTCAGAGAAGAAGGAAAGATGAGACTCGGAAAACTAAATTTAGAATGGCTTCTTTAATTTGGCTTGAAGTGCTGGTAACACTGCAAGGGGAATAATATAGCTGTGATTCTATGCAGCAATATGTTATTTTTAGGTCATTCTAGCTGTGAATAAAGCAAGAACCTCTGGGGAGACTTTTCTTTTGTACTGCTGGCCTCCTGCTAAAATATCTTTTTGTTCAGATGTGATGGCATGGGCTTTCTGCTTCCCCTGTAATAGTTCATCTTACTCTCTCAGAAGATGATTCATTTTAAATATGGATATGGGAATAGATATGGTTCTTACATCATCCCAGGGAAAAAGAAAGTAGCTGGAGCCTGAGCCAAAAACTGTCCTGTAAGTAGACAATTAAAAATATTCTAGGTCATAAAAAGGAAATATCAGTCTTATTTCTGATGTTACAGCACTTTATTTTTAATGAAAACACATTGTATCTATAACCAGCATAATGTCCATCTGTATTCTCCTTAAATCTTTTTCACAAGTAGGAGTTGATGATCTAATTTATTCCTAGCTGAGGAAGGTTTAATTTAATTCAATTTTTCAAACAAATTTTTCCTATTATTATTAGTAGTAGTATTAGTATTATTATTATTACTATTATTATTATTATTATTATTATTATTAAAATGAAGGGGTAGCTGTAAGGTTAATTTAGCAGTTTCATCCATAGCTGTAATTTCAAGGGATGGCTGAATCAGTTTGGACGGGACAGGACTGAATACAAGGGTAGAAAATGAAGATGCTATATTTGCCTGACATGGAACTCTATGGGCAAATAACACATCTCTAAAAAATACCAAAACAGCAAGTAAGATGCCCTGGGACAAAGATACTGTGAGATTTAAAAGATACAAGAAATATGGATGCTACCAGTAGTCTTAGAGCTGCATGACCTTTGGAAAGCCATTTGACCTCTCATTTCCATAGTTTGCCGTCTCCTTCTGCATGAGATTTTGTTCCTTCTGTTTAAAGTAACAGATTCCTGATACTCTATGAGCACTAAGTGGTTAGTTCTCTAACATATAATGAAATGCAACGAAAAGAAAAAAAAAGCTTAAAGATGACTCCATGGGCTACAAAAGAGTAAAGATGTCAAGTAACATTTTTACTATGGTTCTGCCTATATTCAAAGCAAATCCTCGTCCTTTTCTCTGCTGTAATGGCAAAAACTTCCTCTGCCCCACACAGCTTGCATGAGTAATGTAAAAGAAAAATCCTCAGCCATACATGATTGCACTACTGTCTAGGTGAAAGTGCATTATTAGGGACGACAGTTACATACATTGTTTGAAAAAAAGGAAGTTTTTTGATGCCAATTTATGAAGCCTGCAGATAGATTTTCACATCGTGTTTTAACAAGATATCACTTTTTTGAGACAGTGAAATCTACTATTGCCATATTTTGTTGGCCTCCTAGCTAGTTTAGACTTAATGCTCCATCTACACACAGTAATACAATTTATTCTCTGGATGTATATTTTGCTTGCTGCACCTGTTTGCATTCAAATTTGCAGGTTGTTAGGAAAAGCGTTCAACCCTGGCAGGACTGAGACAGCCACATAGGGTTTTTAAAGCTTTTCTTTAGGTAAAACTTAGTCTCACACACACACACACACCCACACACACACACCCCCCACCCATCCACACAGATATACAATGAGATGCAGAGCATCAGAAACTTCTCCGTGGAAAGTCTTGTCCACCTGATTTTCTATGTCCAACAGAAGAAATAACCATTATTCTGGAAGACCCTCAACATGCTGACATTGTCCCATCGGGATCTAAACCATGAAAAAACTAGCTTTCTCACATCCATTGCACTTAAAAGAATGGTTTTTAGGATTCTTTCTTATCTTAGGTAATTTATTTTGTAATAGGTTGAGATGAAGCAAAGAGAGAAAGAAAGAGATAAAAATATGTGTGATCTCCCTAGAACATTTTTCTCCTCTTCTGGAAGCAGTTCTGCAAGTCTAAATCCCCAGGGTAGGATCCAGGCTTGCAGTGCCTTGCCTTGCCCCATCCCCTGCGACTCGACAGGGTCACCACCCTGGCCATATCTCCCAAGGCTGTCAGTGACACCTTTTCCTCAGCCTCCTTCTGGGGTGACACGGCTCTGCACTGCAGCATCAGCCACATCAGGGACACTGCACTACAGTGTTACACATTTATGTGCATCGGGTGGAGAAAAACAAAACAGCACCAACTTCACAACCTTGAGAATAAACTCATGACATGCCTTCCAGCTGACAATGAATTCTCCATTTCGTTTCTGTCCTGTTATCACTCCTACCTATTTCTCATTCCTTTTATCAAAACTTCACTTGTCTTTTGTGGTTTGCGTCAACACATTTCCCATTCCTCTTATCAAAACTTCACTTCCATTCTCTGTTTCGTGTCCTTTACTTCCCCTTCTTTCTTCCCTTTTGAGTGATCTGTGCTTTGTTCCTAACAGCATGTGGTTAAGCCTGATCCCTGGAAGCAATGTACTAGTGTGAGTCTCTCTGACAGTTTCCAAAAAGGAAGAAAGATGCCTGATTACTCAATGGGGAGATATTTGCAATGCTCTTGAGGGAAAACTTTCTCATTTTGGCCAAAAGCTCTAGCTTGGTTGCCATCACAACCTTCTCCAAGAGAAAGTCTATTGGAACAATTAATTTGCTCTTCAATATTAAACTTCAGGGTGGTTTCAATGACAAGGTTGAATTTAGCTCACAATCACAGAGATAAAGAGGGTCTGATGTGCATTTGGTTTTCACAAGTATGCCGTCAATGTAACAGAGACATAATTACCTAAGAAATGTTTGCAACAGAAGACACATCTCTATATTACTAAATTCATGTTCCCACTATAAAAGTCTCTTAGACAAGTAGGAAATAAAACAGAATTAAATTTTTACATAACTGGAAGTTCCATGTAGTAAATTATGCTATCTAATTACTGAACTGCTGCCTAATCTATTAAATGAACCAAAATCCTACATGAGAAGAACTACTAGGTATTTATATACTCCAAGGCAAATAGCCTTGTGATTGTATCATTAAATTTGAGAACACATTGCTCTTTGAATTGCTGTTAACAGAGTATTTATTAAGTTGCACTATAAATTTCCAAAGCATCAAGAATCACATTACTATGCCAGTGTCAATTTTAATCTCATCCTCATGTTCTCTTCTGCCTTGCATCAACAGGAAGCCCATGGCACACATATCAACAGCACAGACCAGTGACATCACTGTTGCTTCTGATTTGCTAAAGTCTCCTGAGCTGGTAATTGCATGCTATTATAATATCTAAGATATAAAATACATCACTGGTATAAGTAGCTATGGAAGAATTCTGTTGTTTTGAGTCAGCATGCCTAACCACACCTAGAAACAAGCTAAGAGCACTCACAGAGGTAGGAACAAAACATAGCTTTCTTATCAGCTTTCCCTGGAAAACCTGGCACTATGTAAATCAGGTAACCCTCTTCCCTCAGTTTTAACTGAGAAAAAACCCCAGGATTTGTACAAGCACTTGGCATAGGGTATTTTTGGGAATACTAAAATCTCTGAATTTTCTAGATATGTCTAAAAATTTTTCAAAAAATTGTGAAAATCACTATTGTTGATTGCAAAATTAGCACGCACTAATTTCAGCTAAACTCCCTTTGCTGAAGTGGAGGCCAAATGCAACAGTAACCCTCCCATCTGGATCAGGTGCAGGAACCTACTCTATCAAGCATCAGAGGTATACACAGGATCCCTGTTTCCTGGACAGTTATTAAACAAATTCAGATAGACTGCATTTAGAAACATGGAATGTGATATTCACTATGTCCTAGCCGAGGTCAAAAATGTGTAAAAAGGCTGTCTTAAGTTCCTCATTTTCTATCTCCTATGACTGAAAAAGACAAAAAATGAAAACATGCATCTAGTAATACATATAATATTTAGGCTCCCATGCTGCAGTTCTATCCCAATATAAAATAGAGCAGTGTTCTTCCAGCCTCTGAGATATTTTTAAAAATAAAATTGAAATAAATGGAACATGTTTTAATATTGTGTGTTGGTATACTCTCAAGCAAAAGAAGTTAATTAATAATGAGTTAATTTGTATTACAGCCGTGGAAATTCGCCAAAAAGTTGTTTCTTCCTAAATCACTTACTTTGAAGGAAGATGGCATTCTGATATTCTGATCATCGCTAGATGTAGGTAAGAGAAGATAAATATATGCCTTTCAAAAACAAATGCCCAAGGTTCCTAACAAATATACACACTCCAGCACAACCACTGTGAAATGAAAATCACTACAAAAGTACAAAAGCTTTTGTACCGTTATTCATCCGATGAAGCCCTGCAGAGGAGGAGTTACTTCTTGGCTAACAGAGCTGTTTATTTCTCTGAAACTGGCAGAGCCCCAAGTGCAGAAACATTCATAATTCTCAAGTCACATAGTTCATACTCCTAACTAGTTTGAATTCTAGTCTTGCTCATTAAATATATTGCTTTAATCAAGGCAGAGTATTTTCTAAAATGTCCAGTGAATCTAATCAAAGAAACTTTTGACCATGTTCATTCCAACGATTTGGTCTTCTTTTGAACTCTTCTCTTTTCTAGCAAACTTGGCCTTCCCTCCCTCCCTTACCTGCCACACCCCCCCCCCAAAAAAAAAAAAAAAAAGAGAAAGCTATTAGATAACAATTTAATGATTTCTAACCATGCAAACTAAATTGGAAATTGAAGTCCTTTTTGTGCAGTGGTATTTATCACTAATGTTGCTTTCATACTTTAGCTAATAGGGACTTCAGAGCCTTTAGAGCAAGCTCGGGGTAAGGTAGAAGGGAGATGCAGATTTGCTGTAGCTCATTTCTTTCCCCTAATAAAAGCTACTGTCCATTTCTGTCCCTGTCACTTGCAACCAAGAAATTATTTCAGTTTTTTCTCCTTTCAGGTCAAGGCTCTGAGGTCCTACACTGGAAGAACACTCTTGTTTGTCTTGAAAAGTCATATGGTTTTGAGATTTATCACCTTTTATGACATTTTTCTAGGGACTTCATCACATAATTAAACCTTTTCTCTGATCCTAACTTTTCTTTGCTGTATGTTTCTTCAACAATCCACACAGTCTGAAACAGTCTGAAATTGCTCCCCAATTTTTGATCCAGGAACTTAGCTGTACACACAACTTTCCATACATTATCCTTGTTTTTATTTAAGACTCTCCACCAGTGGGACCTGTGGCACTTCAGACAGGTCTCCAGGCTAGGTGATCACAGGGGAGCCTTGGGATGCACCACAAGTCTCCCCAGTAGGTCATCTGGATGTTGCTGTTCTGCACAATTATGGATAAGACTATTTATTCAGAATAGCTTGCTGTTTCTTTGTTTCCCCTTCAGTGAAAAGAATCCAGTATAATGAAAAGAAAGCTACATTTTCATTTGCCTAGGCCTCTGTCAGCTGCTGCTTGAAGCATTCAGATTTTATATTTGTTTTCTTTTCTTTGTCTATGGCAGATCAAAGCATCCTCCAATAGATTGTGATGCACATCTGTTAAGATCAGTGGACTTATGCCAGCTTTAATCTGGTGAGGATTATCCTAAATCACTCCAGTTTTCTTTATTGGTTTTAGGGGTTCATGAACTTCAGAGTATTAAAGAATAATATTTGAACGCTATTTACTAATGAAACTATTGTTTATAATCTTCAGAAGTATTTAAATGGAAGAGTATTCATTTAAAATACCATGATCCCCACTCAGTGGCAGTGTAATGGAACAGGTGGCTTTCTGGGCTGTTTCACTTCATGATTCTACATGACTAAAGGTTTCATAACCAGGACATTAAGATTTTACTGAGAAATTACTGTACCTGTTAATGATTTTGTTATCTTTATACTAGCTTGTGTCAAATAGGCTGTACTGACAGTTATGCGTACTGAATAGTTGTGTCTGTACCGTATGTATAACATCAGGATTATCTGCTGAGTATTACAATTAAAAATAAAAAAAAAAGAAAAGAACAGTTTAAAAAGATATCTAGAACCTGATGGATTTTCTTTCATTGACTGTGATCATTCTGTGATATCAGATGCATGCTTGAAGAAATCTGCCCACCTGATTTCCAGAGAAGTTAAAAATTATAATTTAAATTCAATGTAGAACAGCAATATAACCACATAGATTCACACAGAATTTTTAAATAGGATTCTGGAATTAAATTCTCCACTGTGGGTCATACTTACGGAGACATAGCAAAAGCTGAGTGAGGTTGGGCACATGTATTTTAGGTATGTTGTTAACCTTACAAGTTGGATCCAAGGCCTGTAATACTGAGTCCCCTTGCCTCAAAAATGTGTGCTTTCAGGGCAGTTTATTTCAGCTGAGTGGAGCAAACCTTGTGGATACTCACGGGAGTCAGAGCTGGCCTCAGTCACATTTCCACTCCTTCTGAACCTTAGGGAAACCTGGCTATTTATCCTGGAGGCTTATTAGTCTATTAATGCTATTCATAATAGAATAATAGAATCACTGAATGGGTTGGGAAAGACATTAAAGACCATCTAGTTCCAATCCCCCTGCCAAGGGCAGGGACTACTTTCTCTGTACTAGGTGGCTCAAAGCCCCTTCAGGGCTGGGTTTGAATACTGCCAGGGATGGGGCATCCACAACATCACAATTTAATTAGTTAAGTAAAAGAGTTTTCAAATTACATTATGAATGGACCTGTCTATGGGATATGAACAAATATGAGATATTCCACTTCTCTTTAACAAGAGAAGGCTTACCATGTTACAGAAGTAACTTCCATGGAGAAGCAATGCCATTGAAATGAGAAATTTGTAACAACTTTTAATTTCATAGAAGCAAATACAACAACATTTTTTTCAAAAATAGATAGAAGCTAGTACTTCAGCTTCAGCAGTACTTCAGTACTGTCAGCATTAATACAGTCTGGGAGACAAAGACATGGGAGACAAAGATATAACTGGACAGTTACGTGCAAAATCATCGCTATTCATTTGCATTCATACTGTTGTAAGCAGTTATATTTTCAAAAACTCTTCCTCTGTTCTAAGAGTCTTTACCAAGGAAAGCTTGCGGGCAGAAATAAGTCTGACTTCCAACATGGCATGCAAAATGCTTTTGGGTTTTCAGGGAGTGAGACCAGGCTTACTTCATATCTTTGTATTGTATGGAGAGAACTATTTATTTCACCTTGAGGAAAACCTGTTATAATAAAAGAAAAAGCCTAGACCCAAGTTATTCTGGAATTTTTCTCTTCCAGAACTCTAGTGCAAAAATGACTAACCAGTCATTAGGAACCATTTAGAAGTCTTCAAATATATTTTCAGAGTAATTGAGGAAATGTTAAAGCATTTCTCAGTTTTCATAGTGTTTCATCTGGTTTTGGCTTGTTTGTGTTTGTTGTGGTTTTTGGGTTTTGTTTTTAGAAACCAATGAGCTGCTTCAAAAAATTAGCATTTGCCTTCTTATTCACTGAAGCCTGCACATTGTATACCAAGGGCGATGCTTTTCTTGCAGCACTTCTCTTTCATTTCTTACATGAAGGCTATAGTAAATAGTCACACTAATCCACATTTATGACTAGAATAACCTTCTACACTGTTATTTCCCACTGATCTCTCCACTATGGTTTAAATTAAGAGTTTAATGGGAGCATGTCTGAATTATGCAACCCCACCCCTACTGTTAATAGATTTTAATGGAAATGTAGCTACTCTGTTTTATGATCTATAGTATAAAGTTCACAAAGAGACAGACTGTTAGTATTCTGTCCCTCTAACGCCCCAAACGAAAGGCCCGCTACTAGAAACTGTGGTTTAATAAAACTAATATCTTCTGGCCTGAAACTGTGATTGTATCTGTGGTGTGAAGGAAAATTCAAGTAAGGAAGATTGGCTGACTACAACTTGTACAAAGGCAATATTTCACATCTTTAGAACAAGACCTATCAGTTAAGTGCAGCACTACACTTAGGGGAATTACAAACTGAGGTTCAGGGTTAGCCTCCTGGGCTCCATGTGGGAAAACAGCTAGATGTCCTAAAAAACCTTAAGTGAAAGAGTGAACTGGAACATGTTCACGTTGAATATGAAATTCACTAAATTTGAGCTATAGGAAACATTAGAGCTCGAGGAAAGGAGGAAAGGAAGACAGGAATCTTGAACCTTTCAAAGGTTGATGTGCTAGAATAAGGGTGAAAGACGCATGTACACACTTAAGGATAAAGAGACTGGTGGTATCTTCTCAAAAGAATGGTGGTCTTTTTCTTTCTTCCTTTCTTTCCTTTCTTTCCTTTCTTTCTTTCCCTTCTCTTCCTTTTCTTCTTTTTGTTCTGGTTTGGCCCAATTTAGAAATATATCCTCTGAGAGAAAGCAGGTTATAACCATCCCTCCCCCATCAGGTTCGGGAAAAAAGAAATTTTCCTTGGACGAAAGTGAAAGAGAGAAAAACTACTTAACACACACATGGGAAAAGGATAATAATGCTAAATAATAAAACCCCTCGCTCTGCTGAGAAAAACCTCGGAAAATTTCAGAGTTCTTCCGTAGATCTCTCTCTCCCCCTCCTTGGAGCTGGGACGGGGTGGTGGGCCCACCGCCAGGGCCAAGGCCTTGGTGGAAAGTCCTCCCAATGTATTCTGATGTTGAAACAGTGCAGCAGAGGAGCAAAAGAAAATAACAAAGTCCCAGGAAAACAAAAGTTCAACTCTCCATTTCTCTCCAGAGAAAGAAAATGGAGCTGAAAAACTGGCTGAAAGCAAAAGCTGGGCACTTTCCCCACTCTCGCTCCACTGCCACAGCTGAACACAGAGCCGTCACTATCTCTGTGTCCTTGAAAACATGAAAACAAACTGCTTAGAAAGTTCCCTCGGTTTTGTCTCTCCCCCCTCTCAGGCTCAGTTTAAAGGCACAGAAAGGCAAAAAATTAGTTTCTGGGCATGGGGCAGTGATAGGGGACACACATAACAACACTTTTTCTTTCTTTTCTTTCTTTCTTTTTCCTTCCTTTCCTTCTTTTCTTTAATTAAGGGACCATGACAAAAACGTCTGTATCAAAAATACCTGCTATAGGTTGCCATTATCAGTGTAAAACAACTTTCCAAGTGATCTCCTACCTGCATATAATCACTATAGCATCACTTGAGCACAGAGAAGCTTCAGACATACCATACTTTGATAAGAAGACAGACACTGATGCTACCTAAGTGTTTTACTGAACCTCTACTTTACGATCAGCTCCTGAATGTAAGAAAAATAGTATAGTAGCAGTATTCTTCCACATGCATTTTTTCTCCCTCCACTACTTGCTTCTGTAAGATCCAACCAATCTGCTTAAGCACAAATATTTCTTCTACTGATCTACTTGCACCATTCTTCTAACTTTGCACTCAAGGCTATTGTCGTTGCTCTATCTTCTCTACTGTTTTCTGTGGGGCATCTGAACAAGTATCACTGTACCTGCTACATCCAGAGCAACCCAGAACCATCTCAGACCCACCTGTCATTGCACTTTCCAATATATCAATAGAAACACCATACAATCTGCAAAAGAGGATTGACTCGGCTGCATCTAGGTTTCTTCTAAAACAATTCATGACATGGAAGTGATCGAATAAGACTACATCAAGTATTTCTCACCAACTTTTGAAAAAAGGCAAAGTTACAAGAATTGCTGTTAGTTATTCTGATGGCCCAGGCAATTATAGCTTGTAATCAGAAGTCTACCTATATTTGCACAATTGTGATTCCTGATTGAACTTTACGTCCATAATAAGCAGCTGCCATGATGGAAGTCTTTAAAGCTCTCCTGCATGAAATTGACTGGAGATGTGTTTTTATCTGAATGAAAGCAAATACCATTTTGACACAGACTGAGTAATTTAGTACAAGTATTTATACTAACACCTGCTATGAATGCACAGAGTATTTTCATATAAAAGCACTGCTGAAATATCCTGACATTTGTGTCATTCATTCACTTTCAGGAATTTGCAACAAATGCCGAAGGTAATTCAAGTAATTGGAATAGTGCTGTACTTCAAATGTTAATTACATTTGGAGAGATGTTACAAGTCTTCATTGCCATGTGATTATTCTCCTAGAATACAGCAGATTTTTTATCGGCCAATGAAGAATTGCATATAATTTTTGACTTATAAACTATCAGAATGTAGGTTGGTAGAAAATTTTACAAAAAAGGAAACCTTGCTATTTTCAAGAGGACTAGAAAAAAACCAAGGGGGCAAATATTGAAATCTACTAGACAAGGATAGGTATCTCACAAGGGAGATATCTTGATTTCATTTCAGTAGAATAGAACAAATACAACAAATAAGAAAAATACAAACCCTGATTTTTTTAAAAAACTATCCTGCATTTTTGACCATGACAGGCATTAAAAGAACTAACTGCATTTTTGCTAATATTTAGTCCAGTGTTTCCACAGGAAAATAGGCAGTTTGTAATCAGGTTTAAGTTTACATTAGAGATAAAAAAGGATTGGAGTATGGTGTTAAATCTATTTGTTTACATATTAGAGGAATCCAGATACATAATATGAACGAGTGCATCTGCCATAAGGTTAGAAATTGGATGAAAAACAACCTAGTTGGCTCTAGCAGTCTTACATTCAATTATTTCAGAATAATGTACCAAGGAAAAAATTTTGTCTTGTGTCTGCTCTGCTGTGGGATCAAAAGAAAGGATTCCATTTCTGGAAACCTGAGTCCACTGACTGTGGGGGATTGGTTACGTGAAAAGGGACATATAGATTCGGGATATACAGATTCTTTGCAGCTTACTGATCTGAGGAGCTGGCTACGTGAGAACGGGCACATAGACCCCTTGCAGTTAGCTGAGCAAGGTCTCATAAGACAATGCACCACACATCCTGTGTAACAACTGAAGTTACAGAATATTACATGTATCTTGCTCAGTAACTGAACCACCGTTGAGTCTTACTGCTGAACTATGGGTTTATTTGCAGAGCCAGCAAGGTTAGGTTTTGGCAGCAAAACAATGGACATCTGTGGTTAGAAGGCCAGGGAAAAAGGCAGAACTGCTGACCACGAAAGGGGTACTAAGGAGGGGTTAGAGATCAGCTTAGACGACGTGAACCACTTAGAATGCGCCTTTACGAATACGCATGTAGCCTATTATTGTTAGTATATAAGGAGCTCTGGTACAATCAATAAATTGGATTCCTGCTGATCGCTCTTATTGAGCGTCTGGGTTTCCCCTCTATCGCGACAACTGACCAGAGAAATAAGCATATCACGCATGAGGGAATCTCACATAGGTTCATGTCTTGCTTATCTTTCTTCATACAAGCCAGAAGAAATTTAGTTTTGGTGGCACGGTGTTGGACTTCATATCCCTGATATATTCCAAATTCACTCAGTGGCTTGCTGTCCTTTTCCATAGGTGATAATTTTTAAGAGAGAATTACCTCTGCAAATACCTAACATATACCTAAAGGACATCTGCCAGATCTCAGCACTTTCTCCTGTTGTTTTCTTAACCTGGTTGGAGGAACTTCCAGAGGGAATCTTTTTGGCATGTAAATAGCAGTAAGATATAAGGAAGTAAACTGGAAAAAGAATAAATACATGACAAGAGAGAGAAAGATGTGTTGCTGTTTTAAGATTTAAATGCATTTCTAAGGCTTTCCATAGAGAGGATTAATTAAATCTGTCTGAAAAAAATGGTTGGATACCTTTCTTCAGAGACCACAAGCAATGCATGGACTCCTTTGTTAGACGTCAGAGTGAAAGTGGATGTCTGAACCAGCTGCGGTCTTTTCAAGAAAGAGCAATTTGCACATCATCTCCAAACATTCCATGTTGGTGGGATCCTGTCTCCTTCTTTCTGGAAGAAGGACCGAGTTTGTGATCTCTCCTTTCTGGCATAATACCTAGTGTCTCTTTTGTTCTCTAATGGACAAGTAAATCCTGGGTTAATGAGGAGTAATGAAAATATGTTAACTAAGTCTTCAAATAATCAAATCATAGAATCAGGAGACCACAGAATGACAGAGTGGTTTGTATTGGACAGGACACTAAATACCATCTAGTTCCAATTCCTTCACCATGGGCAGGGACATATTCCCTTAGACCAGGTTGCTCAGAGCCCCATCCAGCCTGGCCTTGAACACTTCCAGGGATGGGGCACCCCCTGCTTCTCTGGGCAACTACTTCCAGTGCCCCATCACCTTTTTACAGCAAAGTTCTTCCTTATGCCCAATCTATACCTATGCTCTTACAGTTTAAAACAATTGTCCTGCCACAGCAGGCCTTCACAAAAAGACCTTTCTTTGTCTCTAATTTAGAGAATATTGTGAAGGGTCATATCCAAGGACTTAGGGTAGCTCAGGTACACACATCAGTATCTCTTATCTTGTCCACTTATATAGCTCCTCCATTATTAAAGGCCACTGGAGTAGTCCAGTACATTCTGCTCTTGGTAAAGCCATGATGTCTGTCTCTAATCACCTCCCTATATTCCATTCACCTCAACAACACTTACAGGAGTATCTGTTCCTTATCTTACTGGGTAATGAAGTGAAGATGACTGGTCAGTATTCCCCACTATTCCTCCTTTTTACCCTTTTTAGAAATGGGAGTATTATTCTCTTTTCTTCAGTCACTGGGTGCTTCACCTCTCTGCCATGACTTTTCAAATACAATGGGGAGCAGCTTAGTAATTATATCTTTCAGGTTCCTCAGGACCCTGGGATTCAATTTTTCTTCTCATAGACTTGTATATATTCAGATTCCTTAGGTGGTCTCTAACTTGACCTTCTCTTAAGATGGGACTTTGTTCATCCAGTCCTTGTCTTGAGGTTCAGGGACTTGAAAATGTAAGAATAACAGCCTGTGAAAAATAAGATAAAAGAGTACATCAGCCTTCTCTTTTCAGGATACATATACCTGGACCCACTGCCTGTGCATTTCCTTCTTACACTTTATTTTGACTAGGAGGTCCTCACTCAGCCATGCTTCTATCCTTTCTTTGTTGCCTCATTTCTTACACATAGCATTTTAGTTTCAAGAAAAACATTAGTTTCCATCTCTGTTCTGCTCCTGTATCCCTGAGGGCAATTTTGCAGGGGGTCTCTTCCACTAATTCCATGAAGAACCGAAGCCTTGCTCTTCTAAAATTCAGGGTCTTATTGACTGATAGTTTGATAAAAGTGCAGTATTATGGTGAGTTTGGCAGATTGTTAAATTTGTTCTATATCCACAACTGGGTAGCTTTATTTTTAGTCTTAGAGAAATGAAGACTTCAGCAGATTCTGTGGGACATGGTAGAAAATGGGGGCAAAATTTACACTGCTTTTGCAAAGCTCAGTTAGTATTTAAACATTCAGTAATAAACCTAAAATATTACGTAAGTATTAAATAGATCAGTTTCATTTCTTTCACTATCTCTCTTACCAGTGCCATAACTTCATTCTTTTACATTAATTTTGAATGTGTGATTGATTTTACTGAATGAAGCAATGTGAGAGCTGGCTTCTATCCCACATCCCACCACTGCTTGATATGGCACACAGTCTTGCTCACGTTATATATTTGTGCCTGAGTAATCTCCCTCAATGCTCATTTGAGGCTACATCCTTGTCCAAAATATTAAATTTTGTAATATCTTGCACTGTGTCTAACAATTAGCTTTTAAGGAACCCACTATGAGTTATCCCATGACAAATTGAGTTACCTGGATTTTCAAAAGGTGTGGATGCATGATTCAACCCATTAAAAAATGCTTTAAGCATGGTATAACACTGGCAAGTTTACTGTAGATAAATCCCAGCTAAATGTTGACAGTTTTTCAAGCGCTTATTTTTCAGTGTTTGTTTTCTACACTTTAAAATAAAATCTGCTTATTTATATACAGCTGCCACAGCATGATTTCCTCTGGCTTGAAGAATTATCTGTTCATGTGATTCAGAATGCAGTTACCTTTAAAAAACCAATGTTAGCATAGAATAAATGGATTCTAAAAGTTAAACAACTGTTGTTTGTTCAGTAGACTTTGTTAGCAGATTTTGCCTTGTTCTAGGCAAAAAATCAGTTATATGTATAGTCAATTAGGCACATGTATGCAAAGGACAATTTGACTTCACTACTCTTCTCTATCTTCTTACATCTCCTATTATGGCTATTCTTCTTTCAAGGTTTTGTAACAAAGAACAACCTGATTTCCCTTCTTTTCATTGTGCCTGTGGTTCATTTTCTAAAATCTGTGAATATTTTGTAGTTTAATCTTGAACGGGAAAAGTGAAAGTACATCTTAAATGCATATAATTTAACATCAGCACAACCCTCCAGAGCAAAAAGGACTACTCATAGACTTTCTTAAAACATTTTCATTTACTGGTACCTCTGTTTCTGTAAAAAAGTTCTTTTGCAGGAAGAGAGATTAGCCTTTTGGAGTGATGTATCTCACTAGAGACCATATCTGCAGCTTAGTCATTAGGTCTTTCAGCAAAACATGTCAGAATTTAGTAGTGAGCTGGGATCTACTCTCAGTCACCGCTTAATACAATTAAGTATGAACAATGAATGCAAATCCACTGTTTTCCTACACTAAATTCTTAGGAGACAATCTAAGGATGGAATGTAAGTTCTAATTCTACTCTACTTAAAACTTTTTTGGGAAGTCTTTTGTTATTACCACAGACATCTGACATCTTTTTTCTCAGAACAAACAAGCAAACAAATAAAAGGTAAGTACAGGAAAAATCCCAACCCTTCAGAGAGACCTATCTAGCTATCCCAGAGGCAAAAGGGCAAGAGCAAGATTATTTAAAGACACACAAAAAGCCATAGGAGAAATAGACACAATTTCCCAAGGACAGTTACTTGAGTTGTCACATTTGAATTAATGACAACTGGATTACCTGCATTGAGGCACAAATGATCACTCATACATAGGTTCAGCCATGTCAGATTTCTCTTACACTTGAAGGATAGTGTGTATCTAGGATAGCAGCACACAAATAGATGAGATAGACACAACAATAAACATCTTCTGTTCTGAAACAATGAGAAACCACTTTCAGTGGTACACAATATATGCCTTCACTCTAGATAATGTTATGAATAATTTTTCTTCAAAACATTGACATAAATTGCTGTTTTATTCATTAAGTACTGTCCTACCAGAGGTGGAGATGAACATTCTTCACACATAGGAAAGGCATTACATAAACCGCAGTGGCCCAAAAGCTTACCTCATCTCCAGTCTGCAGAGACAATCTACTGCACAAGAGTTGAAGTTGAAGCTAGTTGAAGCTAGCTTTTTGGTAAAATTAAGCCTCCAATATAAAGGTATTTGTTTTGTATAGTTTTGCTTTATACCGACATTCTACATGTTACAAGTTATACATGTTGGTTAATGTATACCTTAACAACAGCTGTGTTACATGTCTTTATAATATATATCCTTTTCACCGGGACCCTTTTTTAAATTGAAATTTGTCTTGGTGAGTGTTAGGAAAAAACCTGGGAAATAGTGATGAATGGAAGTGCAGCCTGAAGGAAATCATGGGCTGATTTCTATCCTCAAAAGAGCTCTTCAAAGGCTTTCATTCTTTTTGCTGCCAGCATGCTGCTCCATTTGCAAAGTAAAATCTCCCTGCAGCTCTCTAGTGTGTGATGCAGTCTGTAATTTTACATATGCAAGAGAATAAAGAGAAAGTTTGTATCTTGTTTTTCCTAAGAAAAAAAACCAACCAAAAATTTAACCAAAAAACCAAGGTAAAAGGAAATAAAGTATCTGTAGCAAAAATAGAGTAAATTGTGCTCAAAGCAAAGAGCTCAGAGCCTGGAATCAATTTACCTATCTAAAATACTTCATCAAGATATATGATACTGACCTTCATGATTTAATATTTATTATTGTTGCTTGCCAGTAACAATATTATTGTGTTAGGGAAGTATAAATAAGAAGACTGTATGACTCAAAAAGTTTTTGCACAAATTGAAACAGTATTTTCTCACAGATCTATAAATGGCAGGCAGTGATGGTCCAGCATGGTTCAGGCACGGATAATGAAAAATTTCAAGATAAATTTGCCACAATGCAAGGGCTTAGGACACTAATTTAAGTTTATTCCTGTATAGAAGGAAGCCCAAGTACTTAATCATGAGATTACAACCACAAACCAAACATATCTTTTTATTTAACTTTCATGTCAAAGGTCTAAAATCAATTGCTTTAGAGTGTACCTAATCTCAAAACTCTTCAAGTCCTTGCTAAATTTGGACCTAATGCAAATGAAAAGATTTGAAGCTAAAGACACCCCCACAGTTTTATTTCCCACGAAAAACTATAATAAAAGTAGATATCCAGTCAAGCAAGATGAGAAATAATTTCTCAACTCAGTGAAGTCAGTCTTATGGGAAGTCCAGTATTTTACAGGATGTGGGGTTTACTTTGTTTATTTCTCAGTACTTCACACTAAGAGGTAACAGCATAAGTCACAGAATAAAGTCTAAAAGTTATTTTGTTTTTCTGTGTTAGAAACTTTCAAATTCAAAGGACAGGATACTCTAAGTCAAGTCTCAGATTTCAGAAGGAGGCAAAAATTAAACATCACATTTTAATGTACTCATTTTTATTGCCTTTGTGAAGCAATATGAAAACAGGACTCAAAGTAATAATGCAGTATGAGTAAATCAAGGAAGATTCAGTAGAATTATATAGACAGTCATTAAACATTAAGTCTAAGGTAGACTGCCTTAAGTTAACCATAAAGAAAACCAGGACATTTGACAGGTTCTACTCAAAGTAATGACTTTGATACAAAGGTAGTCATAAAAAGCTGAGATTTTAATATATTTTCTCTAATTTTGAAAAAAAGGCTTTTAAAATTCAGAAAGGAAACTTTAAAGACTATCCTCATAGTAGGCCCCAAGTTCAGTCTCTTTGCCAGTTTCTTTTCAAAGAGTTGATAATGTATCTTTTCAATGCTTTTCTCTTTTTTTTTCCCCCCCCAAATACTTTGATTCCTTTCATTACAACCTGTAAGCCAGAAATTCTGCACTTAGAAAATGGGCTGAATTTGTAGGCCCTTGCATTGTCATAAAATAAGACCTTCCAATTCAGGAAACATTCACATCCTAAAGACTATATTGAGGTCCTCCAAATCCTTGTCCATGCTTTCTTTTGAAAAGACTGCTTTGAGAACATATTAATCTACACCAATTAAAGAATTTGCATAAGAGCAGCTAGCATGGGAAACTTCTAGAATAGGACTTAGCCCCCTGTGACAAACTGCAAAGTTGCACCCTTTGGTAATGTCACATAGAGCTTAAGGTGGGGGCAAGCCTTTGGGTTGGCCCTGCCTCGGCAACAGGTGTTGATCAGTTTGTTATTTCACAAAAGCACCTTGTGCTTTGCTCAGGGCAAATCCTGGAATCCTTAGACCAGGCCTTTGCACTTAGAGTGTTCATTTTCATGATTGAGATCAATAAGGAAGGGAAGTCTGGCAGAAACTTCGATGATGGTTTGTTATGACAAAGAGCTCTACAAAAAAAAGCTGGTGTGACTCTGCAAATCAGTTGGAGCCAGTAAGTCACCATTTCTGTTCAAAGAGCTTAATATTTCTTGTCATCAAAGAATGAAAGCGCCTTTGGGACACATTAATCACTAATTTCTTGCTATGTCCTATAGCCCCATCATGGCAAATTTTCACATTCTGAAGAAGAAGGACCAGGCAACTAAGACCAAGCCAGAACTCCACTGATGTGCTTTAATTTATTAGTGTTAATAAGCTTTCAAAAATTAATTCGTGATGCATTTTCCATTTTATAAGAAAAATGCTTCATCTTGATAACACATCTACCCTTTTTAGAAATACTGAAACACCCATCAAAGACCCACTTACCCAGACTTGTTGTCATAAAGAAGTCAGTGGCTCTACTCAAAAAAAAGTATTATTTTAATCTGAAGGTGGCAGAATTATATTTTACCATATGAATTTTTTATATTTCTAAGGAGCAATAAGACAGTCCTGTTTGATAAACGAATACTTCATCACAAAGTCCCTGAAAAACAATACAGATTTGGGTCCTAATTTTTCCATTTTACCTATGCAGATAAATGCACAAACCTGTTCAGCAAGAGATGCTGATCAGGGTTCCCATGCGGTGGGTGTATGTGGTTGACATACAGCTCATTGTAACATATGCCCAAGCTTCAAGTCCCTGTTTTATGTTATGAATTCCACTGAAAATATCGTCTCATTCAAGTACGCTGGAGCTCTAGACAAGTTTACAACCACAATCACGTTCGCCTTAGATGCTTCGTTACCAGGATCTGCCTTGTGCCATCCCCAGCACCCATCCCTCGGAGGATACCATACCGTGGCTCCCTTCTATCCTGAGCTGGTGTTACACCCCACACCCGGAAAAGGGCCTGCAGAGCTTTCCCCTCAATTCGCTGACCACCGCTTGCGACCCCGCAACCACAGCCTTTCCCCTCCCAGCACGAAGGGGCTTCACCCCCCGGGACTGATTGCACAGGGACCCGCCCATTCCTGCCCGAGGCCAGTCAGAGGGGCACGGGGCGCTTTGTTCCCTCCCCGCTGGGCTCTCACGGCTCGGACCCCTCCAAGCAGACCCCGAGCCCGCTCCCTGCGGACCCCAGCCCCTTCTCTGCGGACTCCAGACCCTCCCCTGTGGACCCCAGGCCCTTCACTGCGGACACCGAACCCTTCCCTGAGGACTCCAAGTCTTCCCCTGCGGACCCCAGCCCCTTCCCTGTGGCCGCCGCTCAGCTGGGCCCGGCTCCCGGCCTGGCCCGGCCCGGCCGGGCGCGGAGCACAGCAAGCTCGGACAGCGCCTCCCGGCGGCCCCGCGCGCCTGCCGGGCCGACGTGAGCGCCGCCGCGTCCCCCGCGCCGGGCGGGGCGGAGAGGGGCGTGGCGCGGGGGGGGGCGGTCTCGGGGCGGGGCAGGAAGGGGGTCGCGGCGGCAGACCCTTGTGTCGGTGTCGGTGCCGCCGCCGGCAGCCGGAGGGTAGGTCGGCGGGGAGTCGGCGGTGCGGCGCACCTTCCTCCCGTGAGTTCCACTTGCGCCGCGTTCGCCCGGGCTCGGGGACTGCGGGCAGGGGAGGAGCGGGAGCCGGAGCACGGGTACTTTGAGTTGCGGTGATTCCCCCGAGCCCCGCGATGGTGCCGGTGCCGGTCCCGCGCCCCGGCCCGACTCTCGCCCCGCCGCGCTCGGCGCTGCCTCTGCCTGGGCACACGTGCGGCGGCGGCGCCGCTCCCCTGCGCGCTGCCCGAGGCGCGGCGCCTCCCGCTGATGCCTCGGGGCGGGTTCCCGGACGCCCGGGGGCCGCTTAGCACCGCCGGGGGCCGCGGCCGTGTGGGTGCTGGGACCGGCTCTTGCCCTGCGGGCTGCGGACTGCGGCGGCTGCGGCGCTGGGAGGCGGGGGTAGCCCCATCCCGCCCGCTCCGTCCCTGGCTGAGCACTGCCGCCGCCGCCCGAGGGGGTGGATGCGGCGGAGCCTCTGCTCCTCCCGCCGGGACTTTGTGTCCTGTGCGAGGCCGACGGGAGGGACGAGTTTCCCCGGGACTGCCGGGGCACGGCGCGCTCCCTGCCCGCCAAAGTTTCCCGCGGCGCCTCCAGCCCGAGCCCCGGCGGACAGCGAACGGGGCCGTCCCGGGGCTGGTGCCTTCCGCCCGTCATGGGGTCCGGCTTAAAGGGCCGGGCGGCATGCCGGCGGCGGGAAGATGGCTGAAGGCGGAGAGCCAGAGCCCCTCCGGACTTTGGCACTGCCCCGCTGGCGCCGTCATTTCTTCACCTCTGGGTGTCCAGCCATGGGAAGCGGTCAAGTGCTGACATTTTGTTAGTTTCGACTTCCAGCTGTTTTGAGTTGGGTATGGTTCCCAATAGTCTCTGGGAGTGGCTTTTAAAAAAAATTTTGTTTGTTTGTTTGGTTTTTTTTTGTTGTTTTTGTTCGGTTGGTTGTTTTGTTTTGTTTGGGTTTCTGTTGGTTTGGCTTTGTTGGTTTTCTTTGCCTTCACTGCTCATTCTGTTCCTTTAAAACTCACGTATTACTTTCAGGCATTACTTTCAGAATACGTATGCTTTGTGTATCAGTCTCTTATAAATTGCTTTGCGCATGTTTTTGAACGTGCCAGATAACTATCCACTTGCCAGAGCGTGGCTGTGAGAACTATTGGAAGGGGTGAGTTCCAAAGCTCTTCAGCAATGGTAAAGCCACGGTCAGTTCTCGGACTGACTTGTGGACTGCGAACACGGAGGTGCCGTCGTTGGTAGGTTTTACCATAGACTGTTTTCACATCACCTGTTGTAGGCTTGCAGATGAGTGTTCTTATAGATTGGAGTAAAAAAAAAAAAAAAGACAAATCACTTGCATTAATTAGAATTTTTAAGCTACTTATTAAAGAAAAAGTGTTTAGCATGGAAATGGAAGTCGTCTTACAAGACAACAGGCATTTTTAATATCACAAGTCTCTTTATGATATGTCACTTGATACAAATCAGGTGTTTTCCTTTTCAATTTGGGGTAGTCATTCTCTGTCTTTGCTGGGGTTCTCACATTAAAAACATCAGTAATAAATATATAGCTTTCAGAAAATTACAGTTTAATACCAAAATTTTAACTGAACTTAATTTTTTGAAGTACTTATGCGTTAGATTCCTATTTATATTTCTCTTTTTTGCTACAGATCTGAAATCACATGTCTGTCTTGTACTGTAAATCTGAAATTAGGAGCTCGTTTTCAGAAATAACTTCTCTGGAAGACTGAAGCATATTTGCTGATTGCACACATTAAAAATGGAAAGTGGGTTGAATTTAGTCCTTACATACTCCGCTAGCTTCTTTGACGTGGTGATCCCACCACTGGGACAGGTGAAAATGAGAGATCTACGAGGTAATGGCTAGTAAGTAGCCAAAAGCAGATACTTGCTTAGATACATGGAGGCAGAGGTCTGCACAAGTGTGTGTGCGCAAGCAGGCTCAAAAATAATCTCAGAGATCCAATCCAAAACACAAACCCACCATTTTGATGCTTTATCTGCTTCCTTGTCAAGTGAGAGAATTTCAGGGCTACCAAGTGTCAAGTAATACAAGATAGGATTGATCTGCTTGTTGTGGAAGTTAATTTCCCTGCGTGTTGCTGATACCACAAAATGGTCAGAGAGGATGTTTTTTTCATGATTCCTTAGAGGTGAATCCAAAGGAACTGTGTTGTAAAATGCATGCATATTGAACAGAAACTTGCTCTTACCATACTGCTTCCATATGATGTGTAGTAATGGCTCAGAAGGTGCCCAGAGATCGGGATTTGTTCCGAAGTGCTCATTTTATAGATTGACAGAAGTGTTCGTATTGAATACTCAAAAATTATGTCATGCACAATGCAATTAAGACTTAAAAATATACTTTAAAGGAATTTTGTAATTTGCCAGGTTTCCATTTAATCCTTAATTCTATCTGACCATTGCTTGTGATATTCAAGATGAATAAATCTCTGGAGATGCTTATAGTAATACTACCCAAAGCTATAATTAGTACAGAGTTTTGAAATATATCACAAATGAAGCCAAACAAGCTAGACAAAGAAGTATTTATATATATATATATATATATATATATATGTATGTGTGTATACTTCAAAACTATTACTGACAATTAGGATTAAGTACTTAAAAGAGTAGTTTATACCGTATCTACCATATTCTGTATGGTAGCAATAGGCTATACTATGTTAGTTGTCTTAGTTGTCTTGTGTCTTGAGGACAAGATCTAGTGCTGGCTGATCTGAGCAATCTAGCAAATTGTTGCTAGACTGGTTTACCAGGCTGGTCTAGAATGACAATATGTATAGTCAAAATATTCTGAATGATTTTAAAGAGGTCTCTACTTAAGGCATCCAAGTTTAGTCTAATGTTAAAGTGGCAAAAAGAAACACTGGACATTCTCTGACTAGTGAGAAATGTTTTCTTCATGCTACAGAGCTTGGGTCAATCAAATGAGCGCAGGGTGTGAGTGCAGGGTGTTTTTCAAGGCACAACCAAGTATTTTTCTCTTTTTTTCTCTCTCTTTTTTTCTCTCTCTTTTTTTCTCTCTCTTTTTTTCTC
>NW_024581095.1:3450639-3646880 GCF_017639235.1 Corvus kubaryi | reverse complement strand
TTTTTTTTCTCTCTCTTTTTTTTCTCTCTCTTTTTTTTCTCTCTCTTTTTTCCTCTCCCCTCCCCTCTTTTTTCTCCACCTCCTTTCTCTTTTTTGTCCTCTTCTTCCTCTCTCCTTTTTACCTTTTTTTTTTCTTTTTCCCTCTCTCTTTCTTTCCACATCACCTTTTTGATCGCCTTCCCCCTCCTTTATTGCCTTCCCCCACTTCTGTCGCCTCCTCCCCTTCTCCCCTTTTCACCCTTCCCCCCCTCTGTTTTGCTTTTCCTCACCACTTTTCACCTTTTCCCCCCCCTTTTTATTTCTCCTCCTTTTTGTTTTTTATCTCCTCCGTAAGGCAGTCAGGACATAAAAAATTGAAATGCATAGGGCAGCAGAAAGACAGTGAGAATTTAAAACATACTCCTTAATGAATCCCCTTCATTTCTCTGTGATAAGTGAAGGACTCTATTTCATTTCCTGTCAATTTTACCTGTACTCAAATTCAGTTTCTTCCAATGGGCCAGGGTAAGGAGGAGAGGGTGTCATTTATGTATTGTTCAAGGATATTGAATCAACTAAAAGCATTTTCCTGCAGAAAGATGTAAAAGTTTTTCTTGAAAAGTATTTTGATTCAATAGATCTCAGATTTTATGGGTTACTTTATAATTTATGTTAAATATATCAACGTGAATTTATATTAAAAGTATCTGGGAATGAAAGTGTGGACCACTTGTATATAAATAGTGTAGTATATATGGGAAGCAAAATTCATGGTTAGTGCTGTTTTTTGAAGCACTGTTTTTCAGGTATATATCTAAAATTTTGGGCTTTATTATTACAGCTGTTGAGAAACATAAGTTGGATAGAGATTCTCTTTCATATCTAAGTGAGAATGTGAATGAAATTGAACACTAGCCTCTAAAAGGATATGCATATATTGTATATGAAGAGATGCCAGAAGAAAGCAAGCTTTTCCAATTTATTTAATAGGTGGAGGTCAGGCAGTGTGTTTCTAATGAAGACACTTAGCAGTCATTAGTTGGAAGAGCTCTGTTGCAGTAGTACTCCAATCCCTGTGAGCTCTTGCTGTGCATTTTAGAGGAAGGGGTTTTGTTGCTTTCCCCCCACCCATCAATGTATTCTGTTATTGGCAATGAAAGTACTCAGCAGAACCCACTGTTTTATGCAAAGAACAAAGTGTGTTTTGCTGAAATTGAAAGGCAGTAAATGATAACTTAGGCTATTCCTGCTGCAGTGGTGAAGTTCCTGCATTTTATGCAACAGATGTCACTTGGTGAGTGCTCTGCTTTAAGATACCAAGGCTCTGCAATAGCCAGACAGGGTGTGTTACCATATGAGGTGAGTGTTTAAAGTGCAGCAGCTCAATGGATCACTAACATGACTTCTGTTTTTGAACAAATTAATTTTCATAAACTTGTGTTTGAAATCTCATAGATTTTTTTCATCCTTTCATACTCTTGCTTTTGCAGTGCTACATTTAGGAGGACCGGGACAGATTGCTGTCTCAGTATGAGTACTTGCAGTGACAAGGGAGAAAGGGATGCTGGCTACCAAGTCCTCACTGTGTCTTTTGGTTCATTCTTGACTGGTAATGATGTTGTGTGATCTTTGCTGCATTTATCTTCCATTTCGACAAAGAATGCTGAAGGTGATGTTGACTCATATTATATTTGCTGATCCATTAATGTGGCATGGTCTCATACTCCGCTGCTGCCTCCCAGTTCCATTCCACAGTTATCAATATTCTTTCTTGGATGTTATGGCTCCACTTGGTTGTCTCAGTCCTATTTCTAGTGTTTTAGTTGGTGATCTTGTACATTCATGGCCCTAGTGTACTAATGCAAGTACTTTACTGTAGAAATCCCTACAAAACAAGGGTATCTCAAAAGTTTGTCTGTTGTAAAATCATCTATCTCTGTGTCAGAGTCCCTAGTGCGTAGGGTTAATCAAGACTTAACTTGTTTTTTATTTTGCTTATCTTTCTTCTGACACTCCCATTGTATGTTGCAAGTGGCCTACTTGCTTTCTGAGTCTTTTGTGTTGTGTATGCCTCAGGTCTTCATACTGTAACAAAAAAGAGATTATTAGTCTTTCATAGTTGGGAACAAAAAGGAATTATGAGGAAATGTTTATATTGAACTTAAGGTTTGTGATTTTTTTTTTTTTTTAAAGGACAGGACTAGATTAACACTAGAGGATCACTTCAAAACTATAGAAGATTTATTTTGCTTTTATCCCTTCCACCCACATATAAAAATGGGGGGTTTTTTGTTAGTTGTACATTTGCTTTCTGTTGCAGACCTCTAAGTAATGTCCTTTGATCCATAGGATAAAACAATTACTCATCTTAAAAATTAGGACCTATAGCATGCCCTTTCTGGCTTGTTTCAAAAATGTCAGTATAATTTTAAGTCTAAATTATTCAGAGTCTTCGTGTATACTCATTGTTCTTGTTTAGTATCATTCAGTAGCTTAATTCTTAGTTTGTTCTCTGTATATACTTCTATTTATTTCTAGAGAACAGTTATGTTTACTTTCAGACTTCATGTTGTTGGGCTGAACAGTCCAGATTGTCTTTGTTTCATTACATACTGGGAAAACTAAGAGCTTATTGGATTCAGCTTGGAAAGGAAAAGGCTGAGTGTGACCCCATTGCAGGCTACAGCTTCCTCAAGGGAAGAAGTGGAGAGGATGGTGCAAATCTGCTCTCTGTGGGGAACAGTGACAGAACACAGGGATGAAGCTGAATCGGAGGAAGTTCAGATATGCAGATGTAAGGCTATATTTATGAAACAGTTAATGAAATTATAACTTTTAATCTTGTTTCAGTTGTCTTTGTTTAACTATTTTTTTTCACATCTTCTATTCCACTTTCCTCAAATTTAATAATCCCCCATGTTGTAGTATGGATGAAAAAATAGTTAACCCCCCACCCCTGGCCAGCTCTACTGCATTTTCTTTTGTCTTGGGTAATGATATTTTGTTTCATTGAAGACAGATGGTATAATTAGCTAAGATAATGTAAGTTCATACACAATTTTTTCTGCCACTCTGTTTCTAATTTCTCTCTGTTTCTAATTACTTTTTACTTCAAAATCTATTCCTTTTCTCTTTGATTCAGTTTTAATAAAACACCTTTATTGAAACTAAAGTGAATTAATGTACTTGTAAGTAGCAGTAGGTCCAAGGTACATTTCTAAACTACAGGATGATGGTCAGCCTTGAAGGCTTAGAAGGCTGTCTGATATTTCACTTCCCACAGTAAGTTTCTGTGGTCTACAGACTGTAACATTGACAAGTTACTGAATATTGGTGATGAAGTCTTCCAGTTGAAGGTTGAGGTGTTGTTTTGCTGTGAAGAAATAAGAGGAGTGCAAACAGAGACTAGAAGAGAATGCAAGGAGAAGTAGGTGAACTGGGGAGGAGAGGAAGGGTTGCATTGAAGGTCAGTCTGCAGGACCAAGCCAATGAGTAGAGAAATGTGGTGTCTGTAGATACTATTGGGACTGTGACCTGGTAGGGATGCACAACCAGGAGAGGGAGAAACTCTCTGAACTCTGATGAGCTGACAAGGATCTGGGTAAGGGGAAGAAAACTGGAATAAGAGATGGGCTTATATGAACTAGTGACTGAAAAAACTGAAGTGAAAGACTGTAAGGTTGAAAATCAGGCTAACGTGAAGTGAGGTGGAAGAAAGAAGGACAGACTGAATGGAATGGGTCATACAACTAACCTGTGTCACAGTAAATTTATTACTTCTCATGTCTTCAACAGATATTTAAAAGTTTACATTAATAATTATTGAGAATAGTTGAATACTTGTTCTGTGAGATTCATTAACATGCATTCGTATTCCAGCATAATTGGTATACAATTATGCTTATCTTCTTCATCCTCATCTTTTCAGGAAGCCATAGCTTTGTCTTTTAGAAGCACATACCCACCTGTCATTTGTGATTGCTCCCTGTACCCCTTCCCAGCTGCGTTAACTCTTTGTGAAACTGCACCTTTACATCTGTTCAGGTACTGAAGGTGGTTGTACTCCAGTGTTTTATCAGTAATAACAGTGCTTACGGCTTTGTGACTGTTCCAGAGTCAGTGATTTTTTTTTGCTTTACAAGTCAGCTTCCTTTAATAGATTTCTCCCTGAATCTTGTTTGTGTGCTGTAAAGCAGAAGTGAAGAAAAGGGACTTGAAAACTGATCAAGTCAGCCTTGCCTGCTTGCAGCAGTCCACCTGAAGGGGGGAGGAAGCTAGTGTTTTGTTCTAAATCACACCTCTGTTGCAGATTTCTATGCCATATTCTTTAGTTTTCTATGGATTATTTATATTCAGATTGGTTAAGTTCAGTTGGTTTTAATTCCTTTTGCAGGCCTGTTGTACCCTGACCTCAAATTGAGATGGATTTTATGGTACTAAGAATCCCAATCTCATTATGGAAGAGATTAAGGATTTATGATGGATTTTAAAGCATCCTTTTTATCCTGACTTGAAATACTTTTTTGCTTTCTGCTTGTTTACTGTTGTCTGTATTGAGACAGTGTTAATGTATTTTAATCACCATTTTAAGAATGTTAATTTACTGTAGTCCTTTCAGAAGAACTTGCTGTAGTACCTGGTTTGGGAGAACCTAGCTGTTCTTATAAAAGCTGTTCATATATAACATAGTTTTTATTACGTATGAGAGTTACCAGAATGCTAATTAAACAGTGATTTCCAGTTTTGTTTCTTTCTGGCAAAAAAAAAGTGTTTGCTGATATTTTTTTTTTTGTCTTTTCTTTGACTGTCTCACCCAGCTTTCTCCCTGTGAGATTAATATAGGATCACAGAGTAGTTGAGGTGGCAGGGAACCTTTGGAGATGATGTAGTGTAACTCCACCCTCAGTTAAGTAGGACCAGCTATATCAGGTTGTGTATGACTCTGTTCGCTCAGGTTTTGAGTAGTTCCATGGATGGAGACTCCACAGCTTCTCTTGGCAGCCTTTTCCCATGTTTGACCCCTCTTGTAATAAGCAAGTATATTCTTTTGTGCATGTAGAGTTTCTTCTGATTCAGTTTATCCCTGTTGACTCTTTTCAGTCACTGCTGAGGAAAATTTGACATGCTTTCATCCCATGCTGATCAATTTTATTTATGTGTCTTGATTAGGTTTCACCTCATCCTAAGCAGGCCTTCTCTTCAGGCTGTAAACAGTCCCACTTCTCCTCATATGACAGATACTGTAGGTCCCTCAATCAGCTGTGTATCCTGTGTTTGGTCTTGGGCTGTATGTCCGTGTCTTTCTTACACAAGGTCGGACTCCACCTTGTGTGGTGTCTACCTGCTGCTACATGGTAAGGGTCCAGCTCTGGAAATGGCTTGAGGCTGTTTTTGCTGACAGCTTTGCACACCCCAAAATGTGTTTCTTTAGGATGTGATCTCAAAATCTGAAGTAGGCTTAAATTGTTAGTAAGCTGAAGTAAGATGTAGTGATTTATGTGACATTACATTACAATTCCCATAAGAAATTTTCTATATAATTTTCTCAGGAAGGACAATTACCTTTCATATTTTCCATAAGTCACAAGCTTCACAGCTTGGTAGTGTGTTGCATTCCACTGTGGGGAACTGCAAGGAGTTCTTTTAAAACAGATGGTCTAGGATAAAATTAAGTCAAGCAAGATAGTATTGTATCTGAGAACCGTTTATTGGTAACAAAAAAAGAGGGAACTGCCCTACTAAAGGGCACTAGAAAAGACAGAAAAGGAGGAAGGAAGATGAAAAAGAATGGGGGGGGGGGGGGGAAAGAGAGAGGGGAGACACAGAGAAGAAGCGGGCATTACCACCAGAAGGTGGGGGAGTGCAGTCCGTGTCCAGGTGTCAGGGGGTGTGTGCGCGCTGCCTGCCGGGTGCCTCGCAGCTCTCGGGAGGCACGGCTCCACAGGCACAGCTCCCGCCGCGACGGGCAGCCAGACACCAGGTGAGGGGGTGCGCGCTCTGGCAGGAGGCGCAGAACCCTGTACGGGGCTGGATCGGCGAAGCAAGGTTAGAGGCAGGCAGGAACGCAGGGACAAAGCGGGCAGGGCGTCGGACAGGAACACAGGGAGGCAGGACAGGCGGCGGCTGGGACAGGCGAAGAGGTAGGGCAGGACACAGGCTACACACAGGGCTCCGAGGTCAGCCGGTCTCCAGCCAAGCGCCCAGTGAGTGGGAGGGAGAGCAAAGGCCAGCGAGAGCAGAAAAGCCATAAAGCAGGCTGGAGCCAGGGCAAAAAGGACAAGGACAGGCTAGAGCCAGGGTAGAAGCAGACCTCAAGCCTGGGCAAAAAGACAAGACCAAAAGCCCCAACTTAAAAAGCCTCAACACAAAAAGCCTGACCCTGAGCCCCAGAGCTTGTGACTCAGTTACTTTTATGCCCCCTGGCTCCTCCCAAAGTCTGCCTGCTAACAGGAGACCATTGGCCCAGTCCAACGTTCCACTGCAGTCCATTGGTGGAGACCTTTTTCCTTCTGACTGGAGAGCCTCTCTGGAGGGTACAGTGTCCTTGGTGGTCTCTTGTTGACTGCTTGTCCCATATGAGATATGAAATGATTGCCAGGCAAAGTCTCCCCAGAGACAAGGCTTTTCCCCATCTTCTCCTAGTTGCCTCCTGCAAGTGGCACGTGTGCAGCCCCTCTGCCACGTGCCTCTGACAGTGTTGAGACAGAATCAAAATCAAACTTCCTCTTCACATAGTGGCAGCGAGTTATTATGGGCATTCTTTCATGGATTGGAATTAATCTTATTAACTCTAGCATACCAAAGGTGTTTCAACGTTTTAGTATGTATGAAAGAAAGTTAGTAACTCCCACTGAGTATTACTTTGCTCTGTAGGAGTAGTACAATAGCAAGGGCAAGGTAAAGCAAACTCTTCAAGGGTCGTCAGAGTATGGAGATCTTCCCCCACACACCCATTTTCAAGGCTCCCTTTGCTGTCATCCTTGGATGTTGATCAGCTCTAAAAACTGGCCTTTTAGTTCCCACTGAAGTGTCCTTTGTGCCCAAAACTGTGCTGGGCGGGTGTGACGGGGCACCACTGTCACTCCCAGGTTGCCAATGGATGTTGCTGCAGGTTAAATATAACTGTGAGAATTCCCAGAGAGAATGCCACATCTGCTCTCTGTTGAAGGAATGGGAAGCATGATTTTTGCAAAATACATGTTGCAGAACATATTAAGGAATATTGGCAAAGTGTACTGAAATTAAGGATGTAGTTTCTGGCACCTGGGCTGGTGTCTTGGCAGGGATCACTGTAAACAAGATTGTCCTTCCAGTACCAAGATGCACCCCACTCTTCTGTCTCAGACAGGAACCTGGTGTCTGTTGCTGTGTGGTGATGACCTGACGATAGTCTGTAAGTGCTGTAACCTTGGACTCATGCCCTGCTAATTCAGAATTATTAATGCACTGTTGGCCAAATCCACCAAAGGGCAGGTAGGTGGAAGAATTCACAACTGGTTTTTGGTAAGCCTTTTAGTATGCTTTACTAAGGTTGATGGGGATATGTGATAAACTCATGTTACCTGGTGACCACCATCCCACAACTGCACCATTTCTCCTGGAAATGACAACCCTTATATGATTTAATGCAAGTGAGAATACCTACCCATTGGTTTAAAAAGTGAAGGCCTTTCATAATGACCTTGTTGTCAGGGGAGGTAGGCAATCACAGTCAGGTGATCTGCCATCACCAGTATTTACTGCAAACCCTGGCCTTTTGGAAGTGGCCCAGTATAGTGTCTGTCAGGTGTGGCCTGGGGCCACCTAGTGCTCTGTCTTTCCCTAGGGCTGTTGTGGCAGTTTTTCTTGCTTCTGTTATTTGCAGGTATTCTTAAAAGGCATCCAGTCATCTGCTTGTCATTTCCTAGAGTATGGTGTGAAACCTTTGTATACTGCCCAAGCGTCAGAAAAAAGACTTCTTAAGCTGATCATTCTTCCAGCACCATACATACAGCCATTAATTTAACATATGGCTTGCTCCTCCCTTTCCTTGATGGGTTAGGAAGGTTTGCTCAGCCATTTCAAAGGATGTTGCTTTCCATTTCTTGATGTCCAATCAGTGAAACATCCATTCTCCTCTTGGGTTTATTGCTCATACTGTGGGAACTGCTGTGCCAAAAGTAGAGGCACGCTGTTGTTACCTAGGACAATTTGTCCTGTTTTCTCCTCTTTTCTCTTTGTTTTGGCTGGGAGATGTAAGTGTAGAAATGCACCATTTCCACTTGACTTTTTTTTTCTTATTATATTGTATAATGATCTTCATAGCTGGGCCAAACATGGTATAAGTTGCCTCTGAAACCATCATATACCAACAATTTTCTGTGTTTCTACTTTGCGTTTCTGCTATATAAAGTATCATTTGTTCAGCTGATTTGAGCATCATTCTGTGACATGCCTGCCAAATTATCCTTCCAAATTTTGCTCCTGTGGCAGTTCTCTGAATTTTCTTGGAGTTCATTTCCTAGCCATGATTTTGCATTGCCTCAGTGGCATTGCTCAGTGCTTCTCCCACTTCTTGTTCAGTGATGTAGATAACATCATCCCCCTAACAGAGTGATTTGCAGCGTGGGGAAGTACTGATGTCTTCCAAATACCGGGCAAACTGTGGATCTGTGCAGATACTTCGGCGGCAGTACTGTGGGAGTATATTGCTGAACCTGACACGAGTGCGTGGATTTCTGCTGTGGCTCATTAGCAGCTGGAAATCCAGAGAAATCCTTCACTGCATCCCATCCCACAGCTTTGGATACAGCTCACTGGATCAGAGTGACAACAATTGGGCACTTCATCTCTGTGTGGCATGGCCTTGTTTAGCAATCAGTAACCAGCTGTCATTCTCTGGGAGCAGTCAGGCATCCTTACTGTCCAGATGGGGCTGCTGAAGTGAAGAATGGGCTTTCTGAATGACTCCAGCCTCTGACAGCTGTAATGATCTGGATGATCTTTAGGTCGCCTCTGGCTAGCCTGTACCATTTTAATGCAATCCATTTTGAGGAAGTTTCCAAATCAGCAGGAACTGTAACAACTTTCCCTGCAGTGATAGCATGAACCCCAGAAGAATATTTGTCCCCCTGTTGTCTTGAAAGCTTTTCTTGCCATCAAGTCATACCTAGTATTCATGTACTTAAGCTACCTGCACTTTGTCAGAAAATACAAGTAGGAGCCCAACTATAAGAGCAAAGAGGTATAACAAGTTTCTGCCTTCTCCCCCTCCCTGTCTCTCCAAGTGACTAATTTTAATTAGTTTATTTTTTAGTTATAGGATGGGACCCTGTGAAATACAGTGGCCTCAGGCCTATAACCATCAGAACCATTACCCAGTGACAGATGTGAATGCTCCAGTGTACTGCCAACACAATATAAGATTTGTTAACTTTCTGTGACGTCTCAGCCACCCATTACACCTTGGTGGGGACGGCCCAGATCTAGTTAATTGATACAGGGTTTGTATGTGAGCTACCAAATTGGAGTAGGGAATGGTCCTCTTATACCAGCAGTGCTCTTTTCCCACTGAATAGGGAAGCAGTAGGTATACCCAGTCTGTCCACTGTCCTGATTTGTTTTTGTGGTCTGTATTTATCTTTTCTTTGTTTATTTTTTTCATAAATAAAGGATGGTTTCCTGTCAATTTTGCATTTTGGGATTCCAGACTGGAGTAAAACTTAAAATATTTCCTTTTGTGTAACTGTTTTCTGTTGCTGAGGATACATCTACAAGTGTGTTCACAATGTATCTTCCTCTGACAAGAGGTAGGGGATGTATCTTTCATGATACCCAGCTGCATGCAGCACATGTTGGCACGGGGCACACTGGCAGATAATTTTGCAGCAGTGGCCTGTACTGAGAAGTTTGATACCTGCTTTTTTCCTCCCATGGGATACCGAGTGCACATTGCTTCTTTTTAACTGCATTTATCTGGTGTGATCTGTTTCATCTTCAGAAGAAATAGTAAAATTAAACAAAGTAAATAGCTACCAGATCTTCTGCTTTGCTTGTGGCAAAGGAAGAAAAAAAATACTCATACATGCCTTTAGACATCCATTGCTGTTTTTATGTGGTCTTCAAAAGACATCTCTAATTTGGAGTTTGGTATTCTAACAGTATCCTGTGTCTGATACTTGGCCTTTTATTCCTAAGGATGTGTGAGGATGATGCAGATAGACAATTCAATCCTACATTATCTATATTACAAGATCGATTTTTGTGCTTTTGTTTTGTCATGATACATATCAGTGGAAATTGTGGGCATGTGTAGCGAATTGGTGATCAATTCAGTCCTTCCACTTGCCTTAGCTGGCTTTTGAATCTAATCAGACTGGAAACAAAATTACGTACGTAGTCTTTTTATTTTATTTTTTGGTAGGCACTGAAGTTAGCAATGTGTTAGAGAATTGGTTATGTTTTTTTGGCCACCTACAAAAGTCTTACCAACTTGTTGCATATACTTCTACTGTTGTGATAGCTTTGTGGGTCTTGTGTGTGCACTGTAGTAATTATTTGTTTTGACACTGTTGTGTTTCTTTACCATCTTTTTGCTTGCTGGAAAATGTATTTCATAGTTAGCTAATGTAGCAAGAAGTTGTCTGTTCAGTTGATTACTTGTGACTATTACTTGCAGTAGTTGCTGGATCAGAAGTTAGTTGTAAGCATGAAGCAGTTTGTTTTGGAAAACTTGCTTTGATCTGGCATGGTTTCTCTCAAGTGTCTGTGCTTAGTTTCACACCACAACTTGATCATGGGAGAGAATCTTTGATCTGTGGAAATGTTTGTTTCTTGGGTCTTCCCCAAGTGGCTTTTACTAAGGTTTGTCCCTATCCTGTTCTTGCTGCTTAGGAGTAAATAATGAGCTTCCAGCACCAGTTCTTTCACCTTTACACAATGAAGTAGTAGAAAACTTGCTAGTATTCTCAGTGAATTCATTATATGAATGTTTTATTGTGTTTCGGAACCTTGAGCTTCAGAAGTGACTAAAACATTAAACTTTTTTTGTTACTTTCCCTTAAGTGTCTCAATATAAATAAATTGTAACTAATCTTTGTAACTAATCTTTGGTTATAACCTCATATTTTCAAAGACCGTTTCATTGTACTGCTGTTGATATAGAACTTGTAACACTTCAAGATGAGCCCATGATTGTGCAGTTAGAGTGCACTGTAGTTGGGAGATCTGGTGGCATGTTATGAACAGGTATGTCATCCAGATTGTGTGAACTTTTCTGTAAGTTAACATGGGATTTAAATGAGTATGAGGGCTTTAAATTAAGCATGTCCCTTGAGAACTGTGTCACTCGTTCTCTAAGTTCTGTTTAAAATGTATTTTACTACAGTAGTTAAACCTTCTCAAAGGTTTACTATCCAAAGGTTGTTCTATTCGAAGATTTAAGTTTTTGTTTGCTACTTTTTTTCACATTTCAGAATGGTTGCCTCACTAGCTAGTTTTGCTGTTGGCTTTGTCACGTGTTTTCCTGTCCCACTCACACTTCTTAGTTTGATTTGTTTTTCAAATGGTCTTGCTCTCCATCCAGAACTCTGCCTAGGCAGGAAATGAATCTAACAGGGATGGAATAGTATCTCTCTTCTGTTTGGGGAAGTCAAGTTTCACTGAAGTACTTCCTTTATTGCCATTTCTGATACTTAAATTGCATAAAATGAAACTTGGAAAAAAATACATTACCAGTGTGAGAACAGCAGCACTGGTCTTAGAGCTCTTAGATAAAGTGGAATAAAACCTGAGCGTAATGCAGCAATAGTAACAAAGTGCTCTGGAGCCAATATTGTTGCTTAGATAATTTTGAAAATCTGCACTGCGGCTTTTCCAATTACCATATCACACCCCCAGAGAGAGGAGTGATTGCATGGGGATAATACCTCAATGTGAACTTCCAGTGTTTTGTAGTATCTACTGTTAGAGCCTAACAATGAATTAAGAGCAGCTGACCTTGGCCAAGCATGTTCCCTTGATTTGATTTTTGGAAGACGTAACATCTAGGGCCTTAGCGTGCAAGAAAGGATTGATGATTTAATTAATGTCAAACCTATCTATATTTATTTGTATAAGTGCAGTTTCCTGTCTTCTTCAGGTAATTTGCAGGTTTTGCTGCTACAAATAGTGTTCTCAATACTTAGTTACTCTATTCTCTGTACACTAATCTCTTTTATTGAGAGATCCACTATCCGTTTAGAGGATGTTTGTACACGATACATTTACAAAGTAGACTGTAAATTATAATCTTGTTAGATATAAGTGCTTTTTGAAGAGTTTGTATTCACTGAAATACAATATGAAAGTTTCTTAGGGTTCATGTTTCTTGGTATGTTGGCAGTTTTGAGTAGAAATACCATCTGTAGTTACTACGGTTTGTTGGTAATCTTGACAAACAAATATGTGAGCTAGAAAAAGGGGTAGCTGTGGATTAAAGCCCCATTTGTCACTGTTATTTATTGTCCTTATGGCCCCAGATCCCCATCCTCTGTGTTGGCTCTTACTTAGGCTTTTACTCTATTATTCTTGTTCTGTCTCTCTGTTTAACCACTATCAATTTTTTTATTTCTTAAACCAATTGCCTTTCAATGTAGACTATATTTTTCTCAAAGTTGTTCCCATTAATTTCTCTCTTCCTTACTCTGGTCAGGCAGTCTCCAACTTGAAATTTGTGCATTTCTTCTCTATAATAGCAAAGAAGCTAAGGGAGGAAACTAAAGGAAAGACAACTTCATTGCTTTTATTCCAGATAACTGGCTCTATAACCTGACCTTGTCTAAACCATTTGTCTGTGAGAGGAAGGAGTGTTCTTTTGACAATACTGCCCACAAGTATTAGAATGTTAGTGTTGTTACCTTTGGTGCTTGTAGTCTTCTTGATTCCTTTTATTTTTTCAGTCAGTCACATTATTAATACTTTCTTACTAACAAATAATATTACTGGAGGATAATCTTACGTGTTTCCCATATTTCTGAGAGTGTTTTGGTTTTCCTCCTTTTTTATTTTATTTCTACCTTTCCTTTTTTGGATTTTTAAAAAGGTAACTCTTATCTTCCTTAGTTATGTCTTCAAACCATTAATTCAAAATAGTTGTTTACCTGTTATTGGCTTTTCTGAATTGGTCGAGTTTTCTCTATGTTTTGTATTTCTATTTTTTAATAGTTCATTAGTTTTGTTGCTCCCTTTACATTTTATTTATTTCTGTTGTGTGGTATATTTTTTCTTGAGAAATGAGTTGGGGAAATCAATATGGAGTTATTGTTTCACTGAATTCAGATGGCCGCTGTTGAAAACTGCAACTGAAATTTTGAATTTATGTTACCAGATTTTTTCAGGAACAAATATTTCCAAAGAATGGAATTTATTTTCTAATAGTATGTGATAGTCATTCTGTTGGTCAGTGCTAAGTACCTGTATGTTCACAAGAGGGCTTTGTCTTCTTATAGTTATTGTGGTTATCGTTAAGCACTAAATCTCTTCTTTGGATGATGTTCAAATCATGAAGATCTGCATCTGTGTCTTGTTTTGTCTTTTCATCCCTGTCAAGACAACTTGACCTACATAAAACCCGCAGTAGTTTGCTTGGGAAGAGTTTCTGGGTTATAGTATGTGTGTCTACATTATTTGAATATATAATCTCTTTTCAATTATAATAGTGTATATTCAGTTATTAGTAATGAACTGATACTTAGACCAGATGCCTTTTGAGGTAAGATCTTTGTCAAGCATCGTATCTGGTTATTACTTTTATTTGAAGTTGTGGGTGTTGGGTTTTTTGTGTTTGTTTTTTAATGAATGGGTAGTAGTTGTCAAGGGCAGCAATTATCACTTGCTGACCATGTTCTGCACTGCAAGCTGAAATTTCAGTTGAGGCTAGATTGGCATAGTCATATCTAAAAACGACTTGCCTTGTTTCACAGCTGCATTACTACTTTGGTGAAATCAGAGTCTGAATAGTTGTGTCAATCACTTACTCTAAATATGGCCTGTTTATTTTTAAATCTCTGTGGAATATGGTGTGGGTTGGCCTTGGCTGGCCTTGCCAGATCCCCACTCAGCTGCTCTTTCACTCTGCCTCCTCGATGAGCTTAGAAAGTAGAGATGGAGCAGCTCAGGGTAAGGACTGGGAGATCACTCATCAGTTACCATCATAAGCAAAGAGATCGACTTGAGGAAAATTAATTTGATTTATTGCCAATTGAAAATACAGTAGAATGGGCTCCCAGTGGGCTGCAGCTTCCTTCAGGGCATCTCTAGCTGCTCTGCCATGGGGTCTTTCACGGGTTGCAAGGTTGGTATCTGCTTCAATGTGGGGCTTTTCAGGGGCTGCAGGCCCTGCTGCCTGAAGCACCTCCTCCTCTCTTCACTGTCTCTGGTGTCTGCAGGGTTGTCCCTCGCTTGTGGTTTTCACACTCTGCCCTGCAACATTTTCACTTTTCATAAGTGTACTTCTCCAGGGGTACCACCCTCCTGACTCAGGGGCTCAGTCCCCTGCTCTGGTCATGTGGTACCATGTGTTTTTGGCACATTCTCTTCTCACAGAAGCCACCCTGCAGGCACCTCTCTGCTAGTACTTGGGCATGTAAATGAAATAAAACTATCAATGAAAAATCAAAACATGATGTTTAAGATAATATGAATAATTCTGGGGACGTTTGTTGTGTGTGTATAGTCCTATGGGATGAATGACATAGACCTAGTTAATGTTTTCTCATTGTGTTTGCACATACATCTCTTCCAGTTCAAAATACCTAGTGACAGGTAAAATAACTATTAGTTTTCTTTAGAGAATCACAGAACAGTCAGGGTTGGCAGGGATCTCTGGAGGTCACTGTGTACACCCACCTTGCTCAAGCAGGACCACCTAAAGCAGGTTGCCCAGGACCATGTTCAGATGGATTTCGAAAATCTCTGAAGTTAGACTCTTCACAACCTCACTGGGCTCCTACTCACCCTTCACAGATGATTCCCTCAGTCCTTGAGCACTTCTTGCAGTTGCCATGATTGATGAAAGGTTATGAAGAGTAGCGTTCATGGGTGAATCTCATCAGGACCCATGGACTTAAGTATGTTCAGCTGGCTTAAGTATTCCCTGGCATGATCAAGGGTATGTCTTCCTTGCTCTAGACTTCCCCTGGGATGTGATAGCATCATGACATTGAGTATGACATTTCCTGTAATTTTCTATATATATAGAAATATATACATAGAAATATATATGTTTTCTGTATATATAAGAAGACCAAAAGATCATTTCAAGTAAGGTTCCTTATATGCCTCTACATGATATAAAGTAGTTAATGCAGTAATTCCATGGAGTTTGTTTATTTCAGTGGTGGTCATTGCTGCTATTGACAGTTTCAGGTCCTGCTCTGGGTTAGCTTTTGTCTAGTACGTGAGAGAGAACAGCTGCAGTCAGCTGTCTGCCTTGAAGCACTGTTTTCTGTGTCAGTCTAGTGTTGATATATAAGCAAAGAATATGCTTTTAATGAAATTGTGATATTTCAGCCAAGGATTATAACTGTGTGTAGGTTGTGTTACTGTATTTAAAAAACAGCTAATGCACTAGAGGGATCTTTTAATAGATTTACGTGCAGATAAGCACAAAGGTGATTTGTTTGAAGATCAGTTAAAGTCCTGCTTCTCTTAGCATCTAGCTCTTTCTAATATACTATAAAGAAAATATCTTCTCTGCTTCCATTTACTTTTTGTTTTCTGCAAACTGACAAAGCAAGCTCCATTTAAATAAAAAATCTCCATCAAAAACAATTTTCTATATGTTTTTTACTCTGGCAAGAATTTAGTAATTTCCCTTCTTTATACTTACGTAGGTTTATTAAGCATAGGGCAAAGAAATCAGTAACAAAACTGTGATGCAGTGGCATTGGTTCTGTTTTTTATATCTATGCTTTCTTGTTTATATCTGAAACCTTATTTGAGAATATACTACAGCTTTATGTATTGCTCGTGATTGTTTTGCAGAGATCGTTATAACTTTTAAGGTATAACCATAACTTCCACTTTGCTATCCATGGTACAAGTCCTTTGTTTTAATTGAGTAAACAAGCATGTCTGTTGTCTTGTAATAAATTGGCCCATTTTGAGTCATCTTCAAATAAAAATAAACCTTCCACCATAAACTGTATTTGCTCACCTGTAGGACCAGAATAAAAAAACAACCAGGAGTGTAGGTTGCTCTTTTCTCTGTGAAGTCTGTCTCAGCTGAGCTAAATTAGTAAACGTGTCTTGCCTTGCTCAGCTTTCCTTCCAGTTGTTCTGCAAGGCATTCACTTGTTCTAATTAAATATTAAGGGTTCCTTGATCAAAATTGACCTTTTATATTTCTGTGTAGAGGCTAGAGAGGAGCTGCTGGAAGACATAGAAGTAGCACACTTAATCGGTACAACACCCAGTGTGGAGATGTGCTAGTTGTGAAACTGTAAATCACTTCAGAATGAAAACTAGGTCCAATATTCTAATCCTTTTTACGTGCCCCTCTGTCAGATGTTTTGTGGTTACAGGAGAGAGATAGAAGCCACATGTCAAATTCTCTTGTTTTATTTTTTTCATTTAGGGGTTGCTTGTCTGGAAAGGTAACTCACAAAAGACCACTGTCCCAAACTTCATCTTAACAGTAGTAGAGTTTGAGGCTGGGATCATGAATAGCAAGTAATTTACTGTTGTGCCATAAGCAGGCTGAGGTATTTTCGTAACTCATTTTTCTATAAAAAAAGGCTAGAGGCATCTGAAAAGGAAAGAGGAATCTGGGGTGATTATGAAAAAGCCCTACTTCAGATAAATTTCTGATTGCAGAATTAGTTAGGTATAGACATGTCACTGAGACCTCTCTGAGATTTGAAGGCAATGTAAACTGAGCATGCTCCTTGGAATAAAAGTGTTAAAGTTACTGCAGGACAGTGGAGTGGAATGAGGAGTTTTGAAGTATGGGTATTTGGTTCTCTGAGGCATTTAGCTGACCTTTGGTGCACTTTTAGTCAGCCTTCAAACCAGCAGAGCAGTGAAGAAATGGTGGCAGTTAATGACTGAAGGCCAACCCCATTTTAGGGCAAAGCAGGAAATTTTCCTGTCAGATTTTTATAAAAAGCTCTGTTATCATTCCATTTGCAGAACTACAGAAGGCTTTTGGTCATTGAACATTCATATTGTTAAGGGCGTGGAAGAAGGTTAGTATTTGTTTCCTTTTCAGTGTCTCTGTGAGGAATAGTTGGACAGAGCACGACTAAAACTTTTAGATGATGGAAAGTTGGGATTTTGATATTTTTGCTTGAAATATAGAAATTAAAAATGAAATGAGGTTTCAACAGTAGAGACAGCAGTCTTGGCAAGTACCTCATTTTTTGCTCTCAAATCTCTACTGTTCCACCCCTACAAACATGAGAGGGTATCTCATATTTGCACTTATAAATGCCTTTTGTGTGCACTGAGAGTCCTTTTAAAAAAATGTATCAGAGCTATGAGAAGTCTTGTTTTCTACAAAAAAACCTGCTTGTGTGTTTCAGGGATCCATCATGTTACAAGGATTAATTGCAGGTGGGTATTGGGGTTCAGTCTTATGTGTAGACCTTAATCTCCAGAGTTGTACTTGAACTGTAGAAAATACCTACAGGGAAATTAGATTTTTCCAAATGTGAGCATATCAATATGAGTACCTAGGTGCAATTTGTAAATATATGACACTGTTTCTATTTTAGAAGTAAAGTCCTCTCTCTTTCTGGTGCTCATTTTTGTAGTTTATCCCTCTGTTTTACATGAAGCAAATTTGCCCAGGCAGGAAATGTTCTTTCAAGAAGGCTAATTAAAGGGATGCATAGACTTAGAAAAATAGGATGTATTCCAGGCCTTTAAGGGGAAAAGGTTTGTGTCGCTGAGACAAACAGGGTCTCAGCCTATTGAGAACACAGTTGTGCTGCTGCTTTTGTCCCCATCCCCTGCCTTTCCTTGAAGAGATTGATGATGGTGCTGGTCATTCCAGAAGTTTTTGCACAGTGGTCCTCTCCTCCAGCATTGCAATATCAGAAAACATGTTTATTGTGAAGATATGTGCAGGAATAAACAATGTCTGTAAAAAGGAAGTGTGGTAGCATTCTGCTATTAACACTATTTCTGGGAAGGCCGCCTAGGACTGCCCAGCCCAAATGTTTGAAGTAGAACTGATGCTGAGTAAGAGCCAGATTTGCAGAAATTTGATAGTAGAACCACATGAAGTAATTAAAATACTTTGCTGTATACAGTTTCTGTATATTTGTGTTTATTTATAATACACATCTCTGTGTTATTTATGTGTGTTTTCTCCATGATACGACCAAGTTCAGGATCCAGTGCTACAGAGTAAGGAATTGCTGCTGGAGATTGCCTCCTTTTTGCCACTGATGTTGCTTGTAATAAGAACTGTAGCTCTGTTTTGGCAACATGTCACTGTAAAAAATTAGAGAAATCTCTCTCGTTTAGTTGCAAGTGTATGTGTATGAAATAAAACACAATGAGTCTCCTAATTCAAAATATTTTCTAATTTAACTTGGTATTTGTTATCCCTTACATACTAACAGTATGGGTTTTTATGTGTAATACCAATTTAGTATTTCCTGTTTTGATGAATAATAATCTAATTATTTTATAATTGTTATTTTCAGCCGTATTTTAACCATGAGGTAAATGTTCATTGCTGTGTAAGCTGGTACCTCTTACAGCTTGTCCTACACCTACCTGTTTAGCAGGTAGACAGTTATTGACTTAAAGGGCATATGCACAGATTTCAATATAGAGGGGAGATTTTATAGAAACTTATAGGATTGTTTAATGGTTTTGTTTGGAAGGACCTTAAGGATCGTCTTGTTAGAACTCCTGCGCAATGGGCAGGGACACATGCTACTGGGCCAAGTTGCTCAGAGCCTCATCCAACTTGGCCTGGAACACTTCCAGGGACTAGGCGTCCACATGTTCTCTGGACAACCTGTGCCAGTGCCTTACCACTCTCATATCTTATCTAAACATTCTTCTTCATATCTCATCTAAACATACTCTGTTTCAATTCAAAGCCATTTCCCTTGTACTAACAGTACATGTCCTTCTAAAAAATCCCTTTCCTAGATTTTTTGTAAACCCCTGTTAGGTACAGGAAGATGCTGTAAGGTCTCCCTGTAGCCTTTCCTGCTCCAGACTGAACAGCTCAGACTGAACTTCCTCAGCCTGGCCTCAGAGGAGAGATGTTCCAGCCCTCAGATTACTTTCTTGGGTAGAGGAAGAAATTTGTGGAAGAGTGCCAGGAAATAGATTAAAATCTCTCTTAGTAAAAGCAGGACTTCAGAATATGCTGTTGTGATTGCTTGAGCTACTCTTTGATTCTTTCTATTGCTGTAGAAATGAGAATCTTGAATGATTGTGAAGTGTTAGTGTAATAGTTGTAGGAGTTTAGGCATAAGAGGAAACCATTACATGTGGCCTCAAAAATGATGTCAAGATGGTTCTTCTACATACCATTGCATCATTATTTGCAGTCCTATTCCATGCTGACATCCTAAGCTTGTGCCTGTTTATAGACATTCAAAAATATTGTGACTGCTTATTGTGGTTTCCTTTTTTTTTTTGCCCTCTTGAAACCAAACTTTATTCAGCTCAAAGAAATACTAAGAAGGATGAAAAAGTGCCATTTGGTATTTTTAATCCGCCTCTGATACCCGTCTCCCTACTTTATATCTAGCCTAAATCGGTTGTTTTTCTGTAGCAATTGCAAGAGGGATGTTTTATATACAAACCCTGAGAGTACTAGCATTCCATACTAAATTAAGTTACTGTTCAAGGACTGGACGATGTAGCCTTTTATTTAGTTTTTAACGCAGTCAAGTGAGTTAACTATAGGTGAAGAGGAAGTTGTGGAATTGACCCAGAGAAACACTTTTACATGAGATTCTAGTTGGAAAAACCTGAGACATTTAGCTGCTAAATCAAGACAACTGAGGGATTTATTTGATTTATTATTACATCCTCTGAGAGGATGGATGTAATTTAGTAGATCTGCAGGTACTGTCTGATCTTCCCTTTCCCAAAACAGGAAGGAGATTGTGGGAAAGATATTTTGCATAAGTGTCATTTTAAAAGCTCAATGTGTCATCTAGCAATTTAAAATTGTGTTTTCATTTTCATCCTTTGTAACTGTATTTTCAACTCAATAGTCAGAAGTTTAGTGCTTTAATTTTAGAACAAGCTTTTCTATTTGGCTTCAGGCTAATGTGGTTTTTTTCTTCTTTTTCCTTTTTTAAGCTATTAACTTGGAAATTAATTTGAGATGGTAAGCACCTTTACCTCTCTCATACCTTGGATTTAGAAGAAGTTTCACTGTTCATACTGCTGTGGCTCTTTTGACTTTTGGGCTTCCTAAAAGGAGCTGCCATGCTTGTAACATCAGTCTCTGAAGATGGAGTTGGAGGGAACAGAGAGGGTACAGTCTTCTGGTTTTGTTGAGCTACTGTGTTCAGCTGCTGTTTTTCTCTGTATTTATGCATGGGTGAGTGTTGTTAGTGTCCGCTGGAGACATAATACTGGTCTCAACAGAGGATCAACATAAGAAGCTTCTTGTTACGGCTTTCTGCATTGCTGCAGTTAGTGGGAGCTTAACTGAGTTGTAACTTGTGATAAAGGCAACTCTCTAGCTGTTTTTTACTTCTATTCTCTCTCTACCTTTTCCCCTAAAGTGTGCATAGCATTATATACATAAAAATACTGGGGTGGAGGACAATACCCTTGGTTCCTTAGATCAAATGGTTTTGAAACCGTGTGTGTGCAGAAAATTTCCAATGAAAAGCAGCATGTGTGTGAAGCATCTGAGGGAATTTGCCCTTATGTTTGAAAAGGGGGCCATGAAATGTGCTTTTTTAAAATAGGAGTGCAAAATTTGATCTGTAAGACCAGATGACATCTAGCTGTGAAAGTGGTTGGCCCAGTAACGTTCTTAACCCATGCATTTCATGATGAGGACTTCCAACCTAACTGTGAAAAGCATAACTTCTTCACAGGAGTTTGATTGACATTAAAATTGAAACAGTGGCATTGATTAAGCAACCTGTTTATGGTGGCCCTTCTAGATACTCTAAACTGGGAGAATCCCAACTAACTGTGTAATTCTGATTGGATTGTTAGTCATGTGGTTATTCTTCAGTTTTGAGAAAACAAGTAAATATCTGCTGAACTATTTGTATGTAAAATGGAGAGATAGTAGTCCAGTTTTCTGGAAAACAGCCAAAATCATCTTATTCAGCTATCTTTGGGCCATATCATGTCACTGCTGGTAATATTTCCCAGAGTCTTGTCCTTGGTAAGTGGTCTACTGGCTAATAGTCATTGAAGTTGAAAGAGACAGGATACCAGGATAAATACCTTGTTTCGCAGCATGTCAGTTTATATTATACCTGAGCTTTAGTATTAGCTGGACTTCAGGTTTTGTTGTGAACACTGTTTTACCCTCTGGTGCAGAAGAACGCTCTACACTTAAAACTGTGCTGTGACTTGAAGAAGGTAATATCCCAATGTGATGGTATCAATGCGTAGAGAAAACAGAAATGCTTATAAAATTGCTACCTGACAGTATTGTTTCTTGACCTGTGACTCCTGACAAATCTTGTAGATGTCAGAAGATTTCAGTAACAGATTCAAGCTATGACACTTGTCATTTAAAAAGTCACATCACAATTAACAGAATCAGGATTCAGTGGAGGGTTTTCTTCTGCGCAGTATCACACTGCCTCTGTGACAGCCTTCATTTCTTTCTGAGCAAATGGAAACCTAGTAGCACGAGCCGCAGGAAGTTGTTGAAGCAATTAAAGGCTTCTCTCTCAGCACATTGCATGGTTACCATAGTATCCTTTGCCTCCACGTCTTTACTGATGATGTCAGTATGCATACAGGGGCTGTTCAGAGCGTCTGCATGAAGATGATTCAGCCCTCACTAAAGATCTCTCCATACATTCTGTTATCCAGTGTTATTTTAGTAATTCATGAGACTGGAAGGTAAGTGACTTTTGCTTCGTATTGAGTAATTTTTATGTATCCTCACACTGAAGTTTCAGTGTTGGTTTGTTCTTATTCCCTGTTGTTCACTAAATGCATAAAGTATGTTTTAGATGAACCACTTGTGCATAGCTTGGTGTAATTTAAATGTAATGACAAACTCTAGGTAATTTTCATAAATATAAAAAACAAAAATATAAAAACCAAAAATCCCTGAAGTAAAAAACCTGACTTATTCAATAGTTAGAAGGTTTTTACCAATTTAAATTTGCAGAGCTTTATTTTTAATCATAAGAAGATCATCCAAATAATGTAATGGGAGTACTACTGAAGAGAAAAATGTTCACTTTAAAAAAAAATTATTATTAAAACAAAACCCCCCCATCCCCCACATTAAAAAAGGGCTTTGGTGTTGCAGGAAATTCTACATTAAGGTGGTATGTATTGTACAAGTCCACCAGTGTACCTCTATTTCTTCCCCCTCTCATGCATATCCAGTATGCAAATAACTTTTCTTAACCTCTGCCTGTTTTCTGCTTTTTGACCATAACATCTCTTGGCTTATTTACACACTTAAGTCTGCTTTGGGAAAAGGGGTCCTCTCTTGGCATTTCTTAAGCAAAATGCTTATTATGCACTGACTGATGAGACACTTAGTTTTTAGTGCTATTAATTGCAATAGATGTGGTGCATTAGAAGAATAGGAAAGATAGTCTAGTGACAATACTGTGCCTTTTGAGTATCTTTAATTCCTTGTGGACTGAGGATTTTTTGCTTTCTAGTATAAAGATGTACGTGCTCTTTTTTTCTCTCTCTTGACTGCCTAGCTATTAGTTTGGACATTAATATGGAAAAGAATAGTATTTTAGATAAACTGAAGAAACCAACACCCCTTCCGATTCTGATACCTATTAACTTTGATATTTGACACTTAAAAAAATAAAGTCTGTTTATGTATTTAATGCAAGTTTGAATTGGTCACGGTGTCCTCCTTTATGGCTCTAGGAATGGTGCATCTTTTCTGTTTTAGCACAGGAGGTTAGACTAGGGGTTTTTTGTACATTCTTTTTTGTTTGGTTTGTTTTTCATTCAATGTTTTTTGTTTGGTTGGTTTTCAGTTTGGCATGTTAGACATAACCAGCCAGTATGTAATATGTGTGTTTCTTTAGTGAATGTGTGTCTAATGATGTAGTAGTAGTTTGTAGATGGGAGCTTCTTTTTCATGTTTATTAATGGATTTGATTTGTTTTTCCTCCCACCAGGTCTTCTGACTCTATGCTCAGATTTCACATTCAAACAGTTCATTACAGAAACAGGGTTTCTGTTTGTTTTTCCACTATAATCCTGTTAGGTCATTTATAAGGATGCATGTTTGGGTGCACTCTTGAGATCTTCCATTGCAGTGGTGTCATTAATCATTGCTGTGTTTTCTCCATTCTGAGCAGAAAACAAGCAGGATTACAGGAGAACTGAGGGGAAAGGATGAAGACTACTTTAAAGAAAGAAACATGCTTTTTTCAAATAGTACTGTAATAGTGACCTACAGAAGGACATCACAGAGTGAGTTTCAAAAAGATGAAGATGAAGAGAGAGATAATTACCTTAAATATGGGCTGAAGGAGAAGTTCTTGAAGGAAAAAAAAAGACTTGAACAGGGTAAATTGGGATTTCTTTCAGTTTATATTATCTAACGAGAACAGATTAGAACATTATCTAAGGTAAAGCTAAGAATTTTTGAGGATGTTAAGTCAATTCAATGCTGAAAAGAGTAGTCTTTCTCTAATTAATTAATTAATCTAATTAATTGCCCTGCAGAGCATTAGCTCTGAGCATATTCTGCTGTATCAACTTAGCCATTAGTACAACTGTACCCTAAAATCGTGGTGGGTTTTTTCTGGAATTTAAAATCTCTCTGTTCAGATACAACTGTGAGAAAAAATAGCTGGTTGGCACATGAGAATCTGTGGACAGTTTCTGAATATATTCCCTGATATTTGGGGAAGTTACTATTCAGATAGAAATTCTGGATACATTTTTGACCTTGTTTGAACAAGGAAATTGAGTTCAAGACCTGACACTAGGAATGTGCTGGCTTTAAATTATTATGCCCTCCTCCTCTACCTTCCTCCTTGCCCCATGGCTGGTCATGTGTACAGTTTTGTACATAATATGTATGTAAAACATATGTTTTTTATGCATGGTGGGGATATATGCTTAACCTCTCCATGGTTGGATGTGGGGACCTGGAACTGAGACCACCTTGCCTTTCTCAGTCTGGATGATATGGCCAGATTTTCTTCCAACACAAAGCTTTAAGCAATTTTACATAGTTATATCTTTAAAGCATGGAGCTTGTCTTTGTTTGCACAGAAGTTAATTGTAATGTCTTTCAGAATCAGTAAAGTTTACTCAATTGTGTCCTATCTCTTCTGACATTATTTGTACGCATGCATGTGGAATGGGGGATGAAGGCTCTGTGGTTTGCTTGGTATTTCAGTTAATAGGAGAAAAGATGTACCCTAATCTTGCTAGGATTTGCTTACAGAAAAGTACCTAATAATTTTGTTCTGTCAAAATGTAATTAATTACCTGTAGATAAGCATTCATATATTTCTGTAAGATTGGATAATTTAATCAGGACTATTAAAAATGTAGAAAAATCCATAAGCAACTATGCAACAGCTGTGTCTTTTTTGTCTTTTCTTTCCCCCTGCATTATTCCAAAAATCATGCTTCAGCTGTGCACTAGAGAGAGTTTCCCCTCTGTGGCTGTATGAAAATGAAGAACAATCTGCATAATTTTTTTGTAACTGTTTTTTTTTTTCCTAAATGCTTTTCTTTTGTCTGGAACCATGTGCACATGTTTGTCTAAATCTGTGTAATAATGATAATTAAAACAGGCAGAACGGGTAGTTAGAAAGAACTGACATTCTCCTGAATGGATTTTTAAAGTTCAAGGCTTTTATAAATATTTCCATTCTGTATTGACTGGTAACTAGCGTATTGATTTCCAAAATTATATTCTCCTGTTCTAAAATTATTGTCTTCAGGTGTTGGGAATATTGTCATATACTGTGAATATGATCATTTTGTAGTGATGGGTGGCTTAGATATTCTTCAAGGGGAAAAAAACTATAAAGGTAAATATACAACAAAAATAATGGTGTGCTAAGAAAAACATTTTACCATTCTCTAGAGCTTGTGTTATTCTGAATTTGCTGGTTTGTCTCTGCCATATTTATGTACAACACCTAATTCTGGAGAATTTTTTAAAAAGCAAGAGAATATCTTGACAGTATTCAGTGTCAGGAATGTCAAGTGGGGGAAATAGGACTTCGGTGATATTTTTTTCCTTAGAATTTCATTTTGAGCTTCTTCATTTGTACATGCAAACATGTATAGGTTCTGTTCTGTTTTTCAGTCATCCTATTCCATATCCTCCAAGTCGTTGTATTGTTATGTGGGGTTTTTTTCCCTGAATATAGGTCAAAATTTTGAAACCACATGATTGTTTTGCCTTCTTGTTTTCAATCTTTTTAACCTAAGAATAGAAGCAATGTTGTGCATCTAGAAGAGGCATTAATTTATGGTTCAGTGGTGTTGTTCCTAAGTTATGTCATGTGTTACCTCAGAGAGGTTGTAGGTAGGGGTTTGTCTTGTTGGTTTGGGTTTTTTTTTAACAGAGCTATTTTTATATTATTTTACATGCAATAGAATGAGTATAAAAGTAAATTATTTCAGTTGGAGGTGCTGCTGAAATCTTGGCTGAAAAAAAATTATATTTACTTCAGTGAAAGCTGAACATTATAATTGGTGTGAGTCTTATTTTCACTTTTCTGGATGTAGATCTGTAAGCTCTTTATGGTGGGAAAGGGTGGGAGTCAAAAGGGAACTTTCAAATCTTAGAACTAAGCCAGTCTATCTGGATTTCTACAGAAATTAAAGTCTTGGATCTTTCTGGAAGGTTTCCGTGTATGACTTCCACTACTTGCTGAGACAGTCTAGTAGTGTTTGTCTTGTTTTAGAGTTGAGTGGTAGAGCTAGGCTGGTGAATCTTGTTACTAGATGATATGTAAGGAGTGTCTTATGAACTTGTGAAGAGGGGTCAGAGTGCTACAAGAAAGCAGAACTTTACAACCGCTGTGCTACTTCTAGGGTGGGGTTTTTTTGTTTGTTTGTTTGCTTGTTTCTTCTTTAACTAAAAAATTAACATAATTTGAAGGTAGTAGTTGATTCCATACTGCTTTTTTAGAGAAATGCCTTTAGAGAAGTGGTATGTGTATTTAAAGGTAAGAAAGGAGCAAGTTCTTCAGAAAAGCACTGTAGAACTGCAGTGTTGCCACATTCTGGTGTTTAAAGGAGTCTATGTAGTCCATTAGAAGGAATGTCACAGTACAAATTTCCTTGAGGTATTCCTAGAAAAGCTAGATTAAATCTGAACCACTTCGAAGTACTCCACTTAGTATGCCATCCCTCCCTTTCTTTCTTGAAGAAACCAACCTGGAAACGGGAATGCCTCAGGGAATCCCCCTGGCTGACCGCTCTTGAGTTTAGCCTCACTGCCAGCTCACGTAATCACTGCTATAGACTTTCTGGATGTGGTAACTGTTTAGTGAATGACCAGACTAGTGTGGAGTGCTTTTGCTTAGCCTTTTCGCCCATCCTGTGCCATGCAGCTGAATTCACAAAATAATCCTGGAACAATTAATCAGTTTGTCTGAGTATGAGTCAGTGCAGATTTGCAAAACTGCTAAAAATAGTAGCTGTTTCCTCTTCTAAATTGACTGGATTCTTAAGGAACAATGGCTTTACAAGGGAGATAGAAGGCTGATGCAGTTCCTTTTTTTGTGTGAAAGTCATCTGCCATCCTCAAAGGAAAACAGAGGAACCCAAACATACATGGAACCAAGCATGCCATCAATTCTACTAAAGACAAAAGGGAGAAAGACACTTGGTCCCTAACTTGTGATTTCAGGAAATCTTGGAAAGAGGACTGTCTGTTTTCATATGTTTGTCTCAAATAGCAAATTAGGCACATCCTGGGACATGAAAGAGGTAAGGCCATCATGTTTGGGGCAGTAAAAGAATTGGATCCTGTTTCTTTCATCCTAACAAGGTGATACTTGGCAATTTCTTTCATTTAGGAAAGACCTGAGCTTGTTTTAATGCAATTTTTTTTTTCAGTTCAGGCTTGAAAAAGAAAAACCATAAAGCAATTAGGTTCTTGAGAGATAATGAGGCTTTATAAATATATTCTCCTTTAATTAGAGTAAGTATGAAAGTGTATGTTGTATCTTACTTGTTGGTTACAGAATCTCACCCATTAATAGAGGTTACCTTGTAAGAACTACAAGTGGTAAGTATTGTATTTCTGTTTGTCTGTAACTAAAATGAGATACTGTAATAGGGAGATGTTCCACCTGACAGTCAACTCCAGGGTAAGATTTTTGAATTGTCCTATTTAATTGTGGTGTGTACTTTCTCTGGTGAGCTTTACTGAAGGCAGCAAGGGGACTTTGCAAGAACTGGTATGATGATTTGTTGCAAGCAGTGCTCTGGTATGAGTGAGCAGGATTTTAGCTCTTGGCTTGGTTACATGAGGCCTTGCATGAACTTGTGCTTTGGTTCCCAATCTGTAGTTAATCAGCTACTGCCTTGTATCATGGAAGCTCTAGGAATAGAATTCCATGGAAGCACTTGTGAATTAGTCTCTTATTATATATTTAAATTATATACAGGATACACATGATACCCACATTCATAGAGAAGTACATAAAGAGTTAGTTTTTGTATGTGTTTCATACTCTTCATCCTTGGTGTTCTTTAGGAATGATTTTCTAGTATCAGTTTTTTCTTAGTTTTATTTATGTGTCAGAGCTCTGTAATATGTGTGCTTTACTCTTCAGGTGGGATTGAATGTCGTGCAGGTCTTTGTTATGTTTAACAGATGTAGGTTACATCTTTTATCTTTCACTGTTTCATGAAGTTTTTGTGGGACAAGAGAGTATGAGATTCTTCACTGTTAACATAGCCTTAAAAGCTTTATTGGTGAATTTTGGAGAAGAATGCTTTAAAAAGGTAGATAAATACCCAACTATAATAGTATTTTTTGTACTGGAGTGTAAACTCTAGGCTTGTATTTTTATTTTATGAGTGAATGAGAGTTCATTTAAGAAGACATTTTCAACATCCACTTCTACAGAAAACTATTTTTTTCAGGAAGCTGTTAAGCTTTATCAATATTTCAGTATTTTAACCATTTCCTCTGCAAGCAGTGCACTATGACTACCATGGGTAACCTCCTTTAGTTAAAAGAGTTTTTATCTTTTAATGTTACATAATTGTGGAGCCTTTGGAGGTATAGTGGATGGTTTTGCTGTAGTAATTAAAACACAGGTGAAGCTTGTAGGTGAAGCATATCTGAGTGGCAGTCAGTATTACTTGGTGCTGAGCGTGAGCTAATTATAACCAACCAACCAACAAAAAAACCTCTTCAGTGAATTCAGCTAGGTGCTAGAAGGATGAAGATATGTCTGTTGTCTTGGGGGTACCGTACACAGCCAAGCATTTCATTGTTGTAGGGGATGTTCAACAGGGGATAGGAAAAAAGTATATGATCTCTCCCTTTTAATACGAATAGTTATAGCTATCAGTGAAATGCATTTTTGAGAATGTTCTAGTGAGATTGTTTTGAACAAGAAAACAAATTGACCTTTTCTGATTACATTTTAAAAGTCATTTCTGCATCTCGTGTATAAATAGACAAACTTTTGTGTTTAGCTGGCAGATTTGCATTATAAACCTACTTTTTTTCAAAAGCAAGTTGTCAGATTTTAATTTGTTGATTTCTTTTATGGCCACTATTATTTATATTCCGATTCTTAGTTTGTGCAACATTATGACTGACAAAACTGGAGATAGGGCTGCCACTGAATACCTGGTTTCCCACGATATTTGGTAATGGATCTTTAGGATTACTTTGTTGTTTAAAACCAATCAGTGCTTAGCAGGAAAGCAAGCTTCAGATATATGCTCCATCTATTCCAAGCAGCATCTTGGAAGGGCAGTTGTAATTGATGTCTTTTTGCTTAACTGTCTTAAACTGGATGGTAGGAGAGCACATGGTGGCAGAGAGTACAAATAGGCTTCAGTGTCAATCTGTTTTCTGCAGTGCATCAACAGTAGCTGCTGAAGCCCCCTGGAAACCGGTCAGGCATTCTGTTTGGTACTGTCAATGTCATAATGAAGGAGAGCAGTACTGGCTTCTGTTCATGTAGTGCTAAATATAGCTCGTTTTAACACAGCTCTATTTTTTGGTGGTGTTCATCATTTTTTTGTCCTTCTCCAAAGGCAGCGCAATGATGATTAAATTCAGTCAGCCCTCTCTGATTTCTAAATAACTTAAAGAGAGTGAAAATGTTTATCTTTGCAGTTTAATGCCAAATCAGACTTAATTCTCTTTAGCCAAAGTACAGTGCCAAGACTGCTAAATGATAGCGCTGTTTTGTCATCTGATACAAAACACCCATGAAAGTACAGGATAAGTAATGAGAGGTTATATAGAATTGCCTGTTTTGAGAAATGGATGAATAGGAAAATTTGAACATATGAGGAAAGCAAGAAACTGTGTTAGAATAAATTCTACCTGTTTTTACTAAAAAATGCTCTGTTCCTGTCTTCCCTTTAAAAACCTTAATGGTAATTTCATATAAAGTATTAAAATCTGTTAAAACTATTTGACAACAAATTTGAGATGTCTAGTCATGAGGTTTTGGGAAAAGTTCTCATGTAGTGAGCATGTGACAAGGAAATGAAGATCACCTTCCATCTATCAGTTATGTTAACACATGAAGAGTTCATGCATCTAAACAGCATTAGGGTTTTTTTCTGTACCACTTTTATGTGTCCTCCATGCTCTTCCTCTGCACAGTCATTCTCCTTCATTTCTGTAAAGTTAACCTGTGTGTGGAGCTGTCTCTTTATTTGAGTGCCTTTAAAAGGATCATGGAGCCAGAGTGAGGAATAAAGGAGTCTGTGGCATCTCTGAGCCATCTGGTAATAGTGACACTGGTGCCCACTGCTTCAAAATTGCTTCTTTCTACTTGCTCCAGATAGTTTGCTATCCTTCAATCAGGTTGCCTGTAGGAAACAAAAGCTATGTGGACACATCATGAGATTTTGTTATGTATTTTGTACAGTTACACTGCTTATAAATAAAGCCCTTATCTATGATTGAAATCCCATGCAACTGTATTGCAACTGCGCAGCTCAGGTTCCTGGTAGCTTGACACAGCTGGTCTTGTGCTTGGGGAATTTGTGTGCTTGCTGCTGTGAAGTTAAAAAGCTTCTACTTCTGTTGCTTCAGGTTGCTTATGTAGAGAAGGCAAGCAGTGCATACAGCCCTAAGCTGGGAGTTAAACTTCTAGGTGTGCTATGATGGCTCTCTGTGACTACTTGAAAGCAGGTTATAGTCAGGTGCGTGTCAGGCTTTTCTCCCAAGTAACAAATGATGGGACAAGAGGAAATGATCTAATGAAGTGTGTGGTTAATTTCTATACGTGGGATCTTTACCCATGATACACCACACCATTTCTTCCTGAAGGCTTTAGCTAGAAATGGCATTTATTCACTATATTCCTGCTCTTTGTTTTCCTCACAAACATTGTGACTTAAAGTAAATCATTACATAGCCATACAAAGGTGATTGCAAAAATGTGTTATCAAAGGACCCTTGAAGTGCTTACTAGGCTGCCATGAGTAGCTGTTAGGAAAGCTGTTTCCTCAGCTTTGAGGAAAGAAAATTGACATTGAGTTTTCAAGCCTTATTTTCAGAAGAACTCATATATCTTAAAATCAAAACTCTTACTTTTAGAGTATTTTTGCAAACTGTTGGCTGACAGTTTGCAGTGTCCTAATCACTGGATTCAAAGTGCAGTTTAGACTATGGAGCTTCAGTGGTGAAGTTTCCCCCCCACCATATCCCAGTTTCCAACCTCACCTCTAGTAACTTCCCCTCTGGTATCTCTGGCACGTATTTGTATTTCATCATCACAGAGCAATTCCCGCTTTCTTTTTCTTACCTTAAAACATCCAAAATTTAAGTTTGCTGTGGCATTAGTGAGTCCTTTATTCAGAAGACAAGAATGCTGACCCTCTGTCCTCACATTGCTGTGCCTGCCACCCTCTTCAGCAGGCGTGTTGCCAGCAAGCGTTGGCACTTCTATGGATTGCCATACCGGATTGTGTCTTGATACAAAGACAGATGTTGCTACAAAAAATTTTGCTGAGCAGATAATTTGAAAGGCAGTCTGAAAGCCAGGTTTGTCATCTGGTTTTTTTTGTGACAGTAAGTTTTTATGGGTTTTGCTTAAAAACTAGAAGGAATAATTCTGCTTATGATGCAATTTATAAAATATAACATGTTTACAGAGGCTACTCAAACCCCACCAAAAGTGTGCTGAGTAACAGTCGTATTGATATTATCCCTTCTTGCTGCTAAAGTCTGATTCAAAAGTTAGAAGTCTACTTCTAGAGGATAAAGGAAGACAGAAATCCCAATATTTGAGTCACTGAGGCTGTCACCTTTGATAAGAGCAAACAGCCATGTTTGGAAAAGAGCTGTACTTCACCAGGCCTACAGCCCTATCTTGTAAAAGAGTTTGAAGATACCCCTTGAATAAAAAAAGGGAAGCATAGGATGTGATTTGAACCTGAGAAGAAGACAAATTTCTTCTTGCTGGTTTGGAGGTTCTCCTATGTAAGTTGTACCCTTGTTTCTAACACTTAAAATGTCTTGATTGCAGCTGAAAAATGCCATGCCAATTACACTGTTTAATACAGAATTACTGTACTTTGGTCACCTGGCTTCTGTCTTTGACTTTAGCCTTGATCTTTGCCTCACTATGCCATGTCCTTGTACGTTGATTTCAAGCCTGAATTGCTGGAAGGCAGTTAAGGTGAAAATGATGGAATTATGGTGTGTTTGTGGAACTTACACGCTTAATCTGAAAGTGTTAGGGGAGGTAAGCACTGTGCTCCAAGGTGAGTTTGGAGTATGTATTATGTTTCTTGCCAAGGGATCACACCCTAATGCTTCCATACACACCTAAGAGTATCAGAAATGGAAGTAATGTGTAATACTAAACTCTTTCTCCCCTTTCCATCATGGTTGGATTTTTTAGAACTGCTTTGTTGTAGTACTGCCTTATTTTTATTTTACGTTGATTTGTACTGTTAACTAGTGAAATAACTTGTCTCATACTAAACTGTCAGTGTAATCCATTGGAAAAACAAGTGTTTCCCCATTTGAGATAGTAATAGCGTTAAAAATATGTAACTGTTCTCAACAACTGAAGTAGGTACTGACTTTCTGACGGTGTGTTTAGTCTGCTGATAGCTGACCTGCTTCTTTATTATCATAAACTGGGCAAATTTTGTTGTACAAAATTTGTCATATTTTACACCAAAATGCATTTAAAAGTGCTTTCTTTCTGTATTTTATCAATGGCTAAGGAGGACTTATAATGTGACAATGAAACATTTATGTGAATGAAAAAATACTTATCTTTGGATTTTTTTTTTTGCTTTAGTCTCAGATGTCTTCCTGATTGCTTTCAACTACTGCATTTCTGGAATCGTTTGGGATTCAGTGTTTGGGACTCAGCTTGAATAATTTATTATGTCTTGCTGCAGACACATTTTTACTTATAACTTAAGCTAAGTCTGTGTAATGTTTTGCGTAGCATTTCAAACTGAGCATTTTTGGAAAATTCTCTACTGATCTTTTTTCTTTTCCTGCAAAAATGCATGTTCTTGACCCAGAAAGAAGAAAATTCAGGAAAAGGTATTTATAGAATAAAAAAAAAAATTTACAGAGTAGTAGACTCCATCCAAAAGTCCTATTCAGAATATTGTTTACTATTTCTATATAGCATGTGAATGACTTCTGTATTTTCTCTCCTCAGCCCACACCCCTCACTTCTTGGTAGCTTTCACCTTATGTCAGAAAAATCAGGTTTTTTGAGTGGGGAACTGGGAATGGGAGATTTGGGACTTCTTGCTAAAAAACAGATGATGTCATCTAGGAGGAGCTAAAATGCTACTTTGACAAGTTATTGCATGACTGTAGGTGAGTGGGTGTTGCATTTGGAAAAACTTCTAATAAGCACTGTAATACATAAGAAATCTTTTAATCAACTGTTCTTACATTATCAAAAAAAGTCACTGGTGTACCCTTAATAAGCATTAGTGTGTTAATTAAAAAAATGTTTCCTTTTACTAGTCTAAAACTTCACTTTTACAGGTTTATAAAGTTCAATAATGTGAAAGTTTTGTAGTTGAACTAGACAAAATATGAACATGTAAAATGAGTTTCTTCACAAATCTGATTCTGGACGGACAGTCTCTTATCTCTAGTTTGTAGATGTTTCATGCTACTGCATTAAGGAGAAACATTAAAATGTATTCTTAATTAAGAATTACAATTTTGTACAAATTTTTGATAGCAAAGTAGTTTTCTTAGCTTGTAATTGAACTAGTGTCAAAATAGTTTATGGGAACTTGATTGTTAAAATAAAAACAAGCAAAAGAGTGTATGTTATACTAAAAATAAAAGTCATTGCCACATTTTCTTGCAAACACACCTGTGTGCTTTAGAGTTGGTGATTAGGTAGTTTGGCTCATAACCAGGTTTCCAATTCATATGCTCATGGGTGAGTCTTTTCATGAATGTTGCAACTGAGTTAATGAGATTAGACTTGCACTCATGTGAACAAATATCTCTGCTGATAGGCTGTATTTTTAAGAGTATTCATTATTCAGTATGATGATTGCCTTGGAGAATCTGGCATAAAAGAATTGTGACCTTTTCTGAAACTTGGCTTGCTGGTATTTTGCAATCAGCTTGGATTTGCTTCTGCATGCTATTTAGTTTGAATAGCTGGCTGTTGGTTTTCCGTACTTCCTTACTCAGATAAATGAAAATCTTGCTCCAAAACTTTATCTTATCTATGAATAAGAAGAATTTGTGTCAAGCATCGTTTTTTTTTTTGTATGTCAAATGTATGAGCCCATGGGCTTGCAGTAACTATGATATCCTTTCATAGATTGTGATAATGACTTTATTTTTATTTTTTTAAAAGGCACCCCATTGCCCTTAATCTTGATAAGATTTGCTCCTGTCCTCTTTTGACATGCTCAGAAACATGGTGGATCTTACTGCTTCTTCTGTAGAAGAAGTGCTTGATTTGTTCCCTATACTCTATTTTGGCTAGGAATTCATGTACTGGTCGAGTACTAAAGCTTTTTATTACTACGTACAGCATTTGTTGGAGTAGCAAAATAATGTGTCACTGGGTACAATAAACAGTTTTTAAAATCCGGGACTCAAGGTGGGTATTTTGGTTGGTTTTTTTTCTTTAATCATTGCTGTTATTGCAAGAATCACAGAATATTAGGTTGGAACCTTAAGGATTATCTGATCCAGCTTTCCTGGCAAAAGCATGGTCCAGTCAAGATCACCAGCACCTTCTCTGGATGGATCTTAAACAAGCCCAGCATTGGGAAATCCACCACATTCCAGGGGTGATTATTTCAAGAGCTGATTGTTCTCATTATGAAAAATGTTCCTTTGCTGTCCAACAGAATCTTCCCAGGAGTAATTTATACCCATTACCCCTTGTCTTTTCCTTGTGATTCCTTGTGAAAGGTAGTCTCTTTCTTTGTAGTCCCCAATGATACTCCTACAAACATTCTTCTTTCAAGGCTGAACAAGCCTGGTCCCTGTTTGCCAACCCTGGTCCCTGCAGTTGCTTCCCGGGGCTGTTTCAATCCCCTGCAGATGCTCCTGCATTTCCCCTGGCCCCCTGCATGCCCCACTCTGCTGGGTGAGCACTGTGCCAGGAATTGTGAGGGTTTCCCTTTGCCTCCTGTTCCAGCAAAGGCCAATCTTTGAAAAAACACCTCATTCTCTTTCTCTGTTGGATGTCAGTTTGTGGTTTATCTGTTTGTATTAAGTTGTTATTGTTAAATAAGTAGTTGACTATTGTTAAACAAAATAGCAGAAAAATTGTTAGAAGGTCCTGTAAGTATAGGTTTCTCTCTTTACTACTTGTATTCTATATTTGCTTAGTGCTGAAGGAGTGTTGTGTATGTCCAGTCAGAAGAGTGGACTGTTCTGGAGGAAGGTGGAATAGACAAATGAAGGTGCATCACAAAAATTCACTGCAGCCTGTAAACTGCTTTGTTTAGGTTGCTTTTAGCTCTGTTCCATAACATGTACTCTTAAGTAGAGTATTAGGGGAAAAGTGGTAGGGTTTTTGAGCTGACCTGTAGTTAAAATGGTCTTTGAAATTGTGATGTTCAGTTTGTTGCTGTTGTCTGTGAAACTGTCCCATCCCTTCCTCCAAAAGTGAGTTGATTCCCAATAAATTCTGTATTTTCAAGGACTTCCTGGCTCACTTTCTTCTTTCACAGGAGGTGTTACTTAAAAAACACTTCCTAGAGAAGTGTACTGCCAGGCTGGCATGCACAAGGTGCTTAACAAGAGACAAGTCACCAAGGAAAACAGCCTTTTGCTGGCTTTTAAGCTAATCAAAATAATCACTTGACAGATGGAATAGCATAGGAAGGAGATTGCATTCTGAAGCAAAAGGCAAAACACATAAAATAATTACTTAATAATTTTTTTGTTTTCCAGATTTAAAAAAAAGTGATTAAACTTGGCATTTAAATATGTACCTACATATTTACCATTGTTGTATTGGTGGGGGGGTGGGGTAACTCACTTGCAACACCAATATAGAGTCTCTAAGAGTTGGCATAAGCAATAAGACAAATACTGAGTCAAACAACACTGAGTCCTTTGCCAGCTGGGATTAAAACACAAAAAAATTGAAGAGATTTCATTACAACTCTTGAATTATTTTCCATTTCATTCCCTGTAATGGCATTCAAGAGTCCAGACATCAGTAGGATTCACAGGTACTCAAGTTAGAAAAAGTAAACAAAATTTTTTCTGTTTCCTAATGGAAGTTTCTGATACATCTTAAATTTCCTTTTAATTTTCAGTGAGCAGTGGTTATACATTGAAAGCTGAAAAATACAGATAGGGTTCTAGCATGTTCCAGTTTCTCTTGCCAGGTGTCTGCAGATCTCAGCAAGGCAACCTCTGTAGTAAAATGCAGAGCTTAAATTCTTTGCTTTCTGATACACAGGCTCAGAAATCATTAAACCAGACTTCTTACTTCTGTTCAAATGATGTATTGCAGAAATTCTTTTCAGATGAATTCAACAAATTAGCTAAGTACAAGCTAAGTCTTAAGATTCTTCCTCAACCTGAAATCATGGCCATTATGCAAGAGTCAGAAAACATAAAGCCTGAGGATTTTGTAGAGTGGTTTAGGAAGGGCAGTATGCTGATTAATCTTATACCTACATCTGTCGGAGTTTTGTGGAAAACAGTAATAAATCAGTATCAAGTGAAGACATTGCTTCCTGTATTATCAGTCTCATCCATTCTGTGCAAGATTCTATTTAAAACCCCAGAAGAGCCTTACTGGATACAAATAATTGTAAAAATGGCAAATAAACTCTGTATGTATATATGTGTGTCTATGTGTATATATATATACACACATAAAATGTTATATCCCAAGTAAGATGTAGGAGCTACTTGCCTGAAAAGATGTGGGTGGAGTGTGCTGGTCTGGTAAGAATGAGAACAGATGATCTTCCAAATCTTTCTGACCTCATCTGGCAGCCCCATACAAGATGCATGTTTTTTATGTAGCTTTAAATTATATTATAAAGATCGAAACCAAATCAAGCTGACATGAAATCTGGTTCTACCCAGTTCTGAGGAACGTTTGTTTACAGCAAAACTTCTAAAAACTTTCTTGTTAGTTTCTTCTTGTTTCATTGCTTTTACTAATGGAATGAACTTTTGTGTGTGTGTGTGTATATAAAAACTGAATTGTAAGTATGTGAAATCTATTTAGTTTTCAACATTGTTGAATGGGAATGCACAGTCCTGTGTGTGTGTGATGTGGTTTTGTTCTTTCCACTTGCTGCAGTTCTTTACTCTCAAAGGTCATCTGTGTACAGTTGTCTGTCACACAACAAGATCTTGTTTTTAAACGTTTATGCATTAAGATTTGAAATTACTCATAATTTTTGATGGTTCATAATTTAAATGAATTAAATGTGTGGCTGTCAACAGATTTGTCATAAATTTTTTTTCTTTATTTTTGCTTGAAGGAAACTAGTACTGTTTTAAAGTTTGGAGTACTTGACAAAATCTTCCACAGTTCTGTCTAATAGGTGTCAGATCTTTAAGAGGCAAAGTATATATTTAATTTCTGGCACTTCTAAGGATTTCCTCTTGTAGCATGAAAGATTTCCTTCAGTAGTAGCGTCACTTTCCTCCTTTTGTGTTCAAAGGTATCTGATTTCTCTTCATATCATTCAAGGATAGGTCTGCTTTTAAACTGTGCTGTGAGTAATGCTGACAGTAATGTACTTCCTTTAGCTGAGGCAATCTAAAATTAAGATAACTTTAAATTTTTGAAATTACTGAACACACTCTGGGAGAGAGAAAATGTGTATGACTCATGGCTGTTGACAATTTTTTTTCTTTTTTTTTTTTTTTTTTTTTTTAATGCCAGGCAAGATTTTCAGAATGAATAAAGCCTAGTGTTACTGAGAAATGGGAGTAACCAGTATGTCAGTAAGCTTTTAAAATTGCACTTGCCATTGATCTCACAAGTATGTGAAAACTAATTGCTTAAATAGTCTGACTGCTTTAATAGTTTTTGTTTTGCTGAGGGAGAATTACTGTAGATTTTACATACATTTTCCTGTCTCTCATACATACTTTTGACTGAACAATTAAAGGAAGTAAAAGAAATGTGAAATAAAGATGTTCTTCCTCATAAGTCAAACACTGATGTTGCATGAGAGAAAATAAACAATAGAATTACTGAAAAATCTTGTGTTTAAAGATTTTTCTGCCCCTGCAGTTTGTTGAAAAGGGGGGTTAAACATCATTTGAATCACCTATGTTTTGAAAACAAGTATTTATATATAAATACAATTTAAAACATTTTTTTTTTAATTCCAGTATCTAGAAGGAATAAGCTGTCTTGCCCAATCTTGCGTAGTTATAATTTCATATACCTTTCTTCTACAGAAAAAAGAATTTGGGGATTGAGTCTTAAAATTTAGAGATTGGGATGGGTATCCTACTATTTTTCATGTATCGTCTTTCCAGTCCTAGTGGCCTATAGCTGAATAGCATTTTCCAGGGAAGAATGCTTTGTTCACTTTACTCTGGAAATGAACAAGGTTGAGAATCCTCCTTCATACTCCAAGAACACATTTCTAGAAGGAAATCTTATCAGGAGGCTGGGCTGGATGTTGTAGAGAGCAGGAAACATGTTCACAGTAGTTTAGATGGTTATTTGTTTTCTCGTTTCCCACAGCTGATGCAGGTTATTTGTTTTCCCCTTCATGCTTATTTCTCTTGGCTTGTTTTGTGTTACAGAGGTAGCAAATAAACAAAACTAGTTGTGGTTTAAGGCTGGTAGGCATGTCAGCACCACATAGATCCTCTCTCACTGGCCTCCAGTGGGTCGGACAAGACAGTCACAAGAAAATTAGAGAGCTCATGGGCTGAGGTAAAGACAGGGACAGCAAAGGCTGCATGGACAATCAAAGCAAAATAATGCATTCATATCCTTCTTCCCATCAGCAGGTGTTCAGTCACCTGTAAGAAGTAGGGTTCTTTCACATGTAGTGGTTTCTTGGGAAGACAAATGGCATCACTCCAAATGTCCCCACAGTCCTCCTTTATGTGGTATGGGTTATCTTTTTGGTCAGTTAGGGTCAGCTGTCCTGACTGTGTCCCTCCCAACCTTCTCACTGGTACAGTGGTGTTAGAAGCAAGGAGGGCCTTGGCTCTGTGTAACCACAGCTCAGCAACAGCTAAAACATCCATGTGTTTTCAATGCTGATTTGCTCACAAATCCAAAGCGTAAGTCCATGTAAGCTACTCAGAAGAAAATGTGCACCATCCAAGCCAAAATTGTTACACTACCCCCACAAACCCACACCTCATCCCCATACTGTTCATATCATGCTCTGGTCCAGTGTTATCCAATACATCCTCGCTGTCCTCACCACCTACATACCACCTCCTGTCTTTTGATGTATACACAGATCCTTCATGTATGGACCACCCTTGTAAAATGCCCACAAACGTTCACTGAGTTCATTCAGTCCATGACTTGGAGCTCAATCTCTTCTGGTGATTGCTTAGGATAGAGAGGTGGTGTGTTGTGGGGAGTTACTGGGCCCCAAAGCCAGCTCAGGTCAGGTCACCGTGGCACTTGTGCTGCCTTGTGTGCAGCTTGTCCGCCGCTGGTTCAGGTAGGTCCTTTTATAGGAATTCCTTTAACATAAAAAGAAATCATGGGTTACAACAAATTAAAGGTATTTCCATTAAGTCTCCAACCCTTGTCCCTTTGGTCCAGGCCATAGGATCTAACATTGTGATGGACTACTCCCCTTTTCCCTGCTCCCATGCGAGGTACCTCCTGTGGGATGCAATCCTTCAAGAACTGATAAAATGTGAGTCCTCTCCTCAGGATATAGTCTTTCCAGATGAGGCTTCTCCAGTGTGAGCCCCCTGCAGGGCCACTGCTCCTAATGGGTGTCGTGAATTGGTGATTTTGATCACTTAATGAATTACTGTCAAATGGTTTTAGCAAAAGTGTTATTAATAAGATGTTGTAAAACTGTGACTTACAGTTTGGTGCCCAAGTTCACTCTACTACTGTGTGGCCCAGTCATTGGAACAATGATTCAAAATTACCAGGCACAAATCAAAGTTACCATTCCACCAGGGCTGTATGCTCTACCAGTCACTTAACAAAGACCTACCTTTGGTAAAATGGTAATATGCTTCAAGGAGCAACCTTGAGAGGCCACCCAGCTCCAGGGGAGATCACTGCCATGCAGCCACGCTGCCTGGCAGGGAGAGCTCAAAGGCAGCTCACTTAGGATATCATATTTATGTGGCTTGCTCATAGTCAAATTGTATACAATGGGAAAAGTGTGCATGAGACTCCTTGTGCCTATAACTTCCTTTGTTCCTTGACAAATTATCCTTGGAAAAGCCACTTGCTATTCATTTTTTAATCACATGATTGGTGTTCCAAGCTCATGAGCATGGATGCTCACTGGGTCACTCTGCTCCTTTGTGGGTTTTCAGAGGACAGATAAAACTGGAGTTCTTGGCACATTAATGGCTCAGATCTTTATCTTCTCTGGAACCTGTACTATTTGGCTAAGGGGACATGTGCATCTGTTAGAATGGGTACCCATCTACAGGCCACCGCATCTGCCAGGAGCCGGCTCTGGTGTGAGGTCTTCATAGGCTAATACCTCCTTTAGAGCACATTCCCCTGCTGCAGTGTGGAGTCCCTTCTCCTGACTTCTGCTATGGGGTTGGACGTTTTGTACATAGCAATGGAGCGTAGTATGTTCTCAGCATTTCTTTCTTCATCAGTTTTTATTTCTGGTTTTCTCAACCTTATTCTTCCTTTCCAGTGTGCTTAGTTTTTCTTCCATTTTCTCCTGTGAACTCCTGGTTTCCCGTGTGTATTGGTGTCTTCTAGCAAAGAAACTTGTGCTTCTTCCTGATTATCCATTTATGTCCTAAAATATACTATTACTGTACTCCACCTGTATTTAGGCACTTCGTAGAAAAACCTAGTGCTAGTATAATCACAGGCAATTGTGTTGTACTTACCTTTATACTTTTTAAAAATTCCACATAATATTAAGACTTGTTCTGCTGAAATACTGTTCTGTTTCATTGTGTTCAGTTACCTTAGTATTAGCATTGTTGTATTTTGTGAAAGTCTGTATTTCTAGAGGTGCTGGATTTCTAGCATTATTTTGATGTTTACAGAATTCTTTCTTTTAATTTTATGGATACTAGTTTTGAAAACAATGCATTTAACTAGTAAAAAGTGCGTCGTAAAAAGGTCTATAATAGTTGAGGATTCATTCATCTGCTTTTAGCATGGATCTTATGTTGCTCAATTGTTAACGAATACTAAACTGAATTAGATTCATTGACTTGGTTTTCATCGTCCACTCTCCTCGTTATCTTTTCCCTTAATTAAGAGATGATGTTATCTGTGCCATTTGGAGTGAGGAAAGACTACAACATTACTTTTGTAATGAACTGTAACAAACTCCTATTGACTTACTTTCATTAATTGAAGTTGCTTGTAACTTCTATGAAGTTTAATGCTATAAATTTTATGCTGAAATTAATGCTGAAAATTTAATGCTGTAAATCTCAGTTTAACTACATGACTTAGACTGGATATACAGGAAGATGTTCCAGATTTATACCTGGAATTACTTAAAAAAGACATACAATTCAAGGGTTTAAAAAAAAGTTCTTAATTTTTCTTATTTTTCTTTCTGGTAGCCATACATTTGTTATTTAAATAAGGCTTCTTGAGGTGGGTTTTTGCAGGGAGGATGTCTGGATTTGGGAGGTGTTGTCTTGAATAGTATTTGGATTGACAGGTCATTCTAGCATCCTACTGAGCAAATAGAAACTGTGGAACTAACCACTCCAGCATTCTCATAAGAATGTTACACTGAGCCAGGAACCACCATTTGTGGAACAACAGGCATAAAGGCGCATTACAACTGCCTGGCCAAGGGGAGCTAGAAGCTTGCTAGCATTAGCAGTGTTCCAGCACCTGCTGCTGTCTTGAGCCCTAGCAACACACTGCTGTTTCTCTATTTTTTTTTTTCCAGTGCTTAGCTTCATCTAGTACCTTTCTGAGCTGCTCCAACTCATTAATCTGACAAAAAAACCTAGCCTGTCCCTGCAGTGGGAAGTTCAAGAAGCCTTTGGACAATGCTCTCAGGCTCATGGTGTGACTCTTAGGGCTGTACTGTCCATGGCTAGGAGTTGGACTCGGTGAGCCTTGTGGGTCCCTTTTCAGCTCAGAATATTCTATTTTTTTATGTCTTGCCAATTAAACAGAGTAGGATACTGAGGAATGAGAGAACATTTACAACCAACTTCCCTCAGGCTCAGCTTCACTCTCAACTCTTCTGTCTCATCCACCTGATCTGTGCAGGGGGGTGGGGAATGGAAGTTGCAGTCAGTTCATAATGCTTTCTTCCTTCTCCAGAGTGGGGTTTCTCCTGTGGGAGACAGTCCTCCATGAGCTGTTTCAAAATGGGTTCCCTTCATAGGTTTGGTTCTTTGGGAACAGGCTGCTCTAATGTAGATCCCCTGTGCGCTACAGCTCCTGCCAGGAGCCTTCTCCAGCATGGACTTCTTGGGAACTGCAGCTTCCTGGGTACATCTGCCTGCTCTGGCATGGACTCTGTAGGCTGGAGCACCTCCTTCCCCTCCTTCCTCAATGGCTTTGGGGTCTGCAGGGTTGTTTCTCTCAGTTATTCTCACCCTCCCAGCTTCTGTGCAGTGTTCTGTACCGTTTCCTAAATACCTTATAGCAGAGGCATCACCAGCATGGCTGAGGGGCTCAGCTTTGGGCAGCAGCAGTTCCATCTTGGAGCTGACTGGAACTGGCTCTGTCTGACACAGGGGCAGCTTCTGGTGTCTCTCACAGAGCCCTGCAGCTGAGCCCACTGCAGTTTAATGTCCTTCTTAGTGAAGGAACATGCAATGAATTTAATTCATAGTTCATATGTGATGCGTAATTGAAGTATTTGAAATGATCTCTCATGTGCTTTATCCTTGGAGGCTAGTTCTAACTCTATGAAACATTCTCCCTTTAATATTTTCTGGTTTTGCATAACAAAGGGAAAACAGAGGGCATTTCACTGAACTTTTATTCTTATTACATTGTGCTACTGATTGTGATCTGGATATTAAATGAAAGCAGAGGCATCTTACATGTTTTCCCTTTTGAGCAAGAAATAAGTACCATCCAGCTTGTTCATTTTTTCATTACATGAAATTAGCAGTTTGCTAAGATGTTGTCTTTCTGTAAAAAGTGTTGATCTTTCTTGACAAGAGAATTTTGCCTGTTTTGATACCTGGTCAAAGCAGAAGCATTAGAAGGTGATTTATTGTGAATAAGATGCTTTTCAAATGCTATTAAAATGCAGAGTGGGAGAGCCAACACATGATGTCTTGTCTTCAGACTTCTGAAAATTATCTGACTCTCAAGACAAGAAAGGGGGTGTTTCAAGTAGTTTCAGGTTGTAAAAGTGAATTTCTGCTTGAAGTCTCCTAATGTTTTACTAATGCAAGCACAATTGTATTAATATGAACAGGAAATAATTTTTTTTGGTGGTTTGCTTACATATTTCTGTTCTATCAAACCAAGTACAAATCCTTGTTTGTAAACAAGTTTATACCAAATAGTTGATGGTATGGTGATGGAGAAAATGAGCAAAAAATCTTACCTTGAACTGTATATCATGTTATGAAAAATCTTAGAATTCAGAAATTGATGAAAGTTTCCAGAATTTCCAAGAACATTAATTTTATTTTCATCTGAAACACTCTAGCAAGTGCCTCTAGATTATGTAGTATTAAAATTCCTTCTTTTTCAGGTATTTCCTTGTCTCACACCTGAGTGTGCATTGTGTTGAGGAGTGGTATTTGTTGTATCTACTTTAGGAAAGGGAGGAAAATGTGACTAAGAAAGTAGTCCTAGGACAGCTTTACTTGTTGGCAAATAACCAAGTCTTAAGCAAAGGCTGCTCAATAAGGTCACATTGTGAAAGAGTAGCTAAATCTTTACTGCATCTTTTTTTTTCTTACACATTTTCTTCTGTTTGCACTGAGTTCTCACATGGTGTTAAAAATTAACAATTCTAGAAGCTTATCTGACAAGATCAAGTCTGCCTAAACTTTTAAATTTGTCCCGTTTGTCCTAATCTGGGAGATGCTGAGGGTGACAGCTGTATGCAGAGGTTGGTGACAGCAATTCTGACACCTTGAGTTGTGGGGTTTTATGCTTCCTTGGTTCTTCTGTGTTTTCTCATGCATTTCCTGAGGCTGACAAAAAAATCTGAGGCTGGTTTTAGTTTCTATATATTCTATAAATTTTTGCCCAGTCCCCCTGAAAATAATGTCCTTGTTTTTTCTTTGCATAAACATATATAATAATCTGTTTCCTTGCATCTTTTTGTTTGTGATTTCCATAACTACTATTGCTGTTTGAGTTGCCTACTAAATACAGTTGAATGCTTCCTTTATTGTTTAATGAATAGGGTTTCCTTATGGCCACAGGGTTTATGATATTCTCTCTTAATAGCAGTTAGGAAACTGCAAGTTGTGTCATGAACATGTTGGTCTCCAAAAGAGAAACATGTAAATGACAGTTCTTCATCCTCCATTTCTTTGCTGTATAAAACTTCAAATAATTAAAAAAAAAAAATGTGTCTTGTGGGTAAAACTTACCGTACTTACTGAATTGACAGAGCACTTGAAAGATTTTGCTTTATTATTTTTCTTGGTACAGATAGTCTATCCTAAGATAGTAAGTAGAACTTGCTTCCACAGTAGGAAACCCATAAAAATGCTTCACAGGTCATCAGAATCTCTCAAAATAAGCTTAGATTCTGGTATTGAACTTTTTTTATATCTTGTGTTGCTCTTATAAATAAATTTTAATTACCACTTTATAGTTCTAATTGAATGGGAAAGAAATACACGTTGTCTAATTTCAGTATATTTGGAAAACATTCGAAAAGTATCTCCTGTTAGAATGAATCCAGTTTCACTGTGGTAATGCATACAAGAAAATTCAAATCACAGTCCTTTATTTAATGTATTAATATTGTTTTAATGTATTAATATTGTTCTTCCTGTGATGGCCTGGGCAATAGGTTTCTTTATGAAATATTTCTTTTAAAAATAGGCATCATACTTACTCTCAACAGAACAAATTTTGGAGAAGGTTCATAAAAACAACATTAAGAGCAATCATATTTCTCTTTTTTTATTATTCCTTCGGTATTCATGTCTGAATTTTTTTTGGTAGCAGAAGATAGGAGTTTGCACAATATAAATTAAACCAAGAGGCAAGCTATATTTGAAAAGTTACCATTTTCATTTTTAAAAGAGTATGTTTAATACTACACCAAATCCAGTATGGGTTGCTGCCCAAGCCAGGGGATCCTTTACAGCCCCAGCTGTATGCTCACACCTTTTCTTTTGTGATAGAAGGCCAGCAGTTGCCTGTTGGCACATTGACCAATTGATCTGATGGAAAATCAATACACTGCTGAGGTGGGCAGGGAGGAGGGCATCATCTTCCTGAAGAAATGGAGAGCAAGAGAAGGAAAATAGAGGGCAATTAGAATGGATGATTGGAGGTTCTTTTCCACAGGGCAGTTTTGCACTGCAGAGGGTTGTTGTGACCCAAGGGCAGGACCCAGCACTTGGCCTTGTTGAACTGTCCAACTGGCCTCAGCCTATTGATTCAGCCTGTCCATACCCTTCCTGCCCTCCAGGTCAACACTTCCACCCAGCTTGGTGTCATCTACTTAGGGGGCACTTGATCCCCTGGCCCAGATCACTGATAAAGATGTTTAATGAGTTTGCACCTGGCTTCATCCTCTTTGCAACCTCCCTTCATGTATTTCTATACCTTGATGAGATCTCCCTGAGACTTCTCAGGGCTGAAAGGTCCCAGCTCTCTCAGCCCATCCTGGTAGGAGAGATACTCCAGTGTCTTCAGCATCTTCCTGGTGCTTGCTTGCACTCTCTCCGGTCTGTCTATGTCTCCCTCACACTGTGGCTTCACCAGCACCAAGTAGAGGGGAAGGATCACCTCTGTGACCTCCTCGCCGTACTTGGACTCATGCCGCCAAAGGTTAATCCTTCTGGTGGGTTGGCATTGTCTAAACACCAGGCACCCATCCAAAACCATTCAGTCACTCCCTCTGAGCTGGACAGGGGAGAGAAAATATAATGAGAGGCTCATGGGTCAAGATAAAGACATTTCTCTGGCCTGTCGAGTTCCTTCTAGATAGCAGCACAACGCTTTGGTGTATCAGTCACTTGTCCCAGTCCAGTATCATCTGCATTGTGCATCTCCTCCCAACCCCTAGATATGTTTTGTGAGATATTTTTCATTAATGTTGAGGATCAAGAGGTTGTCTAATTTGATGACTTCTTGTCAAATATGTTTTTCTATGAATCTGTGTCCTAGGTGGCTGCGTTTAGTGCATTAACTAATCCCTAAGCTGATCCCACAACATATTGATTATCCTGTGTTATTAGAAGCAAAGTGTTCCAACTTGGAGGCCTAGCTGCAGTTCATTTCTTGAACTGGCTATTGTTTGCATACCCAGTTGTTGTCTAAGCTTAAAATTTTGCCTAAAACAAAATGTGAACTTGACTCTAGCTGAAGACAGAATGCAAGGAATCCTTGCTCATTTCCATGACTTCAGTGCATAACAAAAACAGAGATTCAAGTATGAGAAATTACCATCTGTGATAGACTTGGACATTAATTGCCATGAATTTTAATCATCTTTTCATTTCTCTTTCTTTGAAGGTAATGATGGTTGAGGGTGTGGTTTCTGCTTCTGGCTTGTTCTCTTGGTACTGTATATGAAATGTTCTAGTCACTAAACAGAAAATAAGAAAATACTATAATGTGCTTTATAAACTTGTGGTTAATACAGAGCTTTCTTTTTATGTAGCTGATTTTTGGAAATTAATTGCTAGTCTTTTAAAAGACAGTTCTAATTTGTTTAATGTCACATTGATATATTGTTACTCTGTTTTGCATTCTATTTTGAATTCCAATGTCTTGCCTGCCTCTCCTCCCCTGCCTCTCCTCCCCTGCCCCATTCAGTCTTTGTGCTAGTTCCTTTTGACTGTTTTTGTTTTTCTTTACTCTCTTGTTTTTTGCTTTGTTTGGGTGGAGCATGTGGGATAAAATAACGTGCTTGCATTGCCCAATCTGATTTTCATCTCCCTTTCTCTCACTGTAGTCTTTGTCATTAATTATGTCTTTTTACTTTATTACTTCTGTTCCCTTGGGATCTCTTACCCCAAACTGAAAGCATAACAGTGGTATCTAGATGTCCACATAATGAACCTAAGTAATTACGTAATCTTATTACTGAATCTCTCATCCTCACTGTTTTCCCTCATCTCATATTTTTCTGTGTTGCATCGTATCTAACATTACATTGGAATAACTTCAGGATAGTGCTTTTTTTTTCTTTTTCTTCTCCTTTCCTTCCAGATGTAAAGTTTCATTGTGCAGGGATCTAATCTGAAGTACTGGGCACATTAAACTTCATATTTCATATTCATCCAGCTGATAAACCTTAAAAAGCACTTGGTGATGAAATTGGACCATTTTTAAGGAGAATATACAGATATGTATTTATCTCACTAAAGCTTTGATTTCTTTGCTTTTTCAGACTATTCCAGATTATTGCTTTACCCCTGCCTCCTGTGGTCAGCATTCTAAAAGCCACAAATCGTCACATATTCTCTTAACATTAAGATGTGTTCTGGTGATTTTTGCTGTTACCATGCTTAACTTGTAGTGAGGATTAAAAGCTGCTATAACAAAGCCCTTGTATTTCACATGAGGAGGGACTGCTGAGCTGTTCCTTTCCTTTATTTCTTTTATATTAAATACATCTCCTTTTTTAAACTGTATACCATGTAGATGTTTGTAATAGACTTGATGTAACAGATCTCAGACTTAGTGAAGCCTGCATAAGCTAAGCATTTGTTCTTATTTCTAGTTATTGGAAAATATCTTTTCATATTAAAAAGAAAAATTAGAATGTTGTAGTTCTGTGTATGTTACAACTCATTGTATTCTTCCTGCCCCTGTTCTTCAGATTTCCTGCTTGTCAAGTGTATTTGCACTATGATATGGCAAAAAAAGACACAATTTCTTGGGTAGTACAATAAAAGAAGGGTAGTAGAACTTCTGGTCAGGTGGTTTACAAAGACACTGAACAGTCACTGTTGTGTAGCTATTCCTTAAAGAATGAAAGTAATGAAGCCTTATGTTATTGTAGTTGTCTTAACTTATGTGAAGCATGTCACGCTTGTCTTTTCTGTTTGTTTGTTTTTAAGTGATTTTTGGTCTCCATCGCTGCACAGTCCTTTATATGTGTTGCAGATTTGTATAGTTCACTAGTGAAAACAGTTTAGATCACAGAAGTGGTGACATGAAAATTTACATTAAAAAAGGAATTAAGCTTGTATCATTGCTTGCATGAATGGTTGTGGACAGCCTTGGTGTATTTTTGGCAAGCTGAAAAGTAATATGTGTTCATTTTTAGTTGTTTGTGACTAAATCTTTTATGCCATCCTTCAGTGAATAAAATTTGCAAGTTTAGTGTTGATTAACATAATCAGATCTTGCGAATAGTTCAATGCAAATCTAGTGTAGCTGTTTAACTACAGGCAGTGACTGTGTAGCCAGTATGGCTTCTTAGTTTATGCTTAAGCACTTTTGATTTATGAGAAGCCTTTTTGCTATGTGTGCCCTGAAATGGGAGTGATTTTTTACGAAATATATGGATTTTCATTGGTTTCATGTCAGAATCCTTATTTTCTATTTCATCCTTATAAAAGTATTTTGACTATGTCTTCCAGTAGCTGGAAGATACTTTAATTTGGGTGGTTTTTTCTTGTTAGTATTTTTACTAATCCAGAATATTTATACTAATTTAGAAGAATTACTACATAAGACAGTTAAAAGATTTTGATTATAACTGGAAACTTTCCTTCCACCAAAACTGTAATTCTCAAAAAATAAAAGAATACTAATGTATATGTCTTTGCTAAGACATGGTGTGATTTTCTAGCGTATTTAATAAAGAATGCTAAAATTTTGGAATTAAATACCATGCCAACTAAAATGGGGAAGTAAGAACAGTTGAAGTTAAACAGGAGGGAGACTGATAGTTTATGCTGACATACCCTCAGTGTATGAAAGGATAGAAAACTACTCGACTAATGTAGGGCAGTCTGATGTCAACAGTTCTGGTTACTGTATTTCCAAAACAAAAATTAAAGTATCTCTTTCCTGAAATGGATATAAAACGTAGCTTAAGTACATAAGAAACAGATACCATAATGACATAATGATTTATTACAGGTTGAATTAAAAGTAAAATTTTCTCCCAGTCTGCAATATGTGCAGAAACGTTTGGTGATAGTTAATAAAATTTGCAAACCTTGATTCTTGCTATGTCAGTGTTGACTTTTTTCTTTTTTCCTGCTTGCAGAACACACTATACTGGTGTTTGCATATGTGAAGTACTCCATACTTTGCATTTTACATATTGAGTAGGTTTTTGTATTTCTTCGCATAATGTAAAATATGTTTGAGAGTACATTTTGTATATCACAATGGAATGTGTCTGTTTCTGATGCTGTATGCAGGGAAGGGCAGGAAAAGGATGAATCAACAGAACCAATGCAATCTTTATGGGGTTGGGCTAATGGTAATGAAAGAACTTATTAATGTATTAAAATGCCTCAACAGGGATTTGCTGAGAACTAATGCTCTAATGTGTTAGTCATCCTAAAGCTCCTTCTATTTTTACAGGTTCTGAAGGATGTCTGATGCTGGTTTCTGTGATGCCACTTGAAGTCTCCAGCACTCTGGATTTATAAGTAACGTGCAGATTTAACTGCACAACCTGGGCAGAAAGCATCAGGAGTGCTACTCCTTTTCAGCTCTTTAAGTAGACAGAAGTACAGTATCATCTATCTGCAAGGGAAGATTCTTCAACAGCTTTTCATAGCTAATAATAAAGGCAACATAGTATCATCCACCTTCCTGATTTACAGTGCATCGCCTTCCAAGACAGATGGTCTGTCAGAAGCTGGAGGATGCCTGCAGAGTACATAATAATGAAGTAGTGAAATGATACTGCTGCTACTGCCACGTAATTGCAAGGATCACAGCTGATAGAACTGCACTGCCCTTTTTCTGCTCACTTAATCAGACCAGAGACAGCAGGGTGGACATGGCTGGCTTCGTTAACAACCTGCTAATACTGCTTCTTCTGTTTCAAAACATCTGTTTGGGTTTCAGAAGCCCACTTTCAGTCTTCAAGAGGTGGGTTGTGCAGGAAAATATTATGTGTTGAATGCATGCAGTCACAATATTACAAAAGTATGAAAAAGCATGTCCGGATAAAAATGTATTATGGTATTTGGTTTTGGTCATTGCTCTGCATTTTCTTTCTGCACTTTGAAATGGCACTCTTGTCATACTGAAGACAGTAACTCATGTTTTATCCACAGGGTTGCTCATTAAAGGTGAGTTTAGGATGATAAAATGGCGATTAATAAAACTTTTAGTTACAGCTGTATTTGTAAGTCTATTTCAGATGCTAGAGTTAGCTTGCAGGGTAAGATGATGTTTTAACAAGAAAACAACAACTAAGCTGAACAGTCCTGAGAATTTAGCTGTGGTTTGAATTCAAAATTGCATAGGTAAACTTTAACGTAGTGCGGACAAGAGAAGTAGCCTCAGCTCCTGAAAAAAGGATTTTACTGTTGTTGAGGTTTGGGTACCGTGTCACTTCTGTATACAGGAATATACGTAGTCAAAACTTGTATCAGTGTTGCACCAGTGTTTCTCACGTCTTACCATTCAGTTCTTTACAGTGATCTACATTACTCTTAAAATTCGTTTATATGTTGCATTCAATACAGAATGTCATATTCGTTGATGTTGCAAAGTTAACTGTTTTACTTTGCTGCTTGTAGTAGCATACAAGTTGCTATAAATGCCATAGTATTTGAAGCAAAAGTTGCCCCTTTGCATGTAATTTAATTTAATCTGTATAGAATTATAAATCAGGCACATAGTCTCAAAAAAACCCTCCAAAACTGTTGTGAATTATTAATAGTACTTGACATACTGTAGTGAACTAATTCTCTATCTGTACATCCATGTGCCTCAGACAATTATTAAGATGAAATAGTAGGTTACGTTTTCAGTTAATATTTTCCAAACTAGTCATCTGATTGCTCAGATCAGGAAATACTTCAGAAAGATGTTTTCCTCAGCTCATGAAGGAGTGAAGTTTTCAGATCACCCCTGGAACTAGGCAGCATTGTCAAACTTCTTTACTAGTTCTGTAGACTCTTACTTTAAGAAAGACATAACAAAAATCAATACTTTGGAAAAAATCTTTCTTCCTTCTTTTTAAGGTACAAAGATACTACCACATCTCTTTCCAGTGAATGCCTTGGAAGTGACCAGCCGGTGATTTCTTTTGGTCTGTCAGATTTTGCACTGGACATTCGCATGCCTGGGGTGACACCTAAGCAGGTGAGAGAATTGCAGTTTTTGCCACTTTCTCTTCTTTTAATAATCTAGGAAAACAAAGCCTTCCCTACAATGTCACTCAAATAAAATGAACAAAAAAATAAGGGTAACTTTTATAGATACATATCTATGTTCAGAGAAAAGTAGGCAACAAAGAAGTAACCTCAAATGAGAGAAAAATCTTTTCATTGAATTAATTTCATTTGTAAAATGATGGTTTCATAAACTGAATTGTTGAAGTTCTATAATGTGAAATATTTCTGTCTGTGCTAGTAAGACATGGAATTGCAGTTTACACCAAATCTCAGATGATGCATCAGTGAATCTAATTACATTAAACTATACGTTGCTGCAACTTTGGCAAGCTGACAGAAAACAACCAAAAAGCACTTTAGAAGGCATAGTACTTCTGACCTAGTATTTTTGCCTCTCAAAATACTCCATGAAAGCTACTATAAACAAGTTATGATGGTGTACTATTTAAGTTATGAAATTACCTTACTCTTTAAGGTATTAATTTATGATGGTATACTCTTTAAAGATTATATTCTACTGAGCCAAGTGAGTAAAAGTGAAGACAGTTAAGATTTTTCAACTTAGCATTAGCATTTTTAAGATTCACATAAAAGTATTGAGATTCCACTGTTATTTTCACATCTAATTTCATTAAGCAAGATAAAAAATGATTTTTTTTTTTTCTTTTTGCAGTAAGCCGTTGCAGGGAATTATATATATCATTAAGAGGTCTACATCTCTTCTAGAGGGCTACATGTGCTTGAAAAGAGCAGTATGTTGTGCTGCAGTAGTTGATGACTCATTGTTGCAGATAGCACTCTCAAAGGAGTGAAGGGAAAATGAGGTTTTCAAGTTATTGGGGTAAACCCCTCTGGAACGTGTAATTTAAAGCAAGAGGTGTTGTTTCAGCAAGTGCAAAACAGAAATATGGTTTCTACTTTCTAGAAAGATCTTCTTTGTCTGCAGCAAAATATTAAACTTCTCTGTCAGAAAGAGTGAAAAGTGCTCTCAGTTCATCCAGGTGCACATTTATAATTCTGTGTTACTGATTTTACCTGAGAAGCCATCAGTTGAACAGCTAGGAAACATATGAAGAGATCAGACAGTTCAGATTCCTATTAAAAAAAGAACTTCATTGTGTATTGTGTTGTCAAGGCTGGGGGAAAGGTTGCCAAAAACTCTGCATTTTTAAAATGAGTTACTGGGCATGTTGAAGGGGTGGGAGGGCCAGGATTTGTCTTGCATTTAATAACTGTGATTGCTCTATGGGTGCATGAGTGGCAACCAACCCCTTACATGACTTAGGAGTAGTCTACCTATACCTAGTTGTGCATTCTTTTGGCACAGGTACCACACATGAACATTCATTGGAAACTGTTTAATTTCTACTACAGTGTGAAGCATTACTGCCATTGGCTTTCAAAGTTTTAGTATAAGGTCCTAAATTAGGTTGTGCTTTTTTTTTAAAAAAAGAAATCTTCTTCTGAACCCAGGTTAAATAGAAAACATAGAATATTTCCTTTTTTATTTCTAAATGGCTTTAATATGTTCACTCTGTAAATGCATGTAACGACTGTACCCAAAGGCATTCACATCAATTTTATCAGTTAACCTCCGTTCACCCTTCCCATCTTCTAGCAAAAAGACCAAAAATGTTTTCTTATCTGCAAATCACTGCTCTGTGTAATCACATATTGTTATCAGCGTTGTACCTGTCCTTTGTTCTCAGTTGCATTTAATTGTTTACACCTATTCACAGTGTCTTCTTTTAAATTAAGTTTGAAGTTATTCATAGCAGGAGTTTTATCTTAATCTATTTAGATGTCCTTATGAAAGTGAAAGTCCTGTCAGATTTTGAGTTCATGGGTGTAGTGAAATTCCAGTACACGATACATTTCCTTTCTTAAACAGCCTTAGAAGTTGGGGGAAAAAAAGGCTTAAGAAAAAAGAGGTTTAAAATAGTTAATAGTGTACCTATCAACCTAGTAGCCACTTTGATGACCGTATAGCCTGATCTCTGTTACATGTAAATAAATTGTGGCAATGAATTTATTTCTTATTGTAGTAAACGAATCATACATTGTCTTTGCCCATATATCTCAGTAAAGTAGGTGATGTTTTTCTATATGGTCCTATTGTGTATATTCATTTGTTTGGTATTCCCACATTCATCTTCAGAAAGTGTAGGGAATTTTAATACTATGTTTCTATTCTTTAATTCTAAATTCTCCCAATTTAAAGGTAATATCTGTTCTCTTTTCTTTTAACAGTCAGATACCTACCTCTGCATGTCAATACCGTTGCCAGTGGATGATGAAGCCTATGTAGGTGAGTATTGGTTAGCTTTTTTCTCTTTGACTCATATTAACTTAATCTTTGGACGTTAGAGTTTCCAAAATGCATTTGTCATGGCTAATGCATAAACAAACTAGATGGAGCTGCTTAGAGTCAAGATAACACTGTATCTGAGGAGATTCATGAGTAATAGCAGTTAAGGAGCTGCATGCAGATGCCTCTGTCAGTCAGCACCAGAGAGTCCCATTTGGTGCTGAGTATTGGCTTTCTGTCTTTGGCTGGATACTTAATTCTGCACTGCTGAGCAGACTATTTACCTGCTGGTACAGGCTGTAAATCCTGTGCACTTACAGTCAGTGTTGGCTGCAGAAGGATTTTACTTGGAGGAGAAACCAAACCCTCTCCTATTTTTTGGGGTTTTTTATGACATGGCATCAATAAGATGGTGGACAAGTAGAAGGAAATACTGTAGTACCTTACAAATGCTGTCATCATATAGATCAACAGAGGAACACCATCTGTTCAGAAAATCTTTGCGGTACTTAACAATTTTATTGTGCCTTGCCATGAACATCCAGTTGTTCAGAGAGAGAGAAGGCTTATTGGTTTGGCTGAAGATAGTTTTGCTATCAGAACATGCTATAAACGGTATAAAAGGAAACAGTCTTTTTCTTCCTTTACACTTTCATTGCATTTTAGGATATGTGCACTTAATAAAAGCATGGTGGGACTCACATGTAGTTTTGATGTAGTGTATTATGAGAGTGTTGTTCCATTTGGATTTTCTTGTGGAAATCCCTCAGAAGGTAGAATACTGTGTTTTGATTTTCGTGTTGTATTACAGTAACTAAGAAAAATGAGTAAATTTTTTTCCAGTGCTTTCTCTATAGATCAGTTTTGTAAAGAGGTGAGAATCTGATCTCACATTTTGTTTGTGAGTATCATCCCAGAAGTAAAAATGAACGTAGAAGGGAGTGAATGTTCACTCTCAAATAAACTACTCTTCTACAACTCTACAGACTCTTCTGCTTTTGTTGATTCATAGAAAGACAGTACTACTAACTTCCTGCTCAAGCAGCTTTTATTTAGTGTTTCACCGAGTTGAAAATTTCCACAGTTTAATTCATTATTAGGTTGCTGCATGTCTCGTTCTGTTGTTTGTGTTGAAGGAACATAAACTTCTTTTGATGGTATGTATGCTTAAAAGGATCTACTGAAAGAATTTGCTTAAAAGTTGTGCAAAGTCTCAATGCAAGTTATGTAATGCAACCCATTTTATTTTTTTCTGAAGACCTAAAAGTGATGTAAACTAAAAGTTTATATGTTCTTCACATGATTTTTACAGGATTTGGTCACCTTTCCAGTAAATGCTGTTCTTGAGTACCTGTCATTACCAAGCAGAATCAGGTCTCTGAATGGAGAAACCATTCTAGTCGTCATGTAGAGCTTTGAAGAGCAGGAGGAGCTGGATGAGCAATTTATAAAAAAACCCATCTTGTTATGTGGACTTAAAGTGTTCCCATGATAGATAGCATTCCTTACAAACTCATATTTTTGTATTCTTTAAAAGTAAAAGAAAATTATTGGATTTTTTCCTCTTTTTTCACTTCCACACAAAATGAATAGGCAAATGGACAGTCTGAAGCATGTGATCGTTCCATTTTGCTTCAGTAAAATCATTGGAAAGTGTTCCTCATGGAAAAGACTCAGATTGGAGTCTTCATAATCAGCAGAAGTTACCTGATCATTAGAAAGAGTAGACTCAATCATATCCAGTTGTAGAGAGCAGAAAGAATGTAGAATGACCTACCTTATAAAATATCTGGATAGAAAATTAAATCTTTTCAAGAAAGAGGTTTTTACAATAGACATCATCACCTAAGAAATTAGCTGCTTGGTGAAGTTTTTCCTTAACTGCTTTGGATATTGTTAAGTGTTGTGAACATACATGTATTTTGTGTTGCTTAAATAAGCACAGAAGATTGACACACAGAGTGTTTATTCTTTTTCAAAGGATAGAGTCTGTATTTTTATGGTTTAAGTAGAATCTGCCTTCATTGCATTGCCAATAAAAGGTGTAATTAAGTTGCCTTAAAACATACTGTTTCACTTTGTGACAAAAACAATGGAAGACTAGCATATGAATTGTCACTGGGTGGCTGTTGATGATGTGTTGGGAAGACAGTGTGTGTTCTGAAGAGCTTTAACATGAGGATGTGTGAATACACATAACTGAAACAATAAACTGGGTTCCTGAGACAGTTTGTTGGTAAAGTTACATGTTCTGCCTCAGTTCAGTTTATTTGCTATAAATGCCTTGTGTTTTGTTTCCTTTTATGGTTTAGAAGTACATTTTTATGACCAAGTGTCTTCATGGCTTCACCAAGACTTGCTAATTCATTCCTTTTTTTTTACTTTGCTTTGCTATTTTTACTGTTGTTTCTTCCCACCTCCAAGACATTGCAGAAGAGGAGGCTCTGTTATGGAACCCACAGCAAGATATTTTTGTTGCATATTGGTGAAATATAAGAAGAATATAAGAAATAGAAGAATATTGGAAGAGAGCGCTTCATTTTTAGTGTTATATGAGGGCAGTACTACATTTGTTAATAAGTAGAAAATTTTTCTGTAACATTTTTTCATTATTTTTATTAAATTTGTATTTAAGGACTTCGAATTCAGACTTCAATTTTGCTATTTCCTAAAGGAAACCGGTAAACATTCATGACTGCACAGGGACAGTGGGTATAACTTTGTACTTCAGAGCTGGTGAGATACTGTACCAGAATTCACAAACTTGTTTGGAGTCAATTCTCAGACATTATCAGAGGAGGGAATCGATCAAACTTACTTAATGAAATTTCTCCAGCTAGCAGGAGAATTAGAGCAGGTTTTGCCCTACGGGTCTTTTTCAGGCATGCATCTGTATATTTTGGCAGATGCTGTTTTCTGTATTATGTTCTTTAGTGGAGGGGTCAGACTGTCAAGGCTGAGATTTCTGTTTCAACCAGTTGTTGTTTCTCTGTCCCAAAGGGCTGTAAATACTGACAAATCGGGTTAGGGAGAGTGGTTTTTTGTGAGGTGGATTGGTATACATATGGTTTATGTTAGGAACATGCCTTTTGCTCATGTGAAGTGAAATGGCTGTCAGATTAGTATGTAAAACATTATTACTGAGTCAGATTATTATGTGATTTTTCAAGAAAGTATTGCTCCAGTTACATTTTTAAAACATACCATTGTGGTTTTCTTCTTCTGCTTCATGATTGATTAACGTTTATGAATAAGTAGCCAAACCAGAAACTCAGTTGAGTCTTTAATGGTGCAGGCATTGATAAAAATCGATTTTTCATTACTAAGCTGAAGAGATAGCTAAAGGGTGCTCTACAGACACTCATAAAAATTGAGTCTGACAGTAGGCCACTCAGCCAAAAAACTTGACTGAATTTGACTGTCATCTTCACCTGCTTGCATTCATTCACATGGGCGACCAGTAAATAAATGTCTTTTTCTTACTGACTCACGATAAGTCCCTATCTGTCTGATTGTGCTGTAGAAATGAAATTAAGCCTTCTACGTTCAGCAACACAGACTGACGTAGATGGTTTATTACTCTTCATCCGTAAATGACTCTGAGAAGCTCTAGGTTTGTTACTCTGTTATGGCATGTATAAACATTCCTGTTGCCAAGCAATGATGTCTTCACTGTACTGGAGGCCTCTAATGTCTCCCTAGTTTGCCGCTCTCCAGACACTGAATTCTTGATAAATTTCTTTAAAGTTAATTCTGTGATAGAGAGGACACTAATATTAGAAAAAAAAAACAAACTATCAACTTTATTTAATTGAATTGTTATTTGTTAAGATTAACTTCTTAGAAGTTGTTTTTTTAAATACATAGCTTAAGTACACACTGTTAAGCTTAAACTGGTGTCATGTTCTGTTCATTCTGGTTTTTCTTTGAGTTGGTAGTTCTGAGTAGTACTTGATCAAGAAATTAAGTCAGACTTCAATTTTTAGTATGTGTATGAAAACTGCCACTGTTATTTTAGTAGTCATTTGTGTCACTTCTGCATGCATTAAATAAATTAACTATTGAGTAATCTTCTGTTCATTAGTGTAAAATGTGGAGGCTGTGAACTAGGAAAATATAACTTTTGTTTAATATTTCTTAAGCCTTTGGTAGTGACAGTTCCCAGCACAGGAAGGACATGGGCCTGTTGCAGCAAGTCCAGAGGAGGGACACAAAGATGACCAGAAGGATGGAGCATCTCTGCTATGGGGAAAGACTGAGAAAGTTGGAATTGTTCAGGAGAAGAGAAAGCTTCTGGGTGACCTTCCAGTACCTGAAGGGAGCCCACAGGAAAGATGGGGAGAGACTTTTTACAGGAGCATGGAGTGACAAGATGAGGGGGAAAGGAAAGACAGTAGGTCTATTAGCTATTAGAAGAAAATTCTTTACTATGAGGGTGCTGAGGCCCTGGCACAGGTTGCCCAGAGGAGCTGTGGTTGCCCCATCCTTGGAAGTGTTCCAGGCCTAGTGGAAGATGTCCTAGTGGAAAACTAGGCCTAGTGGAAGATGTCCCTGCCATGGCAGGAGGGTTGAAACAAGATTATCTTTAAGGTCTCTTCAAACTCTGGCCACCTTCTCATTCTGTGACAGGTACTGCATTTGTCTTGAATTCCACATTAATCTCTACAGCTTTTTCAGCACAGGATTTTTTAGATGTTTGTTTGTTTCTTTAAACCTTGTCTTTGGAAAGTTATATGCCTGGGTGTGCTGGTACGAAAATAGCTGGACTGGAACCATACTGTAACCACCTGTACAAAGCTCTCTTAAGCTCATAGGCTGACTGTAAGGTTTTTCCGTGCTTCCTTAAGCAATGATGAGGCATGTCAGCTAAAATAGTGTATTCCAGAAATCTGATTTTGCTTTGTTAGCTCTGGTGCATTATTTTCTCTTAGTAAGAAAAGCATTTAGTAAGGTATTTGTGATAAGTTGTGTAATAGTGCTTAAAGGTCGTGTCCGTGCTCTAGGATATCATTGTAATAGGCACTACATGGAGGGAATAAAAGACTTCCTGAAACACTCATTAGAATAACTACTCACAATGGGACAGTGGTAGAGAAATAAAAAGAAATACTGAGACAGTATTAAGCAGCAGGACAGGTGGTGGCTTTAGCAGCTAACAGGCCTAACTTTCAATTTTACCTTTATTGAAGGCTGTCTTTATAGGTGGTACTTAGAGTACGTTTTTTACAGGTACTAATTTTGACCATAAAGTTAATGAAGTTTCACATGTGTGAACTTCTTATAAACCCCTTCAGAAATTTAATCTCTCACTTAAATTGATAAGAGCAGCTTAAAACACCCAAAACACCTGAAAACTAAGGTAGGAATTCCACACAGAGCGACATGTTGCCTCTGCCATGCAAGCATAAACCGTAATTTTACTACTAATTGCTACTGATAAAAACATCAAAACAGAAATTGTCTCCATAACACAGATTAGGTTTTTATCTATGAAATGAGTAGAATTTGCTTATAGCAAAATAAAGATGTTAGGTGGTCTCTAGACTTCATTCATGCTTGCAACTTTTGTACTTCTGAATTCATATATATCATTCAAAGTACCTTCCCAGTGCGTGTGGGTACATCTCTTATTTCCCGGATCAAGCCCTCAGCTGTGGCATGCTCATTTTCTTACAGTCTGAACACGTGCCTTGTATCTTCAACCTAAAACTTGACTTGTGTGCCTTAACTTTTGGCTGGTTTTCCTTATTTTCCACATCATATCTCAGCTCCAGAAATTGGGTAGGAAGCTATTTGATTTATTTTCCCCCATGAAACTGGGACAATAACCTACATCATCATTCATTTCAGGAAACCTGCCACAGCTCTGTGTTAAAATACTGACTTCCGAGTGCAAGTAATGCCGTAAACCTCAGGAGCAGAACAGTGTTTCACTGGTTTGTAGCTTCACCATCTCCCCATGTTAATAGCTAGAAGACAGTTACATGGAGGCTCCTCACTGTCTGTGTACATGTAAGGGCAGGAGTAATTTGTCTTCAGAACTTCTTCTGTAGTATAAGGTGAAAAACCATTGCATTCCCTGCATCTGACTTATTTTTAGTAATAAAAGAATGTAGCTTGCTTTATTTTTAGAAATACCTTTTTTATACATTTATGGTCAATATTACTCCCATGGTGTTGGTAAACTTTTTACTATGCTAAACAGGATCACAAGTACTTGAGAAACCAAACCAGTGTTTTATATGTGGCATAGGATAAAGAACAGACATTTGAGAGGTGAATATTCACATCTAAGTTTCTAATAGTGAGAAATTTTGGGCAATGACATCATGCTGACTTTAAACAAATCTTGTTTTCCGTTCCAAAGGGTTTGACGTATTAGTTAGACTCAATCATAATCCCTTCTTGAAACTGTTGTCCCAAGAAAGATGCAGAAAAAATGTAAGCCAGGTAGAATACTGGGAGAAGATACTACTAATGCATAAGATTTAGTTGCTCTTAACTGTAACTTTCTGCTTGTTTGTATTTTTTATGAAGTACAAAAGAAGTTGAGTATTATCAAATCACAAGTGCAGATTTCAAAGGTAGATTGCAGTTAGACTGGTGACAGTAAGGCGTTGTGGTTTGGGATACACTGATATATTACCTAAGTATCAAATTTAACTTTTGTGGGCAATACAGTGGTTTTAATTGGGAACTTAGAGTTTCTTTTTCTTAATAAATGAGGTACAGTGTTTTAGCGTAGAAGGAGGGCTGTTGAATGAAAATTTAAGGAAAGAGTGTAAGTGGAATGCAGAAGGCAAATAAATGGGTGGGGATGTACTTGCCATATTTTGTAGTATTACAGGGGAAAAATGGAACAAGATGATCTTGGTTATGTAACCTACGGTGAGATTATGGATAGCTTACTTGTTTTGCCATATTTTTTTTCAGTTGACTTTAAGCCTCATGCCAGCATGGACACAGTCCATCACATGTTACTCTTTGGGTGTAATGAACCTTCGTCTGCTGAAAATTACTGGTAAGAGCTGCTTCTTGCTTTTGTTATCAACCAGCTCTTTTTTGGTGTTAGTTGCTTCCATATAAACCTTTTCTGGTGTCAGAATTTCTTGGAAAAGTAGGAAAATTTGGAATGAAGAAGAAATGTATAACAATCTAGTCTTTCCACACTTAAAGTGCTCTGGTTTTTGTTTTTTTTTAACTATCTCCTCTGTTTTCTTCATGACTAATTGACTGTCTTCAAGGAGGAGGCAGGAGCTATAGTAAACAGTGTGTCACTGAATACCAAAAAATCTCGTCTTCATCTATAGTTGGCTGCTTTTCTCTGTATGAAGTCATGTAACAGATGTTCAGAATCAAGCTGAGCAAAGGATAAGCTGAAGAAGCTTATCAAGGGGCTTGGTAGTTGACTTGCCCTTCAAAATGACTAAGCAGTGAGAGCAGGGGGAAACACACAATGCCACTAAAATAGGTCTGTGGAGGCAAAATGAAGAGAATATGAAGGTGGGTGAGGGTTAATCATCTGTTCAGTAATTTTGCAAATTTTCTGTAGGTTTTCATGAGAGAGCAGATGAGGTATTTTTGCTGATGCTGCAAAGGTTATATGAATTATTCTGAACTGTAGAACAATTTTTATATAGGTGGTCTAATAGAGTTGTGTAATCATAATTTATCTTTTAAGTATTTACCAAAAAGGTAACTAAACCTGGAATTTAGAACTAATAGTATAGTATAATATATTTTCAGGAAAAATACCCTGAAACATTTTGGATGCGTATTTTGGGGAGATGATTTGTTTAATGCTTTAAACATACACAACAAATTTTCCTCAGAAGTTTTATCTCCTGTTTACCCGTCAACCAACAGTTCTAATGTTGAAAATGTTGTAATCTTGCACAGTCGTGCAAGAAAAGTAGATGCTTAAGAAGGTCAGACCAAAGTAAAACGGAAAGCATAGAATTTCTATTCTGTTCTATTAATTTCTTTTCCCAGTAGACTGCTTTTCTGTGTTCTTTTTATTGTATCTTATATGATAGAATACACTTGAATACTTTAATGTTAACAATACACCAACATAAAACTTCTCCATTCTGGCCTTTTAAAAACAGGTGAGTGTCCTATTTAAAACTGAGTAGATTGTACTTGTGCTGTTTTCATATTTCTGGAAGTAGTTTTATTAGAGCGTTGGAATAATTTGTACATGATAAAACTATGTTGTTACAGATTGATCAGGAGCTTGTGTTGAGATGAAGTTATGAGACAATGCCCAAGTCACATCTAACTGATGTTCTGAGTTTGTAGAAGAGAGGGATCCAAAGCCAAAACCCAAAGTTCTTCAAAACTGAATCAGACTCAAATCCCTGTTTTGAGTCTACGGTTCAGGTAGTTTGAGCTCCCTAGCTGTACCTTCACTCCTCCCAGCAGGAAGAAGACTCACCAATGGCAGCCTGTGCCGTGTGGCAGCTAATGTTGCTTTTGTTCTTGATTGCTGTAGTTAACACCTACCTGTCAAATGACAAAATACTTAGTTGTGCTGGATTGAGCTTGGCTGGACACCAGATTCCCACCAAGCTGCTCTATCCCTCCACTCCTCATCAGGATGGAAAAAAACTCGTGAGTCAAAATAAAGGTAGTTTAATAAAGCAAAAGCAAAGGTTCTGCAGAGGCAGAGGAGAACAAAGTATTTTGTTCTCTACTTCCCATGACCAAGCTGCTTTCCAGGAAGCAGGACTTCAGCACAAGTAATGGCTGCTCTGGAAGACAAATGTAATAAATAACAAATATGTATTTCTCCTCCTTTCTCCTCTCTTCTACCTTTTATTGTTGAGTGGATATAATATGGTATGGAACATCCCTTTGGTCAGTTTGGGTCAGCTGGCCTGGCTGTGGCCTCTACTAAGACCTTTCCCAAACACTGGTGTGTTATCAACACCTTTCTAGCTCCTCATGCAAAGCCCAGAGCCCAGCACCATGAGGGTTGCTGTGGGGAAAATTAACTCCATCTTAGCCAGACCCAATACAATAGTGTTGTGTTTAAATCTACTATTTCCAATTTTTCATATGCAGGTTTTGATGAGATCTTGCCTTTTTTTTAATGTGTAGTTTCTGAGGTTTTGTGTTTGCTTTGCATTCTCAAAATGAAAGCTCTTCATTCAGCGTCTCATCATTTCACATCCCTGGTTTTGCAGCAGTTTGCAGCTTTTTATCTTGCTCTGCCCACAGTTATTTGCAGGCTAGAAAGATGATCACGTGTTTTCTACATAAAATAGACTGAAGAGTGCTAGAGAGTTCTAACCTGATTTTGTTAAAGTAATTCTGATGACTGTATGTTACTGGTTTTTATTGTTGTTCATTTTGTTTGATTATTTGCTGTTCCTTTTGTTACCTGAAGGCTCACAAGTGATGACTTCTCTTGCTCTTCCATCTAGTAGGGAAAGAATGGTTGTTTGAGCAGGCTGCTGTAAGGCTTCTTTAGCAAGGATCCTTACTTTTTACGTGGTCAACATCTTTACAGAGCCAGCTTTTATTAGATTAAGGTATGCCACATAGATCTTTTTGTCTCTTAGTTTCTTTTTCAAAGTTCTGGCAATATTAGTTACATATGCTTTTGCAAGTCAAGAGCTACTTCTCTTACCGTCATGATGTGGATTAGTTTTATTATGGAAAAATAGGCTGTTAGGAACATTCAGAATGCAAGGTCAAAATTAGTTTTCCTGAGGTGTGACGTTTCATTCAGGCCAGTTTTGAGTGAGGAGGAATGAGAAGCATCCAGATGACTCTGTTGGGGTTAGCTGCCCTTTCGCCATAGCAGCACTAAGCCAAAATCTGTGATGCCCATCTGGCCTGCTGCCCTTTATAATTTGACACTATTCCTGCAAATGTCCCTGGCCTTCATAAAGGCTGTCAAATTGTATGGAAGCTGTGCTGGTTTCATCTTTCACTGCAATGTGGTAGAATTTTTATCTGAACAAATCCTAAATGTTATTCTCCCTTCTTGAAATACACAGGTCTTTCTACAGGAAAAAAAAAAGTGGTTTCCCAGGGCTCATTGCCTCAGGTGTTGCTCAGTGCACTAAAAAAATGGTGTAGCTGCTTCCATTCCTTGATCACAATTAATCTAAAACCAGTTCAGCTGCAATGACAAGTTTTGCCTGAGCTGACAAACTGTGTTGAAATTGAAATAACATGCCTGAACTGATTGATCGAAAGTTAAGATTCTCTGTAGATAATCAGGAATGCACTTGAATGCTTTAAAAGAAAATGTTGAATTATTCAGAATTTGTGGGTCTCCTGGCAAGACAGGTCTTGTGCTGTGTCAAACCTAACGCTGAAATAAACTCTCATGAATGAGCTGATTCATAGACAGAGCCTGTATTTTGAGATCAGGCATGGCAACTTTAAATAGTTATCTAACGCAAATGAATGTATAAGTACAGGTCATAGATGACAACCCAGTAATGCTTCTATCAGACTAGCTGTTTCTGTTGGCAGGAAAGAATGGTTCTGGAAGCCCTTGACATCAATAGCTCAGTAGAGGTTGCAAAAGATGTCATGACTGGTTGAGTGAAGGACTTCTATTTCGTTGCATGGGGGAAAGTGGGGATAGTAGAAAGAATTGTATTTTTGGGTGTAGTTTCTTACCATTGCCACTGCCCTAGAATGGTCTGCAACATTCAAGAGATAAAAATGATGATTTGTCTTACTCAGTCACCTCAATTACCCTTTTTTTAAAGCCTTAGTTAGTGCTGAGGAGTACAGTATAATAGAGAAAGAAATAAAAGAAGTTATTTTTTACCATAACCAATGCAAATATGCTGAAGGGATAGCCAAATAGTGGTCTTGCTGACATAGTGAAATATTTTACTTTCAGTCTAGGTAATCAGTCAAAACCCCAGTGCCATTAATGAAAACAGTTTTTGAACTGACCCAAGATTGGGGAGAATGTCTTTGGGAAGTCCAGGAGAGTTTGCAAAAACCGCAAAGATCCAAGAAGTAGTCAGTAAGCTCTCCCCTACCCGCCTCAATCCCAAATTTTGAGTCAAAATCAGTTTTTAGAACAAGATTGAGTAATATGCAGCTGTAATCCATTTTTAAGGTACTCTGTGTCGCTCATTCTGTTTAGAATCTCATTTTTGTATGTAAAGAAGCTATGACTTTCAGTGATTTTTTGTTTGTTAAATTTTTACGTTTTAGTAGCTCCCTGCATTTCAATCTGTTTATCTTATCTCTTCTTTGCAATCTCCTCTAGGTTTGTTTTTTCCTGAAAACTTGATGTTTCAAGATTATAATTGATGGCTAAATGGGAGAGTTGACCATTTTTTAAACAAAATGAAAGAGCAGTGTCTGTATTTCATCTTTGTCCCCTGCTGTCTTCCCCCTCCATTCTGGTAGCATCTCAGGAAGACAGTTTGAAAACAACCTGCACAGGTTTTTTCCTAATTAATGTGTTCTTAGAAATACTGTGGTATAAATAAAGACTGTCTGGCCCAAAGTGTGGTGGTAAAGCTGTGACTGTGCTTAAAGTTCCTTCTGGCATTCCTCCTAAACAATCTCTTCAACACATTTCCAAATCGTGCAGCTCAATACCGGGTTAGATCTCTGAAGTCTCTTGAGTTTTTTGTATAGTAGCAGTGGGAAGCTGCATAGTTTTCAGCTGCAGCTGCATCTATCAAAACATTTCACTTACTCTGAGGTAAGTTTTGATTGTCCTTTGGGATGTGGGTGTGTTTGAAGGGGAAGGTGACCAAACTGTTAGTTATGAAGGTCTAGAAATACATGTTGTGAGTATAACTACTATAAAAGAAGTGGTGTGTTCCCTTTTCTCTTGATGCTTTCATGATTATAGCAAAGCTTTCATGAAATAAATACAGTAGCTATGCTGCAATAAGGCTCACTGGGATCAAAGAAGTACATAATGTCCTGCTGAGGTGGTTTGAAATACATGCCAGAAGAGCTGGTTATCTCTGAGAGATACCTGGAAAGCATCATCATCATTTGCACATATGGCTCAGCCATCCGTAACAGGAACATGATTGAGCCTTCATCTGCTAGATGTCCTGGTCTTTTATGCTCTTCCTCACACTGTGTGGCACTCTGTTTTCCCCAGAATTTCAGGTGACTGAAACCATGCCTTACATATACAAAGGTTTTCCCAGGTGTCTTTTTACAAGCAGTGATAAACAGAGCAGGGGATGTACCATTTTGGTCTAGAATGAAATACTGGCATTGGTGCCAACCTTCATCACATCTGGTTTGGGTCAGTTGATGTAGTCTGAATAGTTTCAGGGTGAGGCTTTCTAAAAGTCTTACTGTGTATGCTGCACCTGTGGAATGACTTCTACACTCTGTGCTCAGGGCCGTGGATGGTTTGCCTTTGGAAGAAAGTACAAATACACCCTGTAAATAAACCTCTTCCCTAATTCAGGATCAGGAGGGAGAAGTGTATTCTAGGTGGGTGTTTGGAAAGCTCCTTAGGGTCCCTTGTTCGATTATCCATGTATATGGTCATGCAGCCTACACCCACATATGTGCCTTCTTGGATGTGGTCAAGGTACATTGTGCTGTCTGTATACTGTGTCTGGCCTTTTACAGATTTGGTAGTGTCTGTGCCTCAGGTTTACCAGCTCTTGCAGATTTAAGATGTCTAAAATTTATCAGTCTTCGGGAGTCTTTCATTCTTCACCCTCAGTGTCTCCTACAAGGTGCTAGCCGCAGAGGCTAGGGACGACTCAAGCTCTCAGTTACTGTAAATATTTGTGACCTGTTTGTGGCCTGTTACTTGGCAAACTCTTCTTTTTTCTTTTTGTTTTCCCTTGGGTTTTTGGTTTGTATTTTTTTGGTTAGTTTGTTCGGGATTTTTTTTGTGATTGTTTCTTTTTTGTGTGTGTGCGTGTATGTGTGTGATTTTTCTATTTTGAAAAACAAGAAATCGTGCAGTGGAATAAAAATTAACATAAAGCAATGAGTTTAAATTAAGTACAGGGAAGAGCGTGAGTGCCTCCTATCTGTGGGTTCATATACAGCCTCCTGTCACTTTTTGGGATGATTTTAAAATGAATTTTAAATAACCAATTTTATGCTGAAGCTTTGATGTCTTGTGGGGTTTTTTTCTGCTTTGTGCCTGAGTCCTGTCCCTCTTTGTAAATGTGGCAGCCACTGTCATTTTGTATCACTTGAGTCAATAATGCTAGAAGTTTTCATACAGTTCATTACCATAAAAGGTTCCTTCATTTTTCCCATCACTGGTTAATAGGCTGACAGAGCCCATCAGAGCTGTCCAACACTGCCTTAAGGTGAAGGGAGGAAAAAAAAGGTGGAACATCTACCAATATCTCTGAAAGCACTCTATATTAAAAGAGCTGTGTTTAATCAGCATACATTCAAAAACATCTTCATAGATCTTAAAATGAGTGGTTTTGCATGTAACTCACCTGCTGGTTTCTGATTTCAAAATTTTAAAAGTAATATTCCCTTTTCTTTCTTCATACTTTTAGGGACTGTGATGAAGGAACATGCAAAGATAAATCGAATATTTTGTATGCTTGGGCAAGAAATGCTCCACCCACCAGGCTGCCCAAAGGTATTGGCCCTTTAATACTGAGTTCTTGTGTGCAGGGGCAGGGGAAAAAGGAGGACATGGAAGTAAGCACCTGTCATATCTGGGAACATCCTGTAATATTTTCATTATGTCTAACTGATAGCAACTGTATAAACATCAACCTCATTAACTATGAAATGTATTATGCTAGCTAATATACTTGCGGGTTTTTGTCATTCTGTTTGCTATACCATTTTGGGTTTCTGTACGGGTAAAAAAGGCTGAGGGAGAGATAACTATCATAATATAATGTTTATTATTATATAGCATTAATCTTGCATTTCCTACTACGTGTTACTAGAAGGTTACCACTTATGTACTTTCAGTAGCACACAAACTACATGAAAATATTTTTGCTTGTTTTTGAAGGCACAGACAACTTCAATCTAAACATTGAATTTTTTCTGTTTAAAGTATACATTGGCAATTTAATGAGTTTTTCATTTTTTGATGCTTTGATGCAGTTGAGCAACATGCTTGTATACCCATTTTCTTGCATGATAGACAACTCTGCTGAATTAAATCAAAACAGGGAGAAGTGCTTCTTTGTAATAACCACTAAGGGTCTTAGAAATATCTACCATCTGTATAGCCTCAATCTGAAAATATCTTGAATTTTGAGTGTTTTTTCTTTCATCTTTTGCTGCCCATTTTCAAAGCCAGGAACCAATATCATGAAAATGTTTTGGTTTTTTTTAATAATCCATTTACGCACTTAACAACATGAATATTACTTGATTTGGTTATCAGAATGTAAAGTTTAAAAAAATTGTTAAAATGGAGGATTATTTAAAAGTTTTGTACTTGGAGGATTCTGTGGAAGTTTTGGTGTTAAACCCCAGCTAGTAATGCTTTCCTTGTTGGTAAGCTGTGCAAAAATACAAGGTTTGTAGGGAGTATTCACAAAGATGCCTCATTTGTGCACAGAGGCTGCAGTCCCATTTGTAAGTTGGCTTTGCCTGTTACTGTGGGATTCTCTGACCAAATACAAAGCAATTGCTTTCTCTGCTTCTTTTAAAAAGTGTTCATTGTAGAATTGCTTTAGAGAAATCCCTTTCTGATAACTGGAACTTCATTATTTCAAATTATTTCAAGCTTCTCTATTGTGTTTTGTGCCCGTGCTTGCTTCTCTCATCAAGTAACATAGCTGCATAATTTCCTCAAGATTTTTTCTGCATGTAATATTTATTTAAATCTAAAAATATTTTACTGCGGATCTTTTTTTCTTATCAGTCTCAATGTCTTCTTAGTAAGTTAGTGTTAATTAGTTTGTATCATGCAGAGTTTGTTCCACCAAATCTTACGTGGATGACAAAACTTCATTTTTATTTAAATTTTTATAAAAATTTTTATAAAATCTGTATTAATATTCTTTGATTGAGAGGGTTCTCTTCATAAAGCAGATATGTATTATTAATTAAGTTATGGTTATTTAACTTAATTAATTAAGCTTCTTGATCTGTTTGGGATCATGGGCTGGTGGTTTTCCTGGGTTTCAGGACAAAGTTCACTTCAGTGGTGTCTGAAATTTTCAACCCCTTCACTCTTAGCCATTAAAGTGATTCGTATTTTTTTATGTGGTCAGTGATGGTGAATTATCTTACATTTTATTGTTTCTGAAAACAATACATTTTACTTCTTTTAGGTGTTGGATTCAGAGTTGGAGGAGAAACGGGTAGCAGATACTTTGTTCTCCAGGTACACTACGGAGACGTTAGTGCATTTAGAGGTATGCATTTTGGAAATTTGCTCTGTAAGTTGTATCAGCTACAGCATCAAAAATATTTACCTCTGGAAAATAATTTTTCTGTTAGTGCCATTTGCAAAGATCAGTGGGCATATTTGTAATACAATTTGTATATTAACTTGACTTTATAAACTTGATTTATCACTATAAATATTTGAAAGGTGAACACCTTTTTTTTCCCCTCAAGAAATGTGGAGCAAATGATTTAAAGTAATCAAGAAGCAGATTAATAATTTTAAGTTTGGGGGAGAAAGTTGAGGTTTCCATATATCATTCAGCATTTTCTTTAATCAAGTTGAAACAAAGAGGTGTGAACACACTTAACCTGTCATTTTACTTGAACAGATTATATTTACTGGCCAATCTGTCATGGTATTTGTGTTTGGAAAAAATGTAATTCATGGAGACAATGTATTTTTTGTTTATTTGTTTGGCTTGGTTTTTTGGTTTTTTTTAAAGATGAAACACTCATTTCAAGCATAGCAATATGCTTATACTTGTCATTGAATGTTTCACAGAATCACATAATGGTTGAGGTTGAAACAAACCTTTGGAAGTGATCTGGTCCATTCCCTTCCTGCTCAAGCAGGGCCACATGCAGCCTGTTGTCCAGGCCCATGTCCAGGTATATTCAAGGGTAGAAACACCATAGGGCAACATCTGCCAGTCCTCAGTCACCCACACAGTGAAAAAGTTTCCTGATGTTCAGCGAGAGCCTCCCATGTTCCAGCATGTGCCCATCACCTCTGGTCCTATAACTGAGCACCACTGAGAAGAGCCTGGCTCCCTGTTCTTTGCACATTCCCTCCTGATCCTTCTCTTCTTTAGGCTGATGAGTGCCAGCTCTCCCAGCCTTTTCTCATAGGAGAGATGCTCCAGTCTCTTCATAATCTTTGTGGCCCTTTGCTGGACACTGTCCATGTTTTTCTCACACTGGGGAGCCCAGCACTGGACACAGAACTCCAGGTGCGGCCTCATCAGTGCTGAGCAGAGGGGCAGGATCCCCTTTACTGACCTGCTGGCCCTGCTTTGGCTGATGCAGCACAAAGCACCATCTGCCTTCTTTGCAGCAAGGGCACACAGCCAGCTCACACTCAGCCTGAGGACCCCCAGGTCCTTTGGTGACAAGCTGCTTCCTAGCTTTTTGTTGCCTAGGGTTGTACCTTCCCACATGCACAGGTCTTCCAAGGCAACTTGGCACTTCCCCTTGCTCTTCATGAGGTTCCTGTCAGCCCCTCTCTCCAGCGGGTCCAGGTCCCTCTGGATGGCAGCACAACAGTCTGGTGCATCACACACTTCCCCCAGTTTGGTGTCATCTGCAATTGCTGAGGGTGCACCTGCCCCATCATCCAGGTCATTAATGAGGATGTTGAACAGGACTGGAGCTCAAGTATTGATTCCTGGGCTATACTGCTAGTTGCCATCCTCCAACTAGAAAATCATTCAGCTGGTGTTCAGTCCACCTCAGTGCTCATCCAGACCATATAATGAGCTGGGATTTGGGAAATTTGAATTTCATTAATTCACATTGACATATTGGTGGTGATTTTTGGGGATTATTTAATTCATTTATTTATTTGTTTATATTTCATGTTGTACTTTGTTCTTTAAAGCGCCTTGTTCAGACATCTTTTGAGGTGCATGTATTCTTGCTTTTACTCTGTAAATCGCATCCTGTGTGGAGGTTTTCAGTTACGGCCTCTATGGTCATCAAGAGCAAAAAATGTGTGGGTTGTCATTCCCATGGAATTCATCCATCATACATTACTGCTGTGGGATTTAAACAAGAATGTGAAGATCCTCGTGGCCTAAGTGATAATGAAAATGTTGGGCTTGAAAGAAGAGAAAGCTGAAAAAGAACAAAAAAATTAAGGGAGGAATATGCATTACAACAGTAGGTCAAGCTATGCCTGTGGCCTCTCTGTCCTTCTGTGGTATCATGATAAATGATCCACAGACTCTACTTGGTTTAGATTGGAGAAGTTACCAGGTAGGTGCAGCTTCCCAATGCCATGCAGCCTCTCTTCTGTGCATCTCTGGCAAGGTTTGGGCAATACTTAGCTAGAATTTTAAGCAGCACTGTCTGAAGCAGAAGGTATGGTTTCTGCCATGACATGAAGATATAATATGGCTTAATGGCAGTATTGGTAGAGGATGAGGAAGGAATAAACTGAGGGTGCCACCACTGTTTGAGAGCATATTTGCAAATGTGCACAACTGAAATTGAAAGAATTGATTTTCATGAGGAGTTCAGATGGACCCTTACAACCCTTGGGATTCTTTGCCTGCTAAAATCCTGAATAATTAAAGTAGCAAACCTCTAAAGAGACCATATTCATTGACAGCCTGCTCTTCATTATTGCTTGGGGACATTGAGAGTTCTCACTGTTTGAGAGTTCTCACTGTTCATTTTCACTCTTAAGTATAATATATGAGTATATAGTTATTAAAAAAAGAAACAAATGAGCTCAGTAACCGTCACTGCACACTAGTTGAGAATGTCTTTGGAAATTTTTATTAACAACTTGACTTGTTAGTCAAAGCTTCTATTCAACCCAGTTGCATACACAGAGAAACTGCAGTGAAAGAAATTATCACCTGAAATTAAAATATCGTTTTACACCCCCAGCAGACCCTCTGCAGTAGACTTCCTTATTTTTTGCCTGGAATATATGTGCAGGACTTAGAAATGCCATAGATATGAGCCTGCAAAATTACGAAGTTTAAGAAGTGTGGACTGATAGAATTATGATGTAGGAGTGTGTCATGAGTGTCCACCAGTGTCATGAGTGTGACAGAATGCCCTCCCATTTTTCAGTGCTTTTTGCTTGGTAGTCTGTGATCATATTTTTAAAGTAAAAAATCTCTCTTTTTCTGCCATTTGTGAGAAAAAGTGTTTTTAATATCTCCTACCTGTGAAAATTCCAGTAGAGAAAAATGTAATGTAAATCTAATAAAATGTCCTAAACCTTCACAGTAGTGTTCAAAGATATTCAATGCATAATCTTCAACTAGTTTCACAAGTATTTTTAAATTTCAGGAATAACCTAAAGGTATTTTTCTTGTAGTGAGATGTCTGTTGATAACCACAGCTCATCAAAGCATAAGAATACAGTCATTGAAATTTGTGTGTAAGCACATGCAGTTGTTGCAATTTAGAACAGAAGATAAATGATGAAATATGCTCAGTTAACTTGTCATTCTTTCAGTAGTACATCAAAGATTCCAAATTGTTCAGAGTTCTGACTTACAAGAAATTGCAAATATAAAATATTTGACTTGCTGTAGTAAGATATTTATGTATTAGCACCCAAATCTATTTCCTATCAATTCTGGGGGGAAAAAATGCCATAGTTAAAATCATCAACTCTCATGTTCAACTCTTTCTAAAAAGAATATTTTTCATTTCATTAACCAGGTAGTAAATGAATTCACTTTCCATCCCTTCTTACCTATAATCCTGAGCTAAGAATGCATATGTAGATACACACTTTCTGCTAAGATAAGAAAATAAAACTTACTGTACCTTGTGTAAAGTAAACATATTAAAATTTAGCTGGAGAACCAAAAATACATTCTACAAAAAAATGTGTAAAGAGCCATCTTAGAAAAATATTCATTTCCCTGTTTCATTTTCTTTGCGTTTTATATTGTAAAAGCAAAAATTATTGTGGAGTTATGTCTAATAATGGATACAGTTATGTAACAATTAAAAAGTTGTCAGAAATTTGTCTGCCTTTTTATATATTCATAAGTGTTTATAGTTCAGATTCAAATTAAAGTAAATCTAGCCATCTTTAGGTCTGTAAAGGGACCCAGTCAGCTTTGAACTTAGGCTGTAGTGATACGCAGTGCAGTTGTCACCGTGGTCTTGTTTTATTCTTCTATGTAAGCACCTTTGAATCTGAATTTTAAAAAACGTGGGTTTTTTTCTAATCCCTAGAATGTTTTTTTTCCTTCACTTTGTGTAACAAAGACTAACGTTGTTTCTAATCTGCCATATTATTCTCTTACTCCTTTCCAGCATGTGTAAGAATATAATTGCTATCCTCAAGAATCAGTGTTTAAAAGTTATCAGTGATAGGTCTTTTAGCTGTTCTGTATGGAAGGTTTTCACATTTTGTCATTTGTATATGTGCAACTGTTGCATTGTTTGAAGCAATTTATAATTTTTTGTCAATATTTTTAGAGCAAATTTATGGGGAATTCTTGGATCTCTGTTCAGCTTTGGTTTTTTTTCATTCCCTTTCCTGTTCTCTCTCTTTTGTCGCACAGTGAACAATATTGCATTCTCAGCTTCTTCTTTTAATCCCCACCTTTTCACTGATTTATTTCTCCTTGCTATCACTCCCTGCAAGAATTATGTTACCCACATTACATATAATAACATAGATGGACCTGCTTTTCTGAGTGAGGTGTAGGGTTCTTAGTTTTGTCTTAGGGTTTGTTTTTTTTGGTTGGGGAGAGTAACTAGTTTTGGCCACCAAGTTAGTAGATCTTAAAAAGATGTTTTTCCTCATAAGCATGTGAATTGTATGTTGTCATTTGAACATTATTCTAGACATTAGATTCAATGGCCTTCTCTTTGATACTCTCTTGAATCTGCTAGTGTCTTGAATAAAGTTAGCTTTACATATTCACAGAGATTCATGGCTATGATATAATATTATTTTAGCAAATCGGTCATCTCTGACCTTTATGAGGTCTTCATATGTTAAAAAATTTATATTGAACCAGGATCAACAATTGTTTGCCTCCTTTCTTTTTGGAAAGTAAGTTCTGAAAATGTCACTAGGGAGTCTGTGTTTGCATTTTGTTTTTCACAGATTGAAAAAAGGTAGAATTTTACTGAATTGATATTGGGTGAGTGGATAGATCAGCAAGTGCAAACACCTTGACTTACATGAGAAAAAAAAATTAAGGTAGTTTCATGTATCAAATATTAGATACCAATATTGAATGCAATATACTGAACTTGTCTCATGCTTCACTGGGACCTCAAGTTCATTTTTGTGCTGCATGTCTTTGCTTTTTAAATATAACTTGTAGAAAGTTACTTCCCCATGGGCATTAGCTTTGGAATTGCCTTTCTCAGAGGTTGTGCTTACCTTTGAGGCTACTTATTTTGAATGAAGCAAAGCCAGTTCTGAGCCTGTGTATGGAGATTCAGGTACAAATCAAGTGCTGACTTTGAAATAACAAGGGGTTTGGAGCTTCATAAAATTTGCCATTCTGTTACAGTGAAAGCTTGTAAGTATTCTAGTCACGTATGAGTACTACACTGTTCCTATGAAATACTAGAAGTAGAGCAATGAAGAAGCTGAATAAATAGTTTGAGCAGAGTGCTCAATAATTTATAACATGCTCAGAGCGCAAAGAAAATAGGTTTTGAAGAGTGTTTGTTTTTATGAATAAAAAACCATGCAATTTTAAGCATCTAGGAAGTCCTAGAAGTCTCAATGTCTGTGGCAGATTGTCATGCATGTAATTAAAGAGTTCAGGACTGTAGATCAGGATAGACAGATTAGCAGAAAGTCTGTCAGACTTGCTTCAGAAATTCTTAGCAAAATCAGCTTACAGAAGGAGAGTGTTTCTCTTTAGGATAATTTGCCTTCATGTCAGGTGCATTTAATTTGAAAAACTGTTGAGTATTTCTGATATTTGAGATATTTCTTCTAGAAAACATTATAAACAGGGGTAGCATAGGTGATTCTTTTTAACTAATTTAAACATTTATTGCCAGTTAAACTTGGAATGGTCATTCCAATGTTGTCATGCACAATTTTTAAAAATTAAATACTTAAAATATGAAGCCGGTTTAACATGCACCATTGGCTTTGTTTGACATGGGTAAATAAAAGCAGAGAATATTTAATATGATTGCGTTATATTTGCACAGAACACAAAAGACATACACGAGCACAACTTCAGTATTTATTTCAGTTGGAAACTCTGCATAGACAATTTGCTTTCATTTGAACCTACTTTCTGAAGTATATAAAAATGCATTTTCCAGTCTTTGTCATATGGCAAATAGTAGCTAGTAGCTTCTTTGTCCCAGAGCAGTGCTTATTTACTGAATAGCTGAAACAAGGAAATCAAAGTAGTTAGATAAGCTGGACAAGCTTAGGTCAGATAGTGAAGCTTGAAGAGAATTTGCAAAAGGGAAGTGGCATGATCTCACTGTGGTCAGCGTTCTTGGGTGAAGTGTTTCGAGCTTTGAGTGTTTCAGAGAGGTGAACTGAAGGAAGAAGAAGCAGGGAAACATCAGTTCCAGCATCCCTCTGTAGTTGTTAGAAAAACATTTACTTCAGTTATGGCTAAATGTATCTACAAACAGAATTATAAAGCACTGTAGGAATTTCTGAAAGGTTTAGACTAATGTATCCGTCCATTTTTTCACTCTTAACACAGCACTGCAGATCAGATACTTGTGCCAGAAGTTCATTTATGCTTCCCCTGATACTGATTTAGATGGTTGCCTTATATAGTAGCAATTAGAAGTTTCCAGCTATCTTCAGTTCATTTTTAAATTGCTCTATTTAGATGAAAATGCTGATTAAAATTTTTTCTGTGCTCTGAAAATTCAGATTGTTTCAAAATACTTTAATATTGCCAATCTGAAATGTGTTGGAATTTTTTTCCTTCCTCCTATGGTGCTACTCTTAAAGAGACACTGTGACGTAAGGACTAAATTTTTCAAATATGAAATTACTTTGATGGTTTGGGGATGATTTTGCAGCAGTGTTCAAAAGATAGAATAGTGATGTTTTCAAATAAAATTCCAAAACTGAGAGACTTAATATCACTGATTGCATTTTGAATTTTATAATTTTATTTCTTTAAGTAATAATATTCTGAAAGGAAGCAAGCGTTTTCCAATTTCCATTGAAATTGATGTAGTGCAGAGTTCTAACTATACTAAACTTATAAAAAACTGAGTTCTGCAGCATCACCTGTGTTATATAAATAACAAAAATTTAGTTTGAAATTAGGAGGGTGGAGCAAAAGACACTTTACAAAGACCTTTGTAGCAAACACTGAGGTATTGAGATTGTGAGTGAAGCTGCCTGCTGGGAGAGGATGAACAGTATATAGGTATCTTGAACTTTTTCTAAAACCATTGACAAATAGTTGAATTTAATTTTCTCTTGAATATTTTCTTACCATTCCCCTTCTTTTTTCCTAATAGCTTATTCTTTTTGGCACTTCTGGATTCTTGATTTGGCCATTTGGAAGAAACATTTATTTCCTGTAAATGAAAACTAGTGCATGATCTGGAATGGTACTTACTCAATGCAAGTACATTTGTAGGTAGTCTTGATGAAAGAGCTACTGTTCTTATTTTTCTTTTCTGTGTACAATGAAGACTTCCCTTTTCTGTCGCTATTTTTAAAGGTACAACTGTTGTATACTGATTCAGATTTTTAAATCCAAAAGTATTTATTGGGATGCACAGAGCTGGAGTAACTAAGAATTTGTAGATGCCATGATGATGAGCATTATGAGAACCCAGTGAAATTGTGTTAGCAACTATTTCACTTGAATAACAAATACATTAGTTTACAGATCTACATTGTGAACATACTGAAAACAAATTTTAGCGAATTCTACTATCAGTAATGGTGAAAAACAAACTGATTATTATCCCTTAATAGTGAGATGTGGTGTGACGGAAATAGCTAGCATCTGAAAAACTGAACTGGTAGTTTTTACTCTGTCAAGTTTCCCTGTGTTGTCCCACTCTGCTCATTGTCCTTTATTCTGTTCAAATGTACTACTTTTTCAGTTTGGAATCTGGCTATTGATGGGAGGAAAAACTCTCAGAAGTTACCACTTGTCACCAGATCCATAGCTACTCTGCTCTCATTCTTACCTGAAACATACACTGTTGGAGGATATTTTTTTAGAATGTTCTGCTTACTTGCTTTGGAGTTAGATCCATCTTCTAGCTACAGCTCTTATTGCTATAAACCATAAGAAAAAGAAACTTGCTTAAAAAGGAACAAAGATTGAACTCCCAGATGACCAACTATAATTGAGTAACTATCAAGACAACTGGGTCATTAAATTAAAATGTCAAACACATCAGCTAATGATGATACAGTACACTGACAAATGAATCATCTATTTTTACTTGCCTTCTAGCATATCCAATTTTAAGCAGAATTGCTGTCTGTATTGGTATATCAGGTTCACCTGATGACTTTTATTAGAAGGATTTCTGGCAGCTGCATTATTAGTGGCTAAAATCATTGCTTTTCATAAATCTTTCATTTTTCTAACTTTGATCAAAATATAAATTTGTTTGAAACAAAACTACTTTTTCTGCTAGTGTAAACATGATACTGTTTCATTTCCCAGATACTAGTTCATAGAGATCTACATTTTCTAATACAGCAGTTTTCATCCACCAAAGTTTTTTTTCTGTATTAGGATTGCTACATATGCAGTACTGAGGTGTTCAAGTTCGAGCAAATTTGACTAGTATTTTCACAGTATAGCAGTTTTACTGCACACAGTAAGATTAAAACGTGTTCTGTCTTCTGGTATTTTTTACACACCAGAAAAATCTTATTTATATGTAGTAATTTGCAGGGTTTCAGTTGCTAACGATTAAACTGTTTCACAATTTGTACAGATAAACACAAGGACTGCTCTGGTGTAACTTTACATCTGACACACCAAAAGTGAGTATTTTTGAAATTGCTTACCTATATTTTTTTTCATTGGAACATAAAGTGTGGATTCCTTTGAAACCATATGAAATAAAAATAATACATACTTCACAATATTAAGAATTTCGAAGTTGTGTCATCTGTTGGCAAAAATTTTCATTTCTGCTAAGAAACTGGACATAGCTGTGCTATGAGTACCGAGTTAATCCAGTTTAAGAGCTTCATATTTAGAAGTCTGGGATGAGAACAGCAATTACACAGATGATAGCTTTGTCCTATTTCCCATACTTTGCAGAGAATGCTTTAGAAAAGGTAGCAAAAAAGGGAGGGAGAGGGGAACTGCTGTGAAACAGCTTCTTTTTCAGTACATCTGTTTCAGATGTAATCCCATGTTTAGAAATTAGTGGTGTCAAATAGTATTGCATATTAAGTCACTTGCAGTTGTGTTTTACAGACTTGTTTACCAGAGCTTGGGTTTTGCATTTCAGGCAGCCTTTGATTGCTGGAATGTATCTTATGATGTCTGTGAACACGGTCATACCACCAGGCGAGAAAGGTGAGTCATCATTTTACGAAGTGATTGTATAATTTCAGCATCTGATCTATATTTATTGCTTATTGTGTAAGAAAATTTGGCAGAGGCTTGATGATATGTAGATGGACAAACTAATTATTTGATTGATTGAACAAATGATGGGAAAAATAGTTATGTTTAAGATTGTATCCTATTTCCCTATGACTACATCAGTAAAGGCAATCAATGCTGTATAAACACAATATTGTACAACTAATAACGACTATTTCTTTAATTTATTTTCATCTTAATATTTTACAAAAAATGCCCTACCTATTTTCTAATTCCTCCTCTCCCCTCTAAAAAGCCATAAACTGTTTTGCACTCTGCTTCATCTGTATTTGTCATTCATGATATTTGTGATCTACTAAGACTTCAGTTTTACAAAATTAATTTCTACCAGTAAGGAGCTGCTATTTAAGAATTTTATTCCTGTGTTCCTAGTAGGTTAAAAGGTCAAAATGCTGGAAAAAAATGGTAATAGGAAGTTTCTGAACAGTTTTTATTCAGAATCCTGAATTCTATGTGAAACTCAGCTTGGAACTCCCAATATCCTTTATTCCAGTTAGCATAGACTGTTCTGTTTAAGGAAGTTGAACACTGACTTTACTCTGCTATACCAAAATTTTAAAGTAGATAACCAAGAACACCATTTGTCCCATTCACAGCTAGCTGCCTAAATAGGATGAGGTGGTTGACTGCTCAGCTCACTCCAACTGTTTAGTGAATTCAGCAACTTGAAACATTCTTAAATTTGAATTGAAATGAAAAGTATTTTGCTCTCCAACATGAAAACATACCAAATTAATCCCCCACTGCCTCCAAGCATATTAGATCAGTGTAGGAATTTAATTTTACAACTGGGAGGGTGAGGGAAAAGGGCAAACAGTTCTGTGGTTGCTGATAACTGCGTTCAGTCAAATTTACAGCCCTTAAGTGGAGCGTGAAATTTGTTAAAACAGGAAATGTGGAGATATCTCTCAGAAAGGCATTGGGATTTTTCTGTAGTCTCTTCCTTAGGTGCTAACACAAGTACTACCCTGTAAACTTTGTTCAGCACTTCTCTGACAAAGTCTCTCGTCTAACCCTAAATTAGGTCTGGGCCTTTATAATCAAGACTTCATTGTAAATTGTATCAGTTTAAAATTATACCAGTTTATTTTAATTTTCCCCTGAGTAGACCATTTACCATAGTTGTGTTTATGTTAAGCATCCCTCAACATAGTCTGTAAGTAAATGTATTACTGTATTTTGTTAAATAGCAGTATTGTTTATCAGAAGAAGTTCTTCTGGCTTTCAGCCAGAAAGATTTTATATGTATGGCAGCTGAGTAAGTAATTTTCAAGTAACCTGCACTATATTTTATTAGTTTTTCTTTGCAGATGTCTTGAGATGGACACTGCAGAAGTATAAGATATTATCTATTATCTTTTGAAATCATCTGTTGTCCAGTATAGGTATACTTTTTGTAAACCATGCTGAATGAAGTACAGTAATTCAGCTTTTCTCTATTTGATAAATGATCTGTTTGTCATTGTTTATTGTCATTGTTTATTTTCACAGTGGTTGATGCAGACATTGCCTGCCATTACAAAAGGTCTCCAATGCACCTTTTTGCCTACAGAGTTCATACACACAGACTAGGTAAGAGTAACATAGGAATATCAAATACTTAACAGAAAAATGTTGGCACTGCAATGTATTTTTTTAAGTACATCTCACTTCTCATGCATATTGATATCTTATAGGTAAAGTAGTGAGTGGATACAGAGTGAGAAACGGTCAATGGACATTGATTGGTAGACAGAGCCCGCAACTACCACAGGTTGGTTGGATTCTTTCTTTTAGTTCAGAATGTAAATTTTAATTATCTTTGTTTCAAACTGAGAAGCTGAATTGGAAATCACATGTCCACAGATTTACGTCATGGTATTTCCACTGGTTATGTGCTGTTGTGCTCCTGGAAGTGAATATTGCTAAGTATTACCACAGTTAGATTATGATGCAAAAGTCATTTCAGAGATATAGCACTGTCTTTCTCATCAGTGTCTATTGACACAGAGAATATGAAGCACTTTCACTGATTGTAGTGAATCATCCTTTCTTTCAGGCATTCTATCCCGTGGAATATCCAGTAGATGTTAGCTATAATGATATCCTAGCAGCCAGATGTGTGTTCACTGGGGAAGGCAGAACTACAGAGACACATATAGGGTAAATTTTATTTATTTGCTCCATTTCCTAACTCTTTTTTCTGGGGTATTTGTTATATGTAGAAATGTTTTTGTTTCATGTCTTCTTCCAAGGTAATTCTAAGAAACAATTTCTATCAGAATGTTTTGTTACGCTGTCTGGTCTCCTTAAGATTTAACTCTACACAATGTTCATTGATGTTACTTACATGAATATTCACTTTGCTGAAGTGTTCAGAACACTTCTGAAGTGAAGCTAGGCTGCCAAACAACTTACTCAGATGTTGGGCTGATCTGTTCCTACAGAAGGATTCAGAATATCAATTCTAGAAAATATATTTTTTAGTATATTGACATTATTAACTGTTTAAAGTGAAATAATAAGGCTTCACAATTGTCTCTGTTATTTCAGAAAGAAAATTTATAGAAGCTTATAAAATTCTGATATTTTGACCTGTGGCAAAATCTAGCCTTAAAAAATCTGGACTAATACTGCAATTACCTTTTTTCAGTGTAAAAATATACAGGCTTTTATAAAAAACAATCAAACCAGAAATGACTATAATAATAAATAGGAAAATCTGAACTGTGTTAGTCACTGATGCTATTCAGCTGCAGGTGACAGACACAGCCCTGTAAGATCAAGAGGACAAATATAGCTATAAAAATAGATACAATATTCATACTCTTTTAGCTGGCTCTGGTTCTCTGAACTGTAATTTAATGCATATGTGGAGATACAAAGATGACCTGTGGAAATCTCATCGTTCTGGGAGTGTGTGCTGCAGCATTCCAAGGAAAGAGATTTTTATGCACTGAGTACCCTAAGATTGCATCTCAGTAGAGGGGTAAGGATTCAACATGGATTTATCACCTTCCACTGGGCAGTTAAAATAATGATGAGTAACAGCCGGAAAATATTTTTTGTTTCAATTCAAATTGAATTTTGAGTTGAGAAGAAGTTTTTACAAATATCATGACATTAAAAACATAAAACTTTAATTCAACTGCTGACCTTTATTCAGAAGTTAAAAAAATTTGTCATGTTTCTTTAACTTTCCCCAAAGTAGTTTCTATTTGTTGAATAATCCTTACGGTTTAAGAAACAGTCTTAGGACAATTATGGTATTTTCTTTCAATGTACAAGTGTGCTTTCAGTGGGGAAACTCTCAGTACTTTTCATTACAGTATTATTATTATGATAATACGGTGTTATAATTATGATAATTATTTTACTCTTTTCATTCAGTTATTATTATTTATTTGCACTATAATATATGAATGTGCATTGTATTAATCTTGCCATATTGTTTATTAGTATTGTCATTATTATTTTTAGTATTACTATTATTTATTTATTACTATATAGTATTATTATATTTTATCACAAGTTTTGCTTTGCTTTTGGGGAGGGCAGGAGTGGGGGCAGTGAGCAACAGTACTTAACTGCCACCTGAAATTAAATCACCACAAATACTTAAACTCAGTAGTGTGTCAGGTGAAGCACAGCCTGTATAGTTTCCACATCCCGTTTTCTACTGGAGTCTTAAAGAGGAAGCAATTTCAGTGATGGATATTGGAGGTCCAACAGTGAAGTTAATGCTTTCTAAAAGCTTAAGCAGAACTTGCCCAGTCAGAGTCTCATTTTTGTGGTCTCCAAAGGATGCTAAAACTTCCAGCTCATGGAAAAATAACCAGTTCCCCTTTTGAAACAGTCTCTTCTCCCATGTTTCCCTCTCTCCCCTCTGGCTTGTGTCATTGTTGTTTCTATGGTGAATAAATGAATGCTGCAGGATGCTGCTGGAAAAGTCAGCACTGATGTCTTTTGCAAATAGCTAATAGACCACCTCTGTATTTTTTTAATGAGTGTAGGCTCACTGTTTAATTGTGAAAGCTAATTAAAAAATCTTGGTGTAAACCCCTGTATTTTATGAACATTTCTTTTAAAGTCCTAGCTTATTCATTGTCAGGATTGTAGCTCTAAACAGAAGATAGTAACCTAGAGGAAGGTTCCTCTTCTAGAGGAAGAAACAGACCACAGTTGTAAAGAGGCCATATATACTCTGCTTTACAAAGTAATATTTTTCAGAAGAAAAACTTTCTTGTGCCAGCTGTTTTTTCTGTTGAAGACAAGATTATGTAGCAGTACAGAAGAGCCACTTCTGTTTCAAGTACATGCACAACATTTATCAAAGAGCTGAATTTTGCTGGTGTTTTATCATTCCCCTTGCACTCATGTTTTTGTTACAGAAGCTTACAAACAAGTTATTCTCAAGATAACAGTGCTATGTTCTCTTTAAGACATACCTATGGTATCTAGATATGTAATGAAAATAGTTTTGCAGTATTAGAACCCATGTGATTGGGCAATAAATGAATGCGCTTGATGGGGAAAGGGGGAAGATTTGTCATAAAAAATAGCCGCTGAATGAAACATGTATGTTATTTGCAACAATTTCAAATTACATTTGTCCAAGATTTGCAGAGAAGTAAGTGAATAGTAATGTAATGAATGATATAGCTGTCATATTTCATCAGAACATGTGCACAGTTGATAACACAGTGAGAACTGTGTGGAGTATGCTGGAGAAAAGAGAAGGCAGAGCAGTTTAAATAGGTGATGCAGTTTTCTATAAAAACAAAACCAAATTGCTAGGAATTTCTGAGGTATGTGGGGATTTTGTGCACACTCATTTTCTCCAGTATAAACCAAAAGAAATTTCTGATACTCACTGCAATGCAGGTATTGCTTGTTTTAGTTTGGGACATGTAAATATTTGATTGCAGTGTTCTAGTATCCTGTTAAACAAGTTGGATGAATTAAATGAGCTACCCAGCTCATTATTTTCTAAGTGCCACATCTTTTCTGTATTGTGTAGGGGTACTGCCAATGATGAAATGTGCAACTTTTACATTATGTACTATATGGAAGCCAAGCATGCTGTCTCATATATGACCTGCACACAGAACGCAAACCCTGAAATGTTCAGAAATATTCCAAACGAGGCAAATATTCCTATTCCAGTCAAGTCTGATGTGCTGAAGATGATGCACGGACATCATGAAGGTGAAATATACTTGTAATCCATTTTATTCATGTTATGCTCACTGATGTATTTCTCTGTGTTGTTTTGATATACAAAATTTTCCTGAAGAGGTAATACAGTTCTGCATAAAATTCAAATTGCTAATTAATGAACCATCATGGGATTCCACTGTTGGTTTTGGTGGAAGTGTCTGCCATAGTATTTTGTCTGTTTCTTTCTCATGTTGTCTTCCAATTTCTAACACATTTTTACAGCTATGTGACCTGTGTGGCCTAAGGATTGGTGTCTTTTTCTATGCCAAACTTGATATTAACAGTTTCTTAATGTTTACCTTATCTTCTGTCTATTTCCTACAAAATTGTATCGTAACATTTCCCTAGTTTTCTAGATCCCACTGCCTTGTTATGGAAGGTATCAAATGTTTACATTGAACAGTAGTAGGCATATAAGTTGCAGCTGCAGTATTATCCAGAAGTAATCTTACTGTATGTCTGTGTATTATTTCTATGTACATTTTTTATTTCTATGTTTATTTTTACTTCTATCTTCTAATACAAATCTTAATTTTTTTATTCCAGTTGTTTAGTGCTGCATTGTTTGGTACAACTACTATTTGTGTATAAAAATACTAAATGTTCCTTTCCGAAGGGCGTTTTTCCACAGTAGGGAGATACTCAATTCCATTCACATGCAAAGGCTAACATCATATCCTAAATCCATTTTTCAGAAACCAAGGATAGCGATACAAGTTATTTGCTGCAGCAGGCCAAAAAAGAAGAGGCGGAGATTTTGGATCAGGGTATGTACTTGTTTATTTCTATGTCAAGTAAAGGACTCACTAATGTAAAATACTGATAAATTATATCCTGGTTTTTAATGAGTTATGAAGTTTTTAATCTGTTTATCTTTAATTGATGCAATTTGCAATGTTCTCTAAAGCTATTAGGGTTGCATGCTATATAACAAATAATAAAAAGAATTAGTTTACCACTGATCTCTAGCCTTTTGGGTAAAATTTATTAGTGCATTTTAATCTTATAAGGTTTTCCTGTTCTTTGTTTAATTAGCTAACAAAGGTTTTGATTTATTTGTATGTGCATGTATTCTCTATCTAACTATTTGGTATTAACTCCTCATTGATTTCTCAGTTTGTATTACTATGTGTATATTACGGAGTAATGTTCTTATGCCTCAATATTTGCTGTGCATGCAGCAAGTTGAGTGCAGCTGTTTAATCTTGTATTTTTTTTCACTGTATTTGTGTATATGTGCACATATGCATTAGAACTCAGGAATGTGTGTAGTACTTCGCTGGAGAAGAAAAATCTGTGACTGCTATAAAGACTTTAGAAATACTCAGAATATTACTTACGTTTCAGAAATATCTTAGACTCTACTTTAAAGTTTGTGTGAGTCATATACTGTTTGATAAATATTGCCTCAGTATCAGGATTTTTCTAGAGACTAAGGGGAAGACCTCATCAGCTACAGTTTCATACATTTTTCATTGAAGAATGTTGAGGTTCAGAGACTAAATTAAAGCAAATCTCCTTTTGACTTTAAGAAGAGCGTATGTTGGCCAGTGTTTAGAATTTTTGATAACATCTCACAAAGAGGATAGATTTTATATGTACTCTGCCATTTTTTAGAGTTAACTCAAATAATTAAGTTTTAGTTACATAAAACTAGTTTCTAGAGTGTGAAACTATCTTGAATGAAAGAACTTTGAACTATTACAAATAATATTTACAATGGCATATCTGATATTTATTGTAGTCCATTCAGGGTGTTATTTTTTAAGACAGAAAAGCAATTCAAATTTTTTAATCCTGTTTCAGAGCAGAACAAGCTATCTGCTTAAAAATTTACATCAAAATTCATGCTGACAATCTGCTTTACCCTTATGTTACCTTATTGGTAACATTGGTGCATTAGCATTTGGTCAAGGTTCTTGTTATGTGTATGTTTTATTGAATTCATTAGTGTTTGAAAAGAAGTGTTGAAAAAGGTCCTGCTGTTAAAATCCTTTTCATTTGTCTTTGAAATGTATTTTGAAGATATTTCTGCAATGCAGTCTGGTTTGCTGAGACTGCTATTTAGTATACATCCTCATCTAACCTGTTTCTATGGAAACACACAGAATTGTTTTGTTCATTTGAAATTACTTGGGTTCATGATGTGAAATACTACAACTTGGCAGTTGCTGTGAATTTCATTTTGTGTTCTTAATTGTTAGCTTAAGATAAATTCTCCCATCATTTACAGGAACCTGTCTTCAATTTTATATTGATACAGCTCTAACTTTAGTTGAATTATGTCTGAGTAAGCAAAAAAAGCAGCAGGAAAAACTAGATCAGGTTTGGTTTTATTTTTTTCTCCGAAGAGGGAAAGTTGAGTGGCTGGCTTAGAAAGTGGGTTTTGGTTCTGCAAGTGCTCCCCAGATATACTGGGGAAATCTGGAGCTGAAATGGTCTGCTAAAATGTGCCTGTAAAAATTAGCATAGAAACTGGAGTCCAGTTTTGTGGGGCAAATCAGTTTTAAGCACATTTTGCCAATTTGTCCATTTCCTCAAGTAACTTAAGTGAGTTTGCCAATATCAACCAAATTTGAACAAGACCTTAGTGTCAGGAAAATTCTACAGTTTGGAGGGAGGAAGCAGTGGACCCTACACAGAAGCACCTGCATACCTTCACAGAGGCTGAGGTCTTTATACAAATACATTCTTTCACAGAGGTAAAAGAGATAAGTCTTTCCATTTATGGTCCGGTATGACATATTCTGTATGATAACCTTACCTACAAAACACAGAGACACCAAAACTGAGTCTTCGATTAGTTCTGTTGCACCTGAGCTGTTGCTCAGTAAATTCAGCCTTTCATTTTCAGGAAAAAAGGAAGCACATCAACAATTTTCCAATAACTCTGTGTTTTATCTTGCACGGGTTTCTTTCTCTGTGATTTATTATGTTTTAGCAGCTTATTTTCCCCTCCTTAGTTTCAGGCAACTGAAATAAACACTGTTACTTCACTAAAACTGAAATAGGTGTTAAGTTGTTGTGCTGCCATGGAGGTACTTACTAACCTGGAGGTTAGAGACATGGTCAAAGACACAATTTTTATGTCAATACTCCTAAATCTAAGGATTTGCCTCAAAAGGGGAAAACAAAAAAGTCTGCCATGTGAAAGTATCTGCTTACAAATAATGTGTATATCATGTTTGCCTGAGCATAGAGGTACCTCCTGTCACACACAGGATGTTTATTATATTGGTACATCCAGGTGTTACTATTGCTTTTACACTAAATTTTCAATTTCATCATCTTCACTCATCAGAGGCACATTAATAAACAATGCAGATATATTGAAATAAGCAGTAACCATCACAAAGTGAACCAGCACTCTGCATGAAGACAAAGCCAAATCACTGCTGTGTTAAAATTTAACTGAACTTATCTTGATGAAACTGACCTCATTATATTGTTTCTGAAACAGCAGTGTCACTATTTGGTGAAGATAAACTGTTCATAAGAAGTGAATTATTGTAGGAAATGCAATTGATTTAGAGATTTGGTGTATAGGAAAGTTTCCTGTTGCAGCTGAAGCATCAAGTCCCTAGTATAACAAATATTATGTATGTTTATTTTTTGTTCATCATAGAAGTTTGATTAAATTGTACTCAATAGATACAGTAGAGCAAAAAACATTTATTTGTTAGCATTCATTATCTCTGCCATATGTCTTTACCTGTTGAAAAAACACCTAAATGTGTTTCATTCTGCTTGTTCATCACTTTCCTGTGGCATAGTACAGTGTAATGTAGTTCAGGTTTGTTTTGGTATGCAAACAGTAAAGCAGCCTTTACTATTGAGAAAGTTTGCTGATGGTGTACCTGAAATCTTTAGAAACTCATGCATATAAGCAATAGCAGGAGTAGTTTCCTAAAAATAAGGAAAGAGTAAGAGAGGTGATGGTTAATCAGATGTATTTAATGTTTTGACTGGCTTATTTGATTTGAAATCTCATTTTGTGTATATTAGGAATAATCATAAACTGAAGCAGAAGGGGCAAAATGTCTACTACTAAAATTAATACAATTATTTGATTATATTTATATTACTACAATATGTATTTCATGTATTAAACATAATTATGTTTAAATGGTTTAAAGCAAAATTCAAGGTTGGCTTGAGCTGAAAATTCACTAGCAGCATATAAACCAAAAATCAGATTTTGGGTTTTGTTTTAGAAGGGCATATGTGTACACATGTGTATGTCACTTACATGCATGTGGGAGAGAAAAGAGTTGAGATTGTCATTGTACTTCTGGTATGACGTTTGCCATGACGCTTACAAAAGTACAGTTTTCTTCTGTCTGGCTTAGGGAATTTAGGAGTTAGTACCAAAAAAGTAACATACATTTTGCTTCTGATGATGGAATGTGAAGTGAGTCAAAGTTGCAGTTGCTCTCAGCACTGGTGTTGGTACTGCCAATACCATGGGATTTTTTCCTGTATCTCTCATTATTTCATTGTTGCCATGAGACTAATTTATTCAAGGAGTTCAAATGGGAAAGTTCAATATCAATGAACTTAAGATCTTTCTTTTGCAATGCCCCAGACAGATTCATGTGAGGCCCCTTTTTCACAGCTGAATGTGTTAAGTGAAATCCCATTAAACCTCCTACATTTAAAATAATACTGCAGTTTTAGTCAAGCATTCAGGTGTTAGCTTCTATAAAGCTGAACTTTACTTTTGCAGTCATTAGAATTGCTGTCCTAGTGGTGAGATAGGTTGCGCAGAAAACACTTCATTGCACTTCTACCTTCTTGTTTTAGAGATCAGAATAGGTATAGTGAACTAGTAAACAACAGAAAGAAAATAATATGGGTCCATAGTCTAAGGCAATTTGATGCTCTCTGATTACAGTGTGTTTTCCCCATGACTCTTACGAGAGTTGCAGAGTGATTCTAGGTAGCTGGGTAGTCTAATGTCGTGATCTGTTTTCCCAATCTTTGAGGATATACAAAGCAAAGAACTGAAGCTAAGTCTGCATATACACAGCTCCTGCTGAAACTGACTGGAAATGTGGCTTGAATGGAAGGTGTGGAATATGGTACAACGTACCCTGTAAATTCACACTCTGAGATGTTTCTAGGTGGACATCCAAAATGAATGGATGCTAAATGATGATTCTGTCAGTAATTACGGACCTTAATTTCACAGTACAGGCTGAAGTACTTTAATGCAAGCATGTGTTTCATAAACAGAGATGATGGAATAAAAATTTTAGAAGTCTTTCTGTTCGGTTAAAATACTTGTTCAGGAGTTCTTGGAGAGGGAATCTTTGAGTAAGGTTAAATATGCATGTATTTTGATGGCCCATTGATTGTAGGAGGAAGTTTCTTTTTAAGAAAATTAATTATAATAATCTGTACAAATTGGGGTCTGAATAAAGGTTACACATAAATCTGCTATTTATTACCTGTTGGATGCCTACCCCATCTTTTAATTATTTTCAGTTGCATAGTATATTTGCATATGACTGCACACACACCCACCCGCACACAGAGATAAGTATTTTGCACCAGGTATTTGTTAAACATCTGGAAATATTTTGCATAGTTGTAGCTCAATCTGTGAGTTGGGAAAATGAAATGTCTGTGCGGAGTTGCATATTTTCTGTGAAGTTCTGCATTTCTAAGAAAAGCTTGTTACAATAAAAATGTATTGAATGAGGTCTTTCTGCATCTGGGATAGATATCCCTTGATTGATTTAAATGAAGGGAGATACAGCTCCTCCACTCTCTGCCAATCTCTCTTTTGTTTCCTTAAGGGAAAAAAAAAATCAGGGAGGGAGAAATGTGAAGGGAGGCCTGCAATATCTTGTGGGACCGATGTTGAAAGGCAGAGGAAAGGAGAATCTGCATGCAGGCAGGTCTTTAGTTTTTCACTAGTGTGTTTTTGTGATAATATTACATAGCAAAGCCATGGAAGCAGTATCAACCAGTAAGACGGTGTATTTTTATGCCAGCATGGGTTAAATGTCTTTCTAAAATATATTTGTTATAATCTACCCTTGCTAGTTTGTATATGGCTGTTAGAGGAGTTCAGTTTGGTAGGTGGTTAAACATTCTTAGGAGAGGTTTGAAACAAAAGACAAATTCGTGTTCCAGTATTGATGTGGGATGCATAGAATGAAGTGTTTGAGACGCTTTTAGATTAAGACCAGATGTACAAGAAAATCTTTAGATGTTTTCAGGCTTTGACTGTATGTTTAGGGCTCAGAGATTATATGAGGTCCCTTAAATAGAATACAAAAGATAAGTGACTGAATTAAACCTTTGAAGAAAATGCTACTAAAAGATACTAAGAGTGATATATACTGCTAGGGAATTATAATTAGGGAGATTCAGAATACCAGAGGATTTGCTTGCTCTCTCAACAGTGAATGATCTTGCTCAAATTTGTAAATAAAAGATGAGACTTCGATTTGGTTAGGATAAGGTTATTCATAATCTTTACAAAAGCATCTTCAGCACAGTAAAGAAAGGAGCATCAGATCTAAACAAAAAACAAAAGAGGCAATTGGTATAATTGTATATCTAAGCAGGGAAAGAGTACAACAAGCTTGGAAAGAAGCCATTTTAAATTGAATGTTTCAGTCTTTACTGTCTGACCCTTGATTTATGTTCTCTGGCTCTTAAAATTATAGAGGGACATTTCCCGGATGTTTCCTAAAGGCTGCTTGTCAATGAACAACTACAAAAACTTGTTATAATATCATTAATGTGTCTGAAGAAATTGAAAGTGTAGTACATCGTATTAGTACAGGAAGAGTTCAGAGAAATAAGGTCATATCACAGATCTAAAACAAACCAAAATTATTACTATTGTTGTTGTTATTGTCATTATTATTATTATTATTATTGGCAGAACATTTTCCTTTTTTATAATTTTGCTGTCTTTTTTAAAATAAAGCATGATGATGCTTAAAAAAATAAATTGAAGACAGTGCAACTCCTCTGTAATAAACATATTCTCATTTATGTAATTTTGTGAGACTAAATGTATTTCAAAGTATATACTGCATGAAATAGAAATTTGAGGTGGCACCCTATGCCAGAATTCAAGTATCTGTAGTATATCCAAATGAGCACAGTGAAATATAAAACCATTGTGTTTACTGCTAGTCATCTAGAAGCAGCTAATAGATATATTTTATTGTAACAAAATGACTGGTTCTTGTCAGGAAATTATTACTGGTCAGGAAGGAAAGAAAAGAACATGGCAGCTGGATAGCTGCAAGCAGCATTGGTTTTGGGTATCAGGTTTTGATTTGTTGTCAAGGAACACATGTTTATAACAAAATCTAATATTCAGTGAAGATTCTTCATCTTCCTTCATACTTTCACACTTTCCATTTACAAACTCGTATAATCTAATGATATTTTAAAAACTATGCTTGGGCTCTGAAAACATTTCTACATTAAAATATTTTGACAGAAAGAGAAAGGATGATTGAAAAACAAAGAAAATGCATTCACATTGTGGTGGTAGTAAAAGCCCATCTTAGGGACATGCAGACATAGAAGAAAAAAGAGCAAATTTTTTTTTTAACCTTTTCTTCTATCCATTTTTTAGCTCTGTAAGCTGCTTAGAAATGCCTTGAGAGCAGATGCAATTCTTGGTTCTTCAAAGACGTCAGTTTGCCTATGCTGTAAGTGCACATCACTTTAGGGCAGTGAGGGTGGTAAGAAGCTCTAGAGCAGCTCAGCTGTTTTCATTTCTTCATATCTATGCCTCCCAGCCCCTCAAATCCCTTCAAAAAGAAAACAGCCTTACTTAATACCTTTTGGTTCTCAGGAATCTTTCCAAGACTTTCATCAAAGCAGCAGATTCAGTCATGACTTGCGTGAAAAATTATACCAGACTAGAAGACATTTTGAAAGATTTTTGCCTATTTTGTCAAACTCTGTTAAATATCACTTGAAACGGGCATTAGATTTTGTTCACTTATGTAATGTCATGTCTTGCCTTTCTCCTATTCTTTTATACCATCAGTGTTACCTTATATATCTCTTAGAATCTCTTAGTAGCTTCATCCAGAAGCCAAAGAAAGCAAAGAAAATTAAACTTTGAATTTTATTTTAAAAAACTGTATTTGGGAGGCATTTACTCAGGATCACAGAGTCTCGCAAGTGATACTTGCAGATGCTTCCATATCTTTATCTGGAACAGGAGTTCTGCTGAAGTAAGTCATAGTTTGACCCATATCATTTGAGCATGATTTCAGTACGTAGGAAGGGGCAGAACCCCTGACCACTTTCGCCAGCTAACCCACTAAACAGAAGCAAATCCTGCTAAGACAGAAACATGCAGTCTCAGAATACACTCCATTTGATTCAGAGATAATTGGGAAGCCCAATGTCAACTGTGAAAATGTGTTTCTTGGTCCTGTTATGATAGGACCAAGACATGAGTTTGGAAGGAAGAACATGAAGTCTAAAATGCCAGTGACAGACTGGGGAGGCTCTCTGAACCATCACAGTGACACTGTACAGACATTATGACAAAAATAATAGATTCTGGACATGAAAATTCTCAGACACCACCAAGATGCCTTGTCTATTTTTCTAAAATGTAGTAAAATGAGATTTCACCTATGTATCTTAACAGGTACACACTCAGGCTCTCTGGACAGGCTTACCATGGCTGAACTTCAGATCCATCTAGCTTGATCCTGCAGTACCTTGGCTAGATACTTCATCTAAACTGGAAATTTGTGCTTCCAACAGCACTGTGGTGTGCTGCTGAAGGACCACGGACAGCGACTGCACACGGCAAATAGGGGAACTTGGGCTCTAGTGCTGGAAAAAAAGTACCTAGTTTTAGAAATATAATCAGAGAATATCTAGAGTTAGAAGAAACCCATAAAGGATTGTTAAGACCAACTCCTTGCTCCTCACAGGACTACCTAAAACTAAAGCACACGACTGAAAACATTACATATGTAAACTGCTTCATCAACCTTAATCTGACCTTTTATTAAATCAGATGAAGTTCAACTCATGTTTTGCAATGAAATTGCCTATGTTATGATTTTGTTTGTATGACTGTATTCCAAAACATTGTTCTGTAAAAGAGTTTTGATAGTGTAGAACCACCATCGGAAGTTTAAACTTACTGGAGTATGCTTGTGCATTGTTTCATTCTGGACATGTTGGTCTTGACAGCTATCACTTCTTCCAGAAAGAATAAACTGCAGGTGTTTCTAGCCAATTATCTTTTCCATAGAGGGAGCTGTGCTGATAACTTGCACATAAGAAATACAAGTATGTTCTCTGAAAGTTACCTAATCAGTCAGCTTCCCAGAGATTGCACTGCTAGACTTCAATTTTTTCAGTAAGATCAAGTTGCTGATTCACCCATATCTTTGTCTAGTCATATTCAGGCATTCTAAAGGCTGTCTCATCACAAACAAGACCAAGCAATGTTCCTTTACCACTGAGTATGTTCAGGCTTCAACTGTTCCAGCTGGTACAAGGCCACTGTAAAGCAGCAACACAAGATCATGCTTTGATGTTTGCTGGATATTGCTTTGCACAGAGCAGCTTTTACTCAGAACCAACATGACTGCTTTTTGCTGGTTATCTCTGGAAAATTCTGAACTATTTCTTAAAATTACACTGCTTACAAATTATTGGAATCTGCCTGGACATCACAAACAAAGCTCAAAAAAGTTAGATGCACATTCAATGTGTGGAATTTAGGGTGGGGTTGCAAACACTGGGTAATCAAGAAACTTAAATTCCTAACTTTCATGTCTTCTGTGTCTTGTAAATACCCTGTGTTCTGTCAAGATGCCAGGACATTGACAGGAGACTTCAGCCTAGTGTTTGTGCCAGAAGTATGGAGATACTGGTCACATTTGTAGATTTCATGGATATTTTTTGAACTTTGTGGCAATTCCACATTCATTTTCTCAAACACATTCACTTAAGGAAAGGATGCCAGTTTCAGTGCAGCTGCACTTCTGACCACTTCCGTTCTCTGATGCACACCCTTTTCCATTCATTCAGACAGTTCCTAAATATTTTTAACTGCTGTGATTACAAAACACCTGCTTAATGAAAACTCTAACAGGACAAGCTCAGCTTGGAAAATATCTCATCTATACCCATGGGATAGTGGCTATAGTACTCAAACTGCCTTACTCTATATTCCAGTGTTCGAAGGTTCCTCATATATCTTATGGTTGTTGGCTCAGTTCTAGGAGAAAACCAAAATTGGTCACCTTATTAGACTTGAATCCACGATTAACAGTTTCCATAAAGACCACTGGAGTTTTCTATTAAAGCATCCTGTCCTAAAAATTATTCCCTGGACTTTGCTTGTTTTTAAGTTGAATTCTCCTGCTCTCTTTTCTTCTTAAACCCTATCTTGTAACAGTTTCTTTTGAAGAAGCTAGTATCAGATAGGTAATCTAAAGAACTTTTTTGTCTTTTAAAATTTTTTTTAATAAACAGGCAGTATCTATTTTAAAGACTGGGTTAATTATTCTGTGACAACACTTGCACACCAGAGATAGAATACAGTGCTTTTGGCTGGAGCACGAAGCTGTCAAACTTCTTCACTCAAATAGAATGGTCATATAAGCTGTTAAGAGTTCTGAAACCTTTGTAAAAACTATAATATGTTGTTGTCCTTTTGCAGCCAACAATTACAAGTCAGTTCATTAGAGAGTTGATACAGAACTAGGAGAGAATGAACTGTGCAAGGATCACTAAACTTGCTTTTAAAAGGCTTGCAGTTTAAAATAGCATCAGATTGTTTGTTTAGGGAGACTTCTCACAGTTACATTAAGGAGAACACTGCTTTTACCACTCAGACCTCTCATTGGAAATGATTGCATATAGGAGAGGTAGTTGGCTCTTTTCATCTATAGGTCTCCAGCCACAGATAAAACCAAAACATTTGCTTTGTATGACATTCATTTAATTTTTAAAATGTTGGGGAAGAAAAAGGCCATGGTAGAGTATTTTAATACCAAATGTTTCCTAAGTAAAGGAAATTTCAGCTGTGTTTCTGCTTCAGCACCAGTTATTTGTTGCTTTAAGTAGAGACTATTGAACCTGATTAATTTAATTAAAAACCCTTCTCAGTATAAATATGGTTTGTGTCCAAAACTCCTTTGATATCCTTTCAAAATATTTGGATTTGTTTTGAATCAGTACTTGGACTCATTAAATGACAATATTAAGATCATGGAGTGCTCTAGTTTTACCAATTGCATGTGAAGCAAATAATTAATATTTGTTACATAGCTTAATGATTTTCTCTCTTCTCTAATTTGCTTTGTTGATTTCATTGAAATTCGCCCTGTTACTTCAGTAATTATTTTCTGACAGAATATGTTATCTGGCATATTTCATTTCCAAGGGCAAGGAATGCAATTCTAGTCAAAATCATTGAACTGGGACTGCTTAATAACATGACAGATCCTCTTAGGATCATTTTCAAAAGACTTAATTTCGTCTGTCCCAGGCTGCAAATGATGATTTCTGGTTCTGAATGGGGTTTTTTGAGGTTTGATTTTTTGTTTGTGGGGGTGGGGTGGTTGTTTCCTTGTTTATTTCTTTGGTTTGTGTGGTGGAAGCTTCGTTACTTATTGTTTCACTTTTCTAAAAGATATCCTATATAGCCTGTCATAAAATAATATAATTTTTTAATTACAAGTGATTCGTGTTTGAAATAGAAGGATACCTACTTGCAGTAACTCTTAAAGCACATTGAATGCCTCTTTCCATTCAAATGATGTAGGGGTATTTAATAGGACTGATAATAGTTTCAGGCAGCCGAGATACTTGGTTAGTAAATTCTAATTTAATTTTTTTTTTTTTTTTTTTTGAGCTATTGTTTTGGAACATACTGAAATGTTTGTTGATGCCTAAGAAAGTTACAGTGATAACTGCATTGCTAGTAAGCACATTGAGAAGTTAGTTTTCCCTTCACTGCCAGATGATATCATGACTAAGGAGTGTTACTGTTCAGAATGAAAGAAGGGGCAGAACCCAGACTGAATAAATAAAAGCAAGTTTAATGGATCATGTCTTTTTTCTACAGTGGGTGCAATGGAATCTGTTTGCAGATGGGAAATTTGGTTTTCTTACAGCTTAAGCTACTTATACAATGACAGACTTCACAGAAATATGTTTTGAAAAGTATCATGTTGTCTATTATTGTCTTTGTAAGTGAAAAATTTGATAAAACTATAGAATTTTCCCCTCTTTGTTTTGTGAAAATATGAAAACTCTGCAGTAGCCTGGCAAATCCAGATAATTCCATCATAAATACTCTTTTATTGAAATGTGCACACTTTTTCCTTTCCCTTTTGCTTTCATTTTCCCTTTCCCTTTTTCTCTTGTTCTTTGATCCCAAGAACATCTCTTCAGAGGTGATGACTTTTGATGCCAGGGTGTCAGGTAAAAGTGAGTATCTATATGTAATTTAAAGTCAGTAGCGATTTGACTTCATCTTACTAGAAACCTGGCTTGTTCAGTTCCTAAGAACTGAAACAGTTCCTCTTTGCTATTTTTGCCAATAACTGAATAACTTTGTTACATTATACTTTGCTGAAGCCATCTAAAGCTTGATCTGTTGTAATTATTTGGTTTTTTTCTCCTTTCCTCTTATCTTTTCTCTTTCCTGTACAGGTGATTTCTATTCACTCCTTTCTAAGCTGCTAGGAGAAAGGGAAGATGTTGTGCATGTGCATAAGCAAAACCCTACAAAAAAGGCAGAATCAGATCTTGTAGCAGAGATTGCTAATGTAGTCCAAAAGAAGGATCTTGCCAGAGACATCACAAATCATGATGAAAGGGACAATACTATTCTTGTCAGAGACAGAATTCAGAAGTTTCACAGACTAGAGTCTACCTTGAGGCCACCAGAGAACAGATATTTCTCTTTACAACAGTCTAAGCATGGTGAGGGAAGCTGGGAAAAAGAACATAAAGGAGGTAGGTTAGGGGTTAATTTTATACAATGAAATGCAATGTAAGAGCTGTGATCCACATTAGCAAAATCTGAAGGGAATTTCAATTGAGGCTTGGAAGTATTTTACATTACATTCTTCCTAATTACTGAAATGTTCTCCCTCTGATTTAGAAGTATTTCACTGGGGTTCTTTCCCCCTCCATGTGTGAAGAAAGAATGTGTACTGATGGCACAACACCGGTACTTTTTGAATAATATGGTATTTTTTTCTACTCTTAAGACTCTTCCTTAATGATTTTATATCAGTTATGCTAAAACAAGGTACACACAGGATATAGTAGTCTCAGGAAGTAAAGACAAGTAATTACTATAAAATGGTCACTGGAACAATCAATACATTTTATGAGTTTGCTGATTACTTTGACCTGTTGGATACACAATTTTATAAAATTTATTGCTGTAATTTTATCAGATATTTTTTCTCTCATTCAGAAAGAGTGGTAGGTAATCCTGAAAAATTCTTCAGAAGTAAAATTTTCTGTGTATTGATTTCAAATTGGGCTTGACTCTCCAAATATTCTGGTACAGGCTGTTTTATTGTTCAAGAAATACAGTTTATTCCCTTCAGGTTTCTATGACAGAGAAACCTTTGTTTTACTTGCATTTTGGTCTCTGTGATATTGACTGTGCTTAGCCTTACTTGCTAATGTGGAAAGCCAGATAATGCAGCATGTGACGGGTATCTCATAAAAGAAGGTGATATGTATGCATGGAAGCCATCTGTACGCATAAGCTGTAACCACACACATGCCAGCTTTTATGTTGCAACCACCCAGACTGATGTTTCCAAGTACTTTTGTATACAAATATATATCATCCATCATCCATTTGATTTTTATTTCTGTTCATAATGTTAACATGTATTGTCTCTGCTTATATGCAATTCTATTACAGTGTTCAAGCTCAGCAAAATCCTGGGTTTGTATTTAAAAGAAAACCAAAGATGGGTACTCTCCAATGTTACATTGTGCGATCCACTTAAATAAGAGCCTGTCAAATTATTGGCATAGGGGCAAAAATCCAGGTGGAATGTTACTATGTGCCTGACAAATGTGTAAATCATAAACAATTCCATAAACCTCACTGGAATGAAATATTCAGGAAAACAATGTGGATAGCATTTTTGCAAAAGAAGTTTGTTCAGTTTAGACTAATAACATGTGGTGTGTACAAGGCAAAGAAGAAAATTCCTTTCTGTTTTCACTGATCCAGAGGAGATAATGTCGATGAGCTGAGTAAAGGCTTAGTTTTGACATACCTTATAGCATGAGTTCCAACTACAGAGAGCATTTGCTCAGCTCTGTCAGTAGCAAATGTCAGTAATTCATTTGGGGGGAATTTGTTGGTGGAGGACTAATGAATAAATGAACTTTCAAATGACACAATTTTGACATATAGAAAAAAAAAATCTGACATTTTCTTAATTGGCATTTTTTTATCTTTGTAATACCTCTAACTACAGAATTCCTGACCTGCAGAAGCTGTCAGTACCATCTTTTGGCAAAAGAACTTCTGTAGCAATAAGATCTTTAAGCATATATGTAGTTTCTTTTTAGGGAAGTATTCAGATATTTAAGAAAAAAATCTTCCATAAGAGAATTTTCCTCTTCAGGGGAAGAGGTAAAGTTGTGTTGATTTAATAAAAAATTTGCACCTTTTGTAAAAACCTTTACTGCATTGAATTGAAAAAATTCTCCATTTTCTTAGTACAAGACTCTGCTGTTAAATTAACTTCATTAAACTGTTTAAAGATTACCAGAATTAAAGTAGTTTAATATTTTTAGTCTTGTAAATATTCCAATTTTTAACATGTAATTGGCCTGAAATAACAAGTGGCTAATACAATAAGTAAAGTTATTATAAATATTTAAACTTTATACTATTGCTCTTCCTGCACTGTTGTTAGCTTGTTAACCTAGACTGGTCACTAATTTGTCAGGTCGTTTAACATCACTGCAACTAGTACAATTACACCTTCTAAATAAGGCAAAGAGTGTAATTTTCCAATTTTAAAAACTCCTTTGTGCAGTGCTTAATTAAATTTGTCAAGATTGATGGCTGGGATTAAATGCAACATCACTTAAAGTTTGCAAAGTTAAAAGCTAGAACAATCTTCCAGGGAATTCTGGACAGTAAATTGCAATTGTATCAATAAATAAGGCTTTCATCTTTCACTTGTTTAGAGACTTAATTGCGTGTTCTAAATCTAGGTAATTCTTTCTTTTTTTCTTTTTTTTTAATGAAAGGAACATCTCTAAGTTGAAAGGTAGAAGATCTGGTACTGAGTTTAGAGATCTCATTTACAACAAAACTGGTGATCTTGTTTTTTCTAAGTAATTATAAATTTCTTCTATGGGGAAAGTAATTTTCATTAGTTTTGTATGAAACTGTTCCATGGGCCACTTATTCTTGTAGACTTTCAGAATGGACTTGCAAAGGAAAAAGAAAATATAATACTAATTAACCAATTCTGGGAAAAGGTGATAAAATCTAAAGCTTGTATTGAGGCTGGAGCTCCTAGATTAGATTGTATTTCACTGAACATTCATTTTATTATTTTGATCTATCGGAAATCTTTTATTCCTTTAAGCATAAACATTTTCTGTTTTATAGTGTGTGCCTTTGGAGAGACTAAATAGAGGGCAAAATTTAGTGTTCGCATGTTTAGCCCTTTATTTTTTCTAGCTTTTTTTTGAAAAGTCTCAGAGGCCAAGGGGCTCTGTAACATGAAACATAGACAAGCTTTCTGGAGTTTAGCATAAAGTGATATGATATGAGCAAGTGAGGAAGCAGACACTGAATTTCCGTCCTTTCATTCCTTCCAAAACCCAAACATCTGTGAATATACCTGCCACTGTACCTACTGTGATCAACTCAACTGTACAGAAGTATGAATATGTATAGTTTTTGGGGTTTTTTTAACAGCTTTTCCTTTAATTTGCAGCTTTTGTTCACCTAAAATTTCTACAGAGCAGAATTTCTTGTTTTAGAACTTTCGGATTACTGTCCTGGATTCGCTACAGTTGCTGATAGCTTTTAGGCTTCTTTTAGGTTTTTCACCTACTCTAGCTATGATATCTCAGTCTAAACAGGTGAAACATCTCCTAGTGTGCAGTAGGTTTTCAGCACTGGTTTTGTATTTCCCTTGCCTAGGTTGTAGAGAATGATATTACCTCCACTGTATACCTGTTGTTACCCCTTAGACTACATCTCTTCCAAGTGAAATGCAAAGGGAGGGTATTATCAGGACAGATGGGTTGCACAGGTCACTTAAAGATTTACATTGTTTCCCAGTAATTTTTCCTTTCATTGGAAGATCACTTCCAGGTGAAGGTGAACCCTCTCAGACTCCTTGGATGTTGTGTGCTAAGGTCTGTGATCTGCCTTGTTTCAAAGCAGGATGCCCTGGCACTTTATGAATTTGGATATTTGTTTCACCTGCCTAGATGATACCCCAGTGATTGGTGTTTAGGATTATAGCAGAACTCACAAACTTTGGGTGAACTGAAAGTTGCAAAGCAAAGCATGATGTTATCAAACACAATATTAGTGAAGTGGTTCCAGCTTCACGTAACTTCAAAGAAATTGCTTCTTATTTGCCATCGGTTTGGCTATATGTGCCTACATGCAAATTTGCATTGTAGAAATACCTGAATTATGCTTAACAAATCAATTTCTGAAAGGAAGCAGTGGTGGATTTCCTAATATGTAGAACAAATTTTATAATTTTTCTTTTTCTTTTTTTTTTTTAATTTTATCAGAATTAGTGAGATTTCTTTTGCCATTACATTTTTTATTTTTGATACTCTAGTTCATTAGTCTGTTAATATACTGCCAGAGCTACACAAGAGCAACCTCTTCCAAGCAGTATTTATGCAGGTGATCTGTGAGAAATTAATCCTTGCAGTCAACTCTCTGCAACTTTTCAAATATTGACCAGTTTGTGCCTTTTATCCTTGTCAGTCTGCTTTTACATAAAAGAGAGATTTAAGAGATCATATTTTTATCTTTTTAATATTAATCTTTGGGCTGAAACTAAATTTCTCTCCCTTAGTTGAGTTTTACAGTTTAAGTCAAGTGCAAGAAGTATTCTTTTCTTAGTGTTAAAAGCTTTATAGAAGAAAAAACATTATTCACCTGCCACGTATTTCATGTAGTGATTCATGGTATTTGTTATGCATTTTTTAATAAAACACTGATAGTTAATATTTAAGTTTGCCTGCTGGTTTAAATGGTAGTTGTAATCTTTCAGTGTAGAAAGTATTTACAGAACTCCTAAAACTTCTAGAGTCTGTGTACATGTATCCTTATAAGAAGGAGAAAATAATGGAATCGAAAGCAGTTTTGACATTTCTGTAATCTGTATGTAGCAGGATGCCAGGGCTTGTGCATGCTTTACTATGTTAAAACTATGCTTGGAATTAAATCTCGATGCACTGAATGGAAATACTGCATGTAAGAAAATGTCCATGTAATTCCCAGTAGTCAGTACCAAATGCCAGTTAACCATATTTGGATTTTTTTTATAAAAAATCATGCTACATGATTATCTGGTTTTTTTGTCTGTTTATTTCTTTGGTCAGATTTCCACATAGAAGAGGCTGTGGAGTGGCCTGGGTTAGACCTCAAACTAGGCCAAGTCTCTGGGTTGGCTCTGGACCCTGAAAATAACCTAGTTGTCTTCCACAGAGGTGATCATCTTTGGGATGAAAAGTAAGTAGAGACTCTTGCCAGATGGAGAGTTAGAAGGTTGAATTCCTGTGGTCTGTTTATATACCTTCTCAAAGAAAAACAGATTGAAGTTCTCTTTCCATTTAAAAATTCAGTTCTTTGGCTGAAAGTGCCTTTCCGAGACTCAGAGTAGAAATGGTGACTGACAATTCAAGATGATGAGTTACTAGGTCTTCAGACAGTAAGAATGTGTCTCCGGAGGAAAAGAACATAGTTTGTTGGGACCTTAAACTGTATGACCACATTAGTATGAGATTAATTATTCCTACCTCTCCATGTCTTTTATCAGGAATAATTAGCCTCGGTGAATAATGTTTTAGTATGGTATACTACAATTAGTACTTGGGTTTAAGACATGCAAAGCTATCTCCAGTATGTCTTCATTCTTCTTTGTGTTTATGTACACTGAACAAAATGGGATTGTTATAAAGTACTCTCTCAAAACAAGCTTTGTCCTACTCATTTGACAAAATTAGCTACATTTAGCATCACTCAAACCAAAAAATACGTGAACTTTAGAATGGTAGTCCTTCTAGTGTTTGTAAAGTGATATATTCAAAGGTATATTATCTCAAGAACAGAACATTCCAGTGAAGAGTACTGTCTCTATTTTTACAGGATTCTTATGTCTTTGATCTTCAAAATTGTATATGTGTTTATATGGATACTTTTGAAATTATAACAGAATATTGGGAGGAAATAGTACAAGCCTGTAACATGTTATGTGGTACCTTTTTTAAGTACACCTTTTTTTTTAATTTCTCCTTTTCTTTTCCTTGTTTTTAAGCATGTGTTCTCCATATATATAGCTATAAGACTAAAGGATAGGGTTGTTTTCAAATCCTGATGAATTCATTTTAAGATAGTGTCTGAAAAACAGAACAGTATTCTGAACATTATAATAACAAATTATGCTTAGAATAGTGTTTTATGAAAGAAAGTAAGTTGTTTAGGTTTTAAGCTAAATAACATAATGCAGCAGATAAAGCAATCATTTATTTCTCATGCGGTATTCTCATAGGTCAGTGATCTTTCCAGCTCAAGTGTATATAAATATAGACTATGAAATTTGAAAGGATGGTGCATTATGCAACTTGTATTACTCAGACTTCAAGTATTCTGTAAAAGCTGATGCTGAATTGAGTTTTTTTTGTCCTCCTACTCAGGAACATAAGTGCTGTTCTTTGTGTTGTTGAATGAAGAATTGTAAAAATATTTGAAAATAGGCTGGTCCTTCTGAAATACGTATTTTTGAGTCTCTGGCAATTGGAGTGTACCAACAATCCAGAGCACAAAACTTGAGTTTGAGATCCAGCAGTATTGGGAAAGCCTGCAGATTTTAAACAAAACAAAAAAAAATGAACATTCCCTAAAAGAGCAAGTGTGCATGATGAATCAACCATGTTGAGAGACAGATAGAACTTCATTATGCTGTGGCTGCAGAAGAAGATTGGAGTTGTGATATGTGTCTGGAAATCCACATATGTACCAGCAGTTCTCAGTAATGCTACAAGTGGCCTTCCATAAAGATAACTACATATTAAATCCTAATTCTTGAGGGGTTTTGTTCCCAAATTTTAATTTTTTTTTCTTCTTCTTCTGGAGCATAGTTAATGTATAGGAAACCTAGTGTTGGTAGGGACCCTTATGTCAGCTGAACTAGAACTCTGTAGGCCTTTTCTGTAGAGTATGGTGATTTTAAAATAGATTTTGAAAACATGCCTGTTGTTAAGCTGTTGTTCCATATCTTGTGGCACAGAGAAGAGGCACACAGAAAGGTGCTCACTCAGTTAGCCTTCCCTTTTTATCTTTGGGTACATACATAGGCATATGAAAAATTTGGGGTTGTGATGAAAAAGGAAGGAGTAATGGGTGTTGTCATTTTTTCAAGAAAAAAAATGGTATTTGGAAGGGGTTTATATGCCAATTGTATGGGGGAGGCGTAAGAAGTTACCAGACTTTTAAGTTAACTTTTATCATTAGCTGCAAATACACAGTTCATTGAGTATAATATTCCTTACCAAATTGTAAACATGATAAATCAATAGCCTGAAATCCCAGAATTTATTTTCTGTTTCAATGGTTCACCAGCTTAGTATAGAAGCAAATTAAACAAAAATTATCTGTGCTGTTAGGCTATGCACAAATGTTTCCAGTGCATTATTAACATATGCCACAAAAGCTGGATCCTCATTTGGCTAAATACAGCTGGTTGAATGATCTATGCTGTTGCAAAAGGTAATTTCAGTCTACTTTAGAACACAAAACTTACGCAGTGACAAGCCTTATAATACAGTAGCAACTTTGCAGTGGCTGTAGCATTCCTTCAGTGTATGATTAAAAAAAAAAAAAAATCCTCCTTATAAGTAAGGGTCTTCTACAACATTGTCTCTTCAGTTTCAGAACAGTCTTTGCTACAAGCAGCATTTGTTGTGTAGAATGAAAGAAATTATAACTATTCAGCTGGCTAAGCAGTGAATCAGTTGGAAGTAATTTTGCATTTTGTGATGAAAAATGTATACTATTCATCCAATTTGTAAAGAACTTACTAGAGAATATAAGTTACTTTCTTGTTACTGTATTCTTAACAAGGTAGGCAGGCTGAGCACACAATGACAATGATGATGGATTTTGATCAAGAACAGACCTCAGGGTTGTGCTTTCAGGGATTATGAGATCAGGTGGTCTGTCTAAATTTAATATGTAGCCCACCAGAAGGATATTAGATTTAGCAAGAAATTGTTTGCATTAGTGTGAAGTGGCCAGATGAGAAGTAGAAACATAACTCTGGAATTAATTGGAGTTTGAAATTAGAAGTAGTGAGATATGCAGCAGATTTTATTTGTCCCTCAGTATCAGAGTGCAGAACCTATCAGAAAACCATGTTTTAGAGCAGTACGACTACTGTGTTTAGTTGTTCTATTTGTGTGGTTTTGGCCTTGCTTGCTTTTAAGCTAGAAGTAGTCAACATTGTTTGTGTTCTCATTTATCACTTACAACAAAGGAACATTGCCTGGAAATTAATCTCAGACACTGGGAAGAAAAGTGTGACTGTGATTTTGTAGCATTCTAGTCATCCTCCTAGAAAAGAAGTTTGACAGGGAGAAGATGATCGGAAGATCACTCCCATAAACTCAAGTTCACTAGAATTTGTTTGAGTACCATACAATCTCTTATTTACACTGAAAGCAGTTAGTTCCCAGAAGAGTTGGGCATAGTAAGAAATACTTAGGAGTCTGGACAGCACTGTTACTAACAACCAAAATCCTAACAAGGAAAGCCAATAATTATTTTAAGTAGTCTGGACAGTCAGTTATGCAGAGATACAATCATGTTTTCTGTGGGGGTTGTTTTGTACAATATCTACCACCACTAAGATTCTTTTCTGTGATTATTTGTATAGATTTTCTGTGATTATCTATGTAGATTAAAAATAAGATTAGTTCAGTCTGTCCATTGTTGATGCTCCAGTTGTGGTCATCCATAGCTAGAGCAAGCCCTTACAAGTATTAGACTCCTTTTAAAATAAAACTGTTTAAAATGAAGAGAACTTGTCATGGCAGATTACTGTCATGAATGGTAATAACAGCACCTCCTGAATCATGGCCAAACAAGAAGATATAACACCAGTGTAGGCCTTTGTGTTTCATTACCATTTATCTAGTGTCTCCCTATACATGATGGCAGAAATCTGGAGAGAGTTTTAGTAGCTATCACCTTTTGCTCAACCATTCATAGTGAAAAGGATTATTTTCCATCAGAAATTATTTCTACCAGAAATTAAATAGTTACAGGTAGTATAATATGCAATGGCAGTATCTAAATACTATTTTTTAATCATCGCCTATGCAGAAACTTAAACACATTCTGTTATAGATTTTTCTGGTTATATATGAAGCCAATATTGCTTTTCCACATTAAAAATTCTAGACATGTAAATATTTAATGCTATGGAGATGTGAGACTGCTAGAAGTGCACAATATATAGTTTTAATAGCTTTATTCATAGCCGCCTCTGTGACTACAAAATATATTCTTGTTTACCAAGTAGCATCAGTCACGGCTGGATTTCTCTTGGGATTAACAAATGGATTAAAAATACAAGGTGGGAGCAGGGAGTGAGTCTTGTATTCATGCATCTTTCATCCACATCAAACACCATGCTCTAACATTTAGCCTGAAATGTTATTCAAAATATTTTGCTCTGTTTATCTGCAGCAAAAGCTGAACATAAATTTAACAGGTTAGAGTAATAGTGAACTTCTCTGTAAGGATACAGACAACTATTTTTCTTATTTTTTGGAAGCACATGATAATTTCATGCCTAGTAAATGTCCTCTGGAAAGTTTATCCTGGTTCTTAATGTCTGAAATAGAGACATGTTCAAATGTGTTTCATCAAGATATTCCATGTATCTTGAAAATTGAGTATAATTTTGTAGGAGTAGGAGGAACGCACATAATATCCTATAGTCTTCTGTAAGCACACTCTGAAAAGGATAAGAAGCATAAGACCTGAATCTTGTAGTAGTAATCTCTAGCAAGATATTGAACTGCATATGAAAAAAGAAAAAGCAGAAGACACACAAACATGCACAGACTGCCTTAGATGGTACAAAGTATTCCTAGTCTTACTGGCAGGTGTGCTCTGGTGATTACCTATATTTTTTCTTGGGCTACGTTGTTGAATTTCTCATTTCTGGGTTGCCATAGCAAAGAAATGATTAAAAAAAAAAAAGAAAAATTTTTGAAAGGGGTTTTTACTTACTTGCTTTAGGACTATCTTAATTGTTGCTGTGTTGATTTGGTGCTCCTTCAGTTTGGAAGTCATAACCTCAGTAGAAAATGCAGACATACAACACTATTGACTCTTACAATCATACAGTGATGTAATAAGGTTTATATTTAAAGAAAAAAGAACCCAATAACTCCACACTGGAATTTAACTACTGAACTTGGCTTTAAGTTTATTGTTCATCAGTAGAACCTTCTAATGCTTTCTATTCCACTCTTTTTTTACAGTTCTTTTGACAGCAAATTTGTTTATCAGCAAAGAGGACTTGGACCAATTGAACAGAATACAATTCTTGTCCTGAATCCAAGTAATGCAAAACTGCTTCATTCCACGGGCAAAAGTCTGTAAGTTGGGTTTTTTCACTCTTAGTAACTGATTTAGTACTTCCATATATTTTATGCCAAAGAGTCCTTAAACTCATTTTCATATGTTTTATATTACATTTGTACATTTATATACAGTTGTGTAAGTGTAGCCTCTGATTATCTTAAAGTAAATAAATAAATACAAAATCAACAAATAATAAAATTAATTTGCCATCTCTACCACCTCTGCTTCTAACATTTCATACAAGTGCATCTACCAGCCAGATTAACAGAAATGCAGAGCTTGTGAATATTGTACATTGTCCTTAGAGATGCTAAGGTACCCTGAGTGAGATATCTGAGATCAACTGAATTTCAGAATTGAGACACTCTTGTCATGAAAATTCTAAGCTGTAAAGCTGTATTTTTCATTAAATGCTACACGTAGTTAGTATGTACAGCATTTGGTTTTGATCTGTAAGTAAAAAATGAAAGCTTCACATCTATATCATTCTTTCAGAAAAATGTTTTTAACTTAATTCTTCTATATTTGTGCTTGCAGATTTTATTTGCCACATGGTTTGAGTGTAGATAAAAATGGTAACTACTGGGTCACTGATGTAGCTCTTCATCAGGTATGTTTCTGAAGCTTTAGTACCAGGACCTTAATATTTTGCTAAAAAATATTTTTATTTTCCTAGAGATTTGACATAAATTGCTTATCTAGGCCTGTTAAGAATAACATTAAGAATATGCCTACAGAAACTGACCCCTGTGCACTTCATGGAGTATAGTTGTGTTGAGTAATTTACTACAAGGACATAGCATGTAGAAATAATAGAATCATAGGATGGTCTGAGTTGGAAGGGACCTTATAGATTATCTTGTTCCAATTGCCCTGCCATGGGCAAGGGACACCTTCCACTAGGCCAGGTTGCTCAGAGCTCCATCAAACGTGGCCTGGAACACTTTCAGAGATAGGGCAGACACAGCTTCTCTGGGCAACCTCACCAGTGGCATCACCAACCTCGTGGTAAAGAACTTCCTCCTAATATCTAATCTAAACCTCCTCCCTTTCAGTGTAAAGCCATTCCCCCTTGTCCTATCATGACATGCACCTGTAAAAAGTCCCTCTCCATCCTTCTTGTGAGCTCCCTTTAGGTACTGGAAGGCCAGAACTAGGTCACCCAGAAGCCTTCTCTTCTCCAGGCTGAACAATCCCAGTTCTCTCAGCCTTTCCTCATAGCAGAGGAGCTCCATCCCTCTGATCACCTTGATGTCCAAGACACTAGACTTGCTCCAACAGCTCCATGTCCTCTGGGATCCCAGAGCTGGAGGCAGCTCTGCAGGTGGGGTCTCACCAGAGTGGGACAGAGGGGCAGAATTCCCTCCCTCCCCTGCTGCCCACTGGGCTATCCTTGGATGCAGCCCAGGACATGGTTGACCCTCTGGCTGTGAGCACACATTGCCAGGTCATGTTGAGCTTCTCACCAACAAACATCTTCTCCTCAGGACTGCTCTCAATCCCTTCTCCTCCCAGCCTGTATTTATGCTCAGGTTTGCCCCAACCCAGGTGCAAAAGCTTGCACTTGGCCTCGTTGAACATCACAAGGTTCTCATGGAGCCCCTTCCTCAAGCCTGTCAAGATCCCTTTGCAATTTTTTGCTATGTCTTCTGCTTATTGATGCATTTAAGTCTAAACAATGAAACTAAATTGTTTGCTTTGTAATGACTGGAAATTGGTATTTTAAGCAGAAGTTCCCTAGAATCAGCACTATTGAAAAACCAATAATACATATTATGGTCAATATATTAGGATTATGTTTGGTGTATAAATGTCTTTTATACACAGTGATAGGAGTTTTTCCCTAGGCCATCTAGGTCTTAGGTTTCACCTTCTGTAACTGAAACATCTTTTCTTTTCCTTTTGACTGAAAAAAAGGTTTTCAAACTAGGAGCCAGCGACAAAGAGCCATTACTGATCTTAGGAGTGGCTTTGCAGCCAGGCAGTGACAAAAATCATTTCTGTCAACCAACTGATGTTGCTGTGGATCCAATCACTGGCAGCATTTATGTCTCTGATGGCTACTGCAACAGTCGGATTATTCAGTTCTCTCCAAATGGACTGTACGTGATGCAGTGGGGAGAAGGTACAGTCAGAGCTCTTGGTACTTTACCCATACTGCTGTTATAATGAACTGATCATGAACCACAAAATTCCCACTGTTACTATTAATTTTTTTAAATGAATTTCTATTACAGAAATACCTTCCAGGTCCTACATGAATTTCAGCCTTGTCATGGCATCCAAATTTTCTTTCGGCTTTTTCTACAGCTACTTGTAGTAGTTCTATATTTACTAAAAATAAAAAGCGGGGGGTTTGTCATCTTGCTTTTAGAATAAATATTGGTGTGTCCTGTTTTATCAAGAAAATATTCTGACTTTCATAAAGCGAGATTTTTGCTTAAACGTGTAACAAAGTAATCATTTTTTGCCAGATTTATGCCATGATTTCATCTATTTTAAGTTTTATGAATAATTATAGTTCTGCCTGACTCAGATTTATGTATCACATTAAACTGTGCTGAATATTCTCAGGAAATTGCAAGTTCTTAAATTTGGGATTTATAAAGAAAACGCAATATGCTGCCATGAGTTTTCTACCTAAATGCTAGGAGAAAGCAAGCTGACCGTAGTCTTTTCCCAGTGTTACATGGTTATGTGGCATGCTGCTGTTTCTAAATAAAACTGATAGTTTCAGTGTGTACTTTAACACAAACCTGGTTTTTTTTTTATTTCAGAGACTTCTCTAGGCAGAGCCAGGCCCGGACAGTTTCATATTCCTCACAGCTTAGCCCTGATCTCTGACTTAAGTCAGCTGTGTGTTGCAGACAGAGAAAATGGTCGAATTCAGTGCTTCAGGTTAGAGACTGGGGAGTTCACAAAAGAGATCAAGCACAAAGCTTTTGGAAGAGAGTTGTTTGCAGTTTCATATGTTCCAGGTAATCTTTTTTCTTGTTCTGCAGATTTAAAGTAGTTGCTTTGTGCCAGGATGTCTGTGTTATTTCATGAAGAGTGCTATGGTGCTATCCTAGGACAAATATTAATTATCTTCCTGAGTAGTCCTGATGCAATGGAAAATTTGAGAACTACTTGTTTTCCTACTTGTGGATGAGGGAAGCTTGCATCTAATCTCTGCTTCTAAGAAGTGACTGATTACACTCCCCAAATGTAATGTCAGGAAGTAGACAATCTTGCAGCTTCTTGGTGACTGCACAGTTAATCAGCTAATAATGAATTATTATTAATAATAACATTTCTAAGTATTCATTTTGAACTCCATTGAAGAGAGCAAAATTAAGACCAAATGATCAAGAAAGGTTTTTGGTTTCATAAAACAAAAGAACTGAAAGCAAACAGTTAGAAAACATTGTGGTTTTTAATATCACAGTCTGTTTAACAATTACTGTATTAAGTTTTGGGATTAGATTTTTAATACTGATACTGAAGGTAAGGTAAATGTTAAGAACTGGATGAGGAATTTTGGCATGTTGGGCTCCTGACTCCTTAATACAAAATTTAATATCATGTTTCTCTCTTTTGCATCTGCTAAGAATGTAAAAAAGTGCTGTGCTGGATGAGATACTTGATATCTCTCTGACAGTGGAAGCAAAAGAGGCATTCTGAGAGTGTGTGTAAGCCTGAATGCGTTTTGTAGTCGTTCCTCTCCTATTCACCATGCATCCACAAACCCTTTATTTAGCAGTGTTAGGAGGTAGCCTCTGATCTCTTCTTCATAGGATCTTTCTACAGACCTATTGCCCATAAATTTTCCTAATCCCATTTTGAAGTGACTCGTATTGTCTGGTTCATTGGCCTTCCACAATTACAGTTTCCAGAAGTTCATTATCCACTTCATTTTTTTTTTTTAATGTAAAGTTTTGTTGAGTGCTTCTCAGTCCCAGAATTTTGGGAGCTGAATAACAGTTCCACACTCCCCCAGTCTGGTGCCTGTTCATCTTGCCTTATCCTCTTCAAGCCGTTTAATTGCTTCAGCCCCATGAGTATTGTATTTGCCTTTGTCTTCCAGCATCTTTAGCTTCATTGGAACGTTTTTGAGATGCAGAGAGTAAAAGAGCACTCAGTAGTCAATATGTGTGCATGCTAAGTTTTTGCAGAGTGCAGAACTGTTCCCTCCATTCCTAACTCTCCTCATGATGCCAGACATTCTATTGAAATTTTGCCTGACGCTATCCATGGAGGCAGAGATTTTGGGAATCTTTCAGTGATGGCTTAGAAATGTTTCTCCTGAGCTGTAGCTGCCAGTTCCGAGTTCAAACATCACATAAGCATGATCTAGATTATTTTTTAGAAGAAGCATCACTTTACATTTTTCTTTGCAGAAGCTCTTCTGCCATCTGTTTAACAACTCACTTATTCTTATAAAAAGTCTTTCTGTACTTCTTCAGTATCATCAAGCTTTTGACTTCTCCACAGAAGTCAGTTATCTTCCTCAGACTGCTAGATGTCATTGTTCACCCCATTTTTCAGTCATTGATGAAAACTATTGAATAAAATTTCTGACTCTGATCACTTCAAGATGGCACTATTCAGACTTCTCTGTCCTGAAGAATTACAATCTCTGCCCATAAGTTTTTCTCTTTGCTTCCTGTTCATTAATGGATCTTTCATTCAGCCCCATGTTAACTCACATTCAGTGACCTCTGTTGCAATACCTTGTCAAGGGTTTACTGAAAGTGCAAGTATGTCTATAGAATCTGCTTACTTGTGTGCTCTTTTTTCCTGTTCAGAGCTGAGGCACAACCCTTAGAGAAGCCATACCAACTTGTTCTGACAGACCACATTTACCCATGTCTTATTCTTCATTATGGATTCTACCATCTTACTGGAGATGGAAGCCAGAATTGGTAATGTGTGTTCGCAGGCACCCTTTTGAGTCCTTGTAGGTGGGCCCTCCTTCAGCATTCTGCTAGTCTTCTGGAGAAGTGGCTGTTTGCCGTGCTGGGTTGCTTAATATGACCTGAGGTCTGTGATTTCACATTTGGTTTCCTTCTGAATTTGAGTGAATGCCATCTAAACCTCATAAATTTTTAACCTCCAACTTGTCTTACACCTTGTGCTTCCAGTTGAGCTGTCTCCTCTGACCTCTTTACTAGGAAAAAAAAAAAAGTGTTAGAATCTTCCCAACATAATAAACAGAAAAAACTGAAAAAAATCCATTTCTTTGCCATGGGCCTCTAATCCCTGAGTTCCCCTTTCACATCTTTTCCTTTTATGGTCCCACTTACTCCTTAGCTGACTTTCTACTTTTGATGCATTGAAAGAACTTTCTGCTATCAGGTCAACCATCCTTAGCAAAGCATTCTTCAGATTAATTTTTTAACACCTTCACATTCCTTTTACATTTAAACAAACTGTAAAATACTGCCTTGCTGGTTCTTTTCATTTGAACTAAGTGTGCACCTCTTAAATGACAAAGTTTCAGCTGCTACACCTCACTTGATTTTCCTCTTCTAGTTTTGTTTCTTGTTGAGTTATCTTTCTGTCTCTCTGTCTCTCAGCCTTTTTTCATCTAAACTATTACAGTTTATCTTCACTGCAGTTTGCTATGTGTGTGTTCTTACAGCAAATCTAATGTTGTTGTAGGTGGTCTCCTCTTTGCAGTTAATGGAATGCCTTATCCTGGAGAGGCAGAATCAGTGCAAGGATTTGTGATGAACTTCTCTACTGGAGAAATAATTGATACTTTCATTCCACTTAGAAAGGTAGAGTATTATATGCATAGAGTGCCTGTTGCATATAATTATGTATATGAGAACACTGGTAACATTCTACTTCTCCAACTTCCATAAGACTATTGCAGGAAATAAGATATTTTATAATGTAAGGTATTCAAAAGGAATTCTTTATAGTATTAAATAAAGACACTAGAATTTTGGGTCTTAGCTTCTACATGTGGTACACATTTGAAAATTATACTAACCTCTAGATGATTCCTACAGATAATATCTTCAGCCAGGCAGTACTTTATTACTGCCAGTACAATTATTAAAAGTTAATTTAAGAGAATTGTGAAGGAATTGAAATAGTCATATATTTAGATGCTAGTAAAGTGTGAGAAAATAGAGCTTATTCCTAAGCATAAATAATATGCAACTGTGTGGTTACATCCCTCTTTACAGAATACTAGTGTGTAAGTTAAGGCTAAATGTCCTACATGCAGTATAGTACATAAAAAAAATGAGGGTTTTTTAACAGCTTCCATATATTGTGTTGGACTAAAGAATGAATGCTAATATTCCCACTTCATACCACATATACTCTTTATTTGCCATCCAATTTTAAATTATATTGAGTTATTTTTTCTGAATATAGCAAATAGCTGTGTTGCATATGAACTTAAACTAAATATGTGGGCTTCAAACCAAGATTCTTTATTTTTGAAAATATATATTTCACAGGATAAAATGGAGTGTAATAATAGGAATAGAAATATTATTAATATATTTGTAGCATTAATACATGGAATAATCTCTATGTTGTTATCCCTGGAGAAGGCAAACATTCAGTAGAAATGGAATCACTCTCCTTTCGCACATTAGACTTTCACACCAGCACCTGCTGCATTTTCCAGTCTAAAGAAGGACTGAATATGACCAGGCTCAAGTTAGGGGTTAAGGAGGCCTCATGAAGGCATAGAGATTTAAGGGTAATCTGTGACTGCTTATCTTCACAGAGCTTTGAGATGCCACATGATATTGTTGCATCAGAAGATAGAACAGTATTTGTTGGAGATGTTCATGCCAAAGCAGTGTGGAAGTTTGCATCTGCAGAAAGTATGTTCTTTTTGTTCTATATGTCCTAACTTCACATTTTGTATCTTCAGGTCAGTACCACTTATCTGGTACCCTTGGCCAAGAGCCTGGTGGCATAATGACAGTGATGTAAGTGCACTACAAGCTTCATCTGCAGCAGTTGTGTGCTGCTGCTCAGTTTTCATTAAAAGACCATTATTCAGCATTGCTGTGTGCTCAGTCAAAGAAGAGTCCTGGGCACATGAGTTTGTCACAGAAGGAATCAAAATGCATTTGCCTTACACATCATTGTCAGTAAAACACTTAAACAAAAGTGTTACTCTAGTATTTTTGTAATTTCAGTGTATCATTTGCTGAGAACTCAACTGCTTCCTGTGAGGCTATAATGTAGAAAACTCCCAGGGGATGAAGTAGAAACACAAGTCAACTTAAAAATTACATTCATTTCATTGGGAGCATTTATCACTAGAAAATTAATCTAGTATAATTTGAAGTCCTATTTCCATACAGAGGAAACACTTGCCAGTTTTAATCTAGTAACCCCCAAAGCAAGCAGCTTCACTTCAGGGAATGATTAGTCAGACATCAATTTAGTAGGATTCAGAGAGAGCTTACATGTTTTACAGGAATAAAAATATAATCCACTGCTGCATTATATGGGATAAAAAAATGTATGACGGAGATAAAGCCTTAGGGCTCAGGATGTTAGTCATCCAGTTAGAGTCCACTGCTATAAATGACTAAGCTAGTTATTCCTTATTTGTCTCTTCATAATTCATGGATTTTCCTTTGGGGCATTTGGTATCAGCTGCTCTTAATAACAGGAGACTGGACCACATAAACTGTAATTCTAATTGGATATGTTTTTATCTGCATCTAGTAAACTGAACATGACCAATTCTCAGCTTTTATTCAAAGAAACATGAGAATAAAAAAGTAATGGAATTTTTACAGGTTAGATGAGGGAGTCCTTGTATAAAATTTTCTTTTTAGTTTTTGCTGAAGTATAAAAGAGCAGTAGCTAAGAAACCCTGATTCAGCCAGCCTTTAAATCACTATGATTTTGATTATAATAAACAGTTTTACTTTTGTGGGAATCCATGAACCTTTAGGCATACCCATAAAATCTTTCTGTTTCATAAAAGTTGATTGTTGCAAGCACCCTTCATGAATCAAGCTCTTTCTTTTTTTCTATGGCCTTGTGAGCTATTGAATAGTTTATATTGATTCTCCATGGTGAAGTTCAGGTATTGATGGGAATGTTTACTGTAGGATTGTACTGTACATTTGAGAAAGCTAGCAGGAAAATGTCACTAGTGCCTTTCTGAAATCAGTTGTCCTGAAGAATGATTTTGTTTTACAGAAATGGAACATCGGTCAGTTAAAAAGGCTGGTATTGAGGTACAGGAAACAAAAGGTTAGTCTGATTCATAATGAAAATGAAGGGATCAGTATGTTCACGTAGACTAGTGCAGCTTCTGCCAAGCTGAAGGGAAAAAATGCTGACTAGTTTGTTTGGTTTTTTTGAGTTGCTATAGGAAGCACTAGAAAAAAACTTGTAACACTGTTACCTGGTAGATGCTATTTCACAGTCAACCTAAACATTTCATTTTCAGTGATGACAAGTGCTTCACTGTCACAGAAACTAAGATAAAAATTTAACTAGTAGGTTAATTCCATTCTACCATCTGGTATGGTCCAGATTGGTATCTGTGGCAGCTCCCATAGATGCAGAAATAGCTCTGAAATACAGCTGTGATAGTTACTCCCCACCATCCTTTCTCCACAACCCTCCACCACCAAAAAAATGGTTATTTGAAATGGCAATTGGTTTATATTCCTGTGTCTTTCAGTACATAGCCTTGTCAGTCACACCATATGGCAAGAAATACCATTTTTTTGTATTTACATTTCTTTCCATAGATTTACTACACTTCTAATTTAATTGATCTGCATGAAAATGGAAAAAAAGAAAAAAGAAAATGAAAGCATGTAGGAACAATATAAGGAGATAGTACACACAGGAGATTGAAAGTGGTAAAATATCAATTAAGGTAGATGAAAAGTAATTTTTCTATTATGCAGCTCATTTCACTTTCAGAAAAACAGTACCAGATTATGGTATTATTTATAAAGGCATGTAAAATGTTCAGATGTTTGTAACTGGTTTTCTTTGGTTAAATTCAGAGGTTATGCAGTTTGCTTCAGCCATGTATATGTAGACAGAGAAAAGTCAAAAAAATCTCAACTGCCAATTGAAAGCATGTAGAGTGAGAAAGGCTAACATTATGAAACAGTGAAATCCTTACTGCCATCACTGTTATCCTTTTATTTTATCTCTGTTGGTACATCAGCCTGCCTGAAGCACTCAAAAAGGAAGTGTTGAAATTACAGCATGCTGTGTATCTAGGGATATGTAAATGCATTTTGGCTTTCTTTAGCTGACTCTTCTAATGTCCTAGAGAAAAAATGCAATAGTAACACCAGGGTAAGAAAAAGGTTTTAAGTAACAATGTCTAAAACTGGTTAGAGTAGATAGACTGAAATTAACATCTTTCAATTCCACTGGGAGAAAAGAGCCAATGGACTTTGTGTCGTCTGCTTAATAAATAGGCAGGAGTGGCCTGCAATCTCACAGCCTTCTGGTGACAGACTGTTACTAGTGCTTGTACTGCTATGACATGGGGAAAGAATATATGGAGAACTATAGCTTTGCCCAGAGGGAAAGATGATGGAGGAAAATTTTCCTTAGCAGTAACTACTACTTGAACAGACAGCTGTTTTCATTGTGTCATTGTTATCCTTGTACTTGTGAAGACAATGATATTGTTATCATTTTATTAGTGTTGAGTGTTGACTGAACCATTTGCTATTCCTTCAGAATAGAACATCATTTTAATTTTGATATAGAATCAAAACAGAGTTGATTCAGAGTGTTTGTGATGCAGCTACTTGTTAAGACATGTTGTTCAGTCTGACTTCAAAATATATAGCTAGACAGTTTTACTTAGTAAAAGTTATCACGAAGCATATGCAACATCGTAAAGGTTTTCCCTGAAATAGTTTTTCTCCTTGTAGGCATAGAGTTAACAAATTAGTCAGGAATGACTGGAGGCTGTTTTCAAAAGCTCTCCAGATTTGTAGAGCCAAAATTCCTTCATGAAGTATAACAGTTCTGAAAATTTAACCCTTTGTCACAGTTTTTTTAGAAAGATCTTTAAAATTTTCCTTTTTGTTTATGATAATATGACGTATACTGGCTTTCTGTATTTCTTGCGGAAGTGTTTCTGTCATAAGAAGATATTTAATTGATACTACAACACATGCTTATTTGGAAAGATGGATCATTGGGGTAATTTCCTGTATTTTAAATAGTAGGTACTTTTTAGGACAAAACTCTGTTTGACACAACTCCTTGCCCCATTTGAGAAAAGGGGAAGGTATCATTCAGACTTTCTCTGCCTTATATTTGGGATAACCTCAGCAAGAGCCAAAAATGTCTCCATAAGAGTTTGTCTTCTGTTTCCTTGTTACAAAGCACTGAAGGTATCCTAGCTTGTTGTTTCCTGTAACACCTTGTTCTGTGTTGCTCGATGCATATGGATTACATACAGAAATTGTTTTCTTTTTAAAGAATCAGAGACAATTGTAGAAGCCAGATTGAAAAACAAGCCAGAATCGACAGACCCTCTAAAGAATACGGATAAACACTTGGTCCAGGAGGCCAGCAGCACTGGAGTTTCCTTTGTTCTTATTACAACTCTTCTTATTATCCCTGTTGTTGTCCTTCTGGCAATTTTAGTATTTATTCGGTGGAGGAAGACAACTGTCTATGGAGGTAACTGTGAGTAACTGTTCTAGAGAACAGGCTTTTCTTATTCTAGTTCCAAGTATCACTGAACACTGAGGGGTGAGGGTATGACAAGATCAGCTCCCTGTGCCTTTGCCCTCCTGAACAGTTGCAGTGCTGCTGCATGCAAACTAAGGATCAGCAAGGACACAGCACCTGCAGCCCCCTGAGCCTTTAATATTGCATCTCAAACTAGCATCTCTTCAGAACACGTATCAAAAACTTTAATTGGTGTCAAGGCAAAAATTGTTACCTCAAAAATTAATAGAATATATTAATGTTGTATTGTCTAGAATTCAGAAATTTTAATACTGCAAGCATAGTTTGATTTTCTGGTATGGGATCTTTAAATTGCTGAGAACAAAAGACTCCATGGGTATTCTAGAGATACAAGCAAAATCAAAGCAGATACTATTACAAGAGATTATATATTATTGTTTTACCTGGTCAGTTCTGTGAGTCAGACATGCTTCCAAAATGCACCTTCATCAATTGCTCTGAAAGCTTTAATAGGTACTTAGAAGTTATGTAAATTGGTTCTAAATTTGTATTGTATAGTAGCATTATTTTTCATAAATTGGCAGACTGCGATAGACATTTGATCACTAGACTTGTTATTTTGTATCATGGAATTGTTTTATCAAGATACTTACATCCAGAGAAGAAAATCTATATGAAGTAGACAACACAGTTCTGCCACTGGTCAGGACCTACTATGACAGAGTAGGCCATTCAGCAATCTAATACAGCTGTGCAACTGAATTGGACATATTTTATTTGAAGATTTCAACATACAGCTTCCTGACTCTTTGTATTCAAAAGTGTTAGCACATCAAATGTGCTAGATAGCATATCAAATATGCTAACACTCTAGACTACAGCAGTACTGCCATAAATGGCTTCTTAGAGCTGCTGATTGGTTTGTTGAATGTCTGTGCTTTTTATCAGAAAATGCAGGTAATTATTTGATCATAGAACATTGGGGGTTTAGCTTATTTTTGAAATTTACTTTATTTTTCAGCTGATGGGGAACACAAACTTGATTCTAGTTCAGGCAGAATTTTAGGCAGACTTAGAGGTAAGTAGTCATCGAAGATGTTTTCAAACACAGTAACTGGAGGCTTTTTTTCTGTATTCTTGTTGAATAACAGATTTGATGGAACTTTCTCAGAGGAGGGATTGGGGGCAAAGATCAGGGGTTTTTGAAAACGTCTTTTAAAACAACTTTCATCTGTCATTATCTGCCCACTAAAGAGTATGAGTCACTACCAGTGGGAGAGCAGCAGCTATGAGTTATTGTGAATCTGATGAATGAAATGAAGCACTTTGAAACTAGGAGCAAATGGGTAGGAACACCAGTAAACTGTGTAGACTTAACGAAATAATGGATGCTAAAAAAGCATAGTCTGAAACTTCTCCTTCAAAGATGAATTTCCTTTTTTTTTCCTAATACATACACTCAACTTATGTGGCTCCTGTGCTCAATCTTTAAAAACAGTTTCTGGACGAACACTTTAAATAATCACCATTATACTGTTTAATTAGTAGATAGATTTTTATTCCCCCCTTAGAGTTAAAGCAAACCTTACAAAAATCCTTTCCTTTCCACAGGGAAAGGCAGTGGTGGAATTAACCTTGGGAACTTCTTTGCAAGTCACAAAGGCTACAGCCGAAAAGGGTTTGACCGGCTGAGCACTGAAGGAAGTGATCAAGAAAAAGATGAAGATGATGGCACAGATTCCGAGGAAGAGTGTTCAGCATCTCCACTCCCACCAGCACCTTCATCATCCTGAAACCAACCTTTGAGTTCTCCATTATACGGTTCAACCCAAAATGTCAGATTCTTTTTCCCTTAAGCACGTTTAAGACTTCGTGTATTTAATTGTAAAGTGTTCTATTCTGTGTGGGGCTGTACACTGGTTCCTTTAATTTTTGTTTGGTTTTAGTTACGCTTTTTAAGTGGAGGAGTTTATGGAAATTCCAGATCAGTGCTGTTGGTTTTTATGTGAACATCTTAATAAAGCAAAGTCTTCTAATTGCAGGACTGATTTAAAGCAGTAGTATTTATCATCAAATATGGGGATCTTGTAAATAAGTCTTACTATCTGCTTCATCAAAATATATTTTCCATAATTATTCAGTTGCCAATTTCTGTTTTGTGCCTTTCCTCTTCAATATCCTTAACCTGTTGCAGTACAGAGAATATACAGTGCCACAAGAAAATGAAGCTGCTAAGTCGTCTTCTATTTTTTTAGATCACTAACATGATATTGCATTGAAGGAAAGAAAAAAGCCTCTATTTAATTTTTTTCTTCTTCCTACCTTGATGTGTTTCTGGAATGTCTTATTTTTAGATGGTATCACTGTTAGAACACTATTTTCAGAACCTGAATGTAATTTGTGTAATAAAGTATTCGCAGAGCATTGGCTGTCGGAGTGTACTTTGGAATTTTTGCTTACATTTTTTTGTATACAACTTTTGTAAAAGTTACATGGGCCAGTTAATACAGTAAAAATTTTAATGTGTTCTACCAGCAGAGAAAGAAATGCTATTTTGTATGGAAGCTGGAAAAATATTTTGCTATGTCACAAGGTTGTTTGGGGGTTTTTTTTAAGTCTAATAATCTGCATACATGTACAAAGTCAACCTTGAACATCTAAAGAGGAATTTTTCTTGTAAACAAAACTGCAAGGTGTTTCCTTAATAAAACACATGGTCACAGCTAAGAGGAAACCTGTGTCTCAAATTAAATATGCAAATTAGTCAGGATAGGCATCTAATACTACCTGATTGGAAGTACTGATTTTCATTTTTTCTCCACAATTCCTTTTTCATTCATACAACAGGAACCCTCAGTTCTGTAATGAGCTCTTGTATTTAAAAGCAGACTTACGGAAGTCCTGCTGGATAATTACCCTCTCTGTATGAGTCATCTGGAGTGTGAATCATTGTGTAACATCATCATGACTAATCGGTCCAGTTTGATTATCAGAGCATAATTAATGTCCTTTTTAAACTGCTATTATAAGCAGAGTGTACACAGCTGTAATTGCCACAGGGTTTTATGAAACAGTTTTCATTTTCGTCATTGCAGGTGTTGTAATAGGCTGCTGCTGGCATTGAGGTCGGAAAATAGGCTTTAGGCTCCTTGTGGTGGTTTTGCAAGATGGTTTATGGGGGAATAAGGGTAATGATAGTGGAGCACAAGGTAAGATTTCTTCCCCCAGTGAGATTTTATAAATCCCCTTTTTCTGGAAAAAGAAAAAAAAAAAAAAACAAAAAACCCCAAACTTAAAATCCTTTGCGAGCTAGTTTCTTTTGTCACATACGGCAAAATCTCCAGGATAGCCATCTGAAACACTGGAGTACAGGCAGTTTTGTGTGAAATATATTTAGTGCATACTCTTAACTTGCTCTCTCTCATGCAAATTTTTGTTTTCCTAATGTTACAAGGAAAACAGCCTGTTTCTTTCTCACTTTTGAAAGCAAGGCAGTATTATTTTTAGCTGTGGCCTTGATCCTCTTATATATGAATAAAAACAAACCAGTTAGTTGGGAAGAATCTTCTGAAGCTGTCTATAAAAACGCTAAATCACTAGTTTACAGGAAATTTCCAGTGACAGCAATTAAGAAAGCTGTGGTGACACTGCTGTCATAGGTGGTGTATATACCATCAGTTCTAAAAGAAGACAGGCTTTTCTCAAAAGCAATCAGTAAGGGTGTGTTTTTCTAACATTTGGTTAGCTCACTTTGTGTCCAAATAATGTTGGGTGTTCTCTGCTTCCATTAGCAGAGCTCAGTGGAAGTAATATGCAGCTTCCCTCTTTGTCCTTTCCTTTATTTGAGCTATTATCTCCAATTCTAGATGATGTTTTGTTGAGAGGGAATCAGCTAAACAATTTAATTGCAAGTACAGGCTAAAACAGATTATTTGAGCTTTACTCATAATCTCAGCTCTCTGGAATTCAGACACCGGTCTCTACAATAATCCTGGGCTGCCTAAAGAGAAGCAGGATGAGGGAGCAGATTCTGCCCCTCCACTCTGCTCTGGTAAGACCCCACCTGCAGTGCTGCATTCAGCTCTGGGGTCCCCAAAATAAGAAGAACGTGGACCTGTTGGAGAGGGTCCAGAGGAGGCCACAAAGATGATCAGAGGGCTGAAGTACCTCTCTTGTGAAGATGGTGAGTGAGTTGGAGTTGCTTGGTCTGGACAAGAGAAGGCTCCCCAAAGATCACATTTTGGCCTTTCAGTACTTAAAGTGGGTTTATAAGAAAGACTGAAACTTTTTACTAAGGACTGTAGTGACAGGACAAGGGGGCAATGATTTTAAACTGAAAGAGGGAGATTTAGATTGGATATTAGGGAGAAATTCTTTATTCTGAGCATGGTGAGGCACTGGCACAGGTTGCTCAAAGAAGCTGTGGATGCCCCGTCCCTGGAAGTGTTCAAGGCCAGGTTGGATGGAGCTCTGAGCAACCTGGTCCAATGGAAAGTGTCTATGCCCACGGCAGAGAGGTTGGATTAGGTGATCTTTAAGGTCACTTTCAACCCAAGCCATTCTGTCATTTTTAATAACTGCATAGACAGGCAACCAGCTACTTTCCAGCAGCAATCAAATTTCAGCACCTCAGGTTTTGTGCTCTAATTTTGTACAGATGCAATGGCAAAATTGGAACATCTGAACCTGCATGAAGGCACTGAATGTTCTTTATCTCTTACTAGAGCTGCATCTTATGAAAACAATGTACCAGAGACTTCATAGTGCAATAGAAAATTCACGTAAAAAGGAAGACACAAGCTTTATGAATCATAGTTCTCATTTTAATAAGCCATCAGACCATCCTCCATCCTAACAGGCTCTATGTGCTAATATTTATTGTATTAAATGCTGAATTCTAGTTATTCAGTCTAAGCTGGTGGAGTTAGAGAGCATGTTTAAATTCGTTTTCAGTAGTTATTCCAGATAAGATTATGCTTTAATGAACAACATGTAATTGCACATTTTAAAAGACATGGTACTACCTTCCATATGTTGTTGATTAATCTTTTAAGCCTTTTTAAGAAGTAAGAATCTTGGCTATTGTAGGGGCTGAATATTTTCATTTAAACCAGGCTGACCAAGTAGCTACACACCTTTCCCTCTGGTTGTACTGTACTAAGCATCTGCCTGTTTTAAATAGTCTGACCCATGGGATGTCCTTCAGAATGATGGGAAGGTGGCTGTGATCCACTGGCAAGTGGTGTCGGGTAATTCTTGGCACCTTGTTGTGAATCTGCTCTAAGTGAGGGCAGACTGGGACAACTGCAAGGTGCCATAAGGAGGATGCACTGACCTGTAACACACAGGTTGCCACCCACGTCACCTGAAGGTGTCCCAATTAACTGAAATTACAATCCAAATTAAGCAGCTGTCCTTGCTACCAAGTATCATTAGGTATAAATTGATTCCTTGGGAAGCATCTTGATTAAGTTGTTTTCTAATCAAGCAGTGCACTGTAGAATTAATGAGGATTTATAGATCAATGTGATAAATTGCAAAAGCTTCTTCCTTGCCAAAGTTATATTTATCTAAGTTTTATGAGAGTCTTTAGGTCAGTAATGTCTGTCACACTACAATGGATTAGGATTAAGCATGTGTCATGCTACAGAGAAGCAGCTTTGGTGATTTTTAGCTTGCCATTCAAATACCTGTGGAAACTTTTTTGAAAGACTACGTATGTATTAGCAGTAAAAGTTGTGTGGAACATCACTGCTGAGCAATGTAAAAACACCTTTATTATTTAATTATTTAATTGCACTTTAGGACATACTTTAAAATTTTAAAGACTATGTCATTATATAGTTCAGAGTTTGTGTGGATTCATGTAGTGTAAAAAACCAGTAAAAAACCCCAAAACCGGAACCAAATATTTAAGTCAATTAAAATTAAGAGCTGAAATTAAGTCACTGTATTTTCTATGTAAAACACATGCTAGTGAACACTAGAGTTTTAGCACCCTGATTTGCCTTTACCTTTTGGGGTTTTTTTAATTCTTAAATGTGAAAATATTTTTTTCTTATGTGAATTATCAAAATTTGTTAGTAAAATTTATACTGTAACTGCTCTTTAGGCTCTTCTCCAATAATGGTTAAAAAATTAGATTCATCTGTACAGCTAAGCATTACCGGCAGAGGAGAAGAGGGGAGCTGACAGTGTAGAAGAGGATTTAAAATCTACAGTGATAGCTACTTATCCAGCAAAACTTGCAAACTTCTTGCTGTTTTCTGGACATGGTGGCTGAAAAACCTAAAAGAACATCCAGCTGGCATTGTTAGCACATATTTGGAGAGATACTGCATGGCAGTCAATCTGGAAGCTGCACTAGATTTTTTTAAGTACTACAGGTCATGAAGGCACTTTATTTTACTGTTTCTTTATCTCCATTCCACTTACGTTTCTTATTAACGAGTTGCATGTGAGGCATGACATTCTGTGAGTGAAGCTCTGTCTGATTTCACTGTACAGCTTTTTAGAAAACATATGGATGATGTATGGGCAATCTTATTCTAGGGCACTGTGCCAAAGTACTGGTTTAAAGATGCAGTGAAGTAATTTTTTCCTTAGAAAAAAGTGGTAACAGCTCAGCAAACTAGGAAAATTATTAATTACAGACTACATCTCTTTTTCTGAGACCTATGAGAAACCTAAATCTTCTACTCTTTTTAATTATAAGTGAAGAATATTTTCAGAATGGCGATTAGGCAACAGCCATAAGAGGCTAAAGTTGGTGCTATTTATCATTTAGGGTTTCAGGGCAGAACCCTACCCTGGCCACTGCAATCCTTAGTGCTCTGAATACCCTCTCCCCCGTGTTTGTTACTGCTTCCTTCAGCCATGACACATCCTAAAACTGCTGCTCAAGAGAAAATTACTTGCTGGAAAATAGACTGAATCCCGCAATTCTGCCATGTTTCCTCGGGTCTGCTCTCAGGTCACACGCACTGTGCCACACATAAGGAAGTGGAAGGCATGGCCTTTTCCCAGACACTTGCCTGCGAGATCCTGCTCACAGCAACCAAGGTGTAACGAGTACTGAAAGGTGCCTAGGAAGGTGTAAAGCTGTACTGGAAGTTTACCACAGTTGGCAGCTGTGATATAAACCCGCCTAATGCACAAGCAGAGAATTTTTGTACTCTGGCTCCCATGACAGGTCGGTCACACAGCGGATCATATTTCTCTCGGAAATGTATTCATGCTCCCGTAATTATCGACAATTCGATGTGAAAATTGCCGAAAATTCTGCTGCGAACGTAGTTTCGGAAAGACATCCTCGGGAGGGCAGGGTGGGCAGCAGTTCCGGCGCGCCCCGCGGACCCCGCGGGCGGCGGCTCCTGCGGGTCCAGGCTGCCACCCTGCGACCGACGCTCCAACACAGATCCCAAACGTCTCCCTCTGGAGACGAACACACGAAAGCTAAGACTAAAAAATATTGTTTGCCGGTATTACACCGTAACTATGCGCTCTGCTTTCCTTCTTCTTGGTCTTTAATCTATGGGAGTGATGGATGATGTTTCTGACTACGGTAAAGACTCAGAATCAATCTGGTGGGGAAGCACATGTTTTATTTACTGCATGTCACTGAGATGCTGCACAAAACATAGAACTCATTTTCTTAAGGGCTTTTCTATTGGGGCTTTCATCACTCTGTCTGCCAGCTTTCTGAAGAGTAATGAGTATTTTTTGCAGTTTGTCTGGAATCTGACATGGTGCTACTCTCTACAGAAGGGGAAGTGAGGCATAAGGAGATTAAAGGCATCAATTGCCAAAAATAATCAACTAATTTTAGGTACTGAATTTGTGAAATCTGATTTATTCCCTTTTAACCCACTTACTCAGATATCACTTTATGTAGTTAAGGCACCTATTCTTGTCACCAGCTGCAGAGCTGAATGCTCCAGCTCTGCTGACGAGTTTTGAGATGCTTTGCAAGCACCCAGAAAAGGGCTCATTAACGTGAGTAGTGAGTTGTACATGGAAATACAGAATTATAGAAAGTTGTGTCCAAGTGATCTGCTAATCACTGCACTAGCAATCTGTAGCAGGGCAGCACTGCCTGATGAAGAGGAAATGGTGTATTTCCCGTAACATTTATTGTTTATTGGCACACCTGCTTCTGCTATCAGTGCAGCAAAGTTGCTGCAGATCCCTTCATCTATGTACAAGTTGAAAGGAGAATTGACTAGGGAATGCAGCTCTCAGAATTATCTGCTCCTGAAGCAAAAGTTTTAAAGTTCAGTTTTCTGTCTGGTTACTTCTACCTGGAAGAGCCTTCCTCTTCAAATTAAAGCTTTTTGTGTACTGCTTTTCATTCCAAATTTCTACATAGTTTGGTTACCACGGTATAAACAGCAGACCAACAGGTCTTCGAATAGGTGCAGAAGAGTATAGTACCCATTTCTGGAAGACACTGCTAAATCTTGCTTACTCTTGTGTCAGTTTTGGTCTTCTAATCTAGGTGCCTGGTGGGGTTTTTTTTCCAGTTTCCAGTGACTGTTCTTCTTGTCAATAGTTTGAAAACCGTGTATTTTATTTCAGTGAACCTCCCCTATGCACAGAAGGCCACATTTCAGTGCACTTGTAAGTCACTAATGAGCCTGCTGGTCAATACAGTAGATTAAAATTACCAGGAAGCCTGAAAGACCAGCAATATGTTTAATGTACACAGTATGGTAAATGTTTCTGTGTTTTCCCCATTCCTCTCTCACTGTAGCATTTTCTTTCTCTTCAGTGTAGCTCTAACAACTCTACAACACTTGCATTACTCCAGAACTGCCCCAGAAAACAGCTCTGCTGTACTGTGCACAAGTCGGGAGCTGATCACTTTAAGTAAAAAAAAAACTAAGAGAGGCTGATTCTCTTTTTCAGCTACCAAAGCAGAAATGAGTCTTACAAATAATGCCTTATTCTCCAGTTTTACTCCTGACACTAGTATTTTCTTTAAAGGCATGATATGCAAAAATAAGTATTTATTCCATGTGTGCGCACACACAGTATATTCAGAAAGACTCTTTCTGAAGCAGTCTTGGTGGAGAAAAACTGTATCTGCAGGACTGCATTTTCAGAAGACACAAAAAAAGTTTGAGTATTAATTATTTCTCATTTGAAGTTTAAGACAGGATTCTGTAATGGTGCTGAGCTCTTTTCTCACACAGATCTATCCCGTGATATCACAGACATACTGTACCATACATGTGAATTTCTGTATGAGGTAGGTACCTAAGCAGCCTTGACAACCACATCTAATTGCCAAAACTTAACTGAAAATTCTTAATAAATAGTACATTCCTCCACCTGTGTTATAAGTCACGTGACAGTCAGGAGTAGAGATGAGAGGGAACACACACATTCAGAGAGCAAGATAAGCAAATTTTCCAGAGCATCACCCAGAAGTTGCTGAATTGCTCAATTCAGTTTTCTGCTGGTTTTCTTCATCTTCATGTCAATCCCCTATTAAAAAAAAAAAAAAAAAGGAACTGACTTGCACTCATCAGTTTTCCACATGAAAAAATTCTGGTGCAGCTGCCTTTGAGATACAGTCTTCTCAGCAGGAAGTCCAGACCAGTAACAACTTACTCAAGGAAATCAGAGAGTAAGTTAATACCAGTGCTTCACCTTTCATAGCGCACTGTCCATGGAAAATCTCCCAACGTGCACAGGCTCAGTGAAGAGGCAACTGTAATGGAGAACCAGATGAAAAAAGCACAAATGAATATTAAATTCTCTTAAGATTTTTTCACATGCCTGAAATATTAAAACTGCCTACTCCAGCCGACTTTTGATGAACAGGGAACAGCTGAAGCCGTCATTGTTTCATGCATAGAACACTACACATATTTGATTTTGTAAGTTTTATTGTTTTGTGAGATCTTAAATGGATTAGACTAAATTAGATTAAATTAAAAGTTGTGTAAGTCAGAGGCTGCAGCTTCCCAGAAAGAATAGAAAACTGTTACATAACAGAAAAAGGAAGACATAAGCTTCTCTGTAGTGGAGGGAAAATTTACACCAAGTTGCTTAGGTTAAATTCATCTCACAGTGCACATTAGAAATGACTCATCTAAGGGTTAAATGGAAAAGGTCATTACAGTGAAATGATGCATTGTGTCCTGAGAGGATAACAGTAAGGCATGGATGGCCACATCAGCATTCTACCAACAAAATCTGAAATTTAGATATATGATCAGAATATGTGCTTTTGCTAGTGCTTTTTCTTAACAACCAGACAAATGAACCAGTAGCTACCTGCAGCACTCTTAGATTCATAAAGCAGTAAAGTGGGTTGGGATAAGGAAGTTGGAGCTATTACATTTTTTTTTTCAGTCTGTCACAGTAGTTCCAAACTGCTTGGCAATGAAATGTGACAGAAGACTATGCTTAAGTCTCCTCTGTCTTGGTCTGATGGGTCCAACAAGGTGAAGGCCATTTCTCTGGCTTTGCTGTGTTTGGTTCGATGCAGTGATCTTCTCTCAGCTCAGACTCATGTTTACCATCTGCTGATTCTTGGTCTTTGCAGACTGCAAGTGGAATCTGTACAGCAGACATGACATCTCTTTTGTAGGCATTTATTTCCCCTTCAGCAACACAGTCTGGCTGGCTTGAATTATTAGATCTTTCAGATAAGCCAATATAGTCATGGTCAACTACTGCACCTTGTAAAAAGTAATGGTTGTCTGTAAAAGGAAAGTAGCCATTAGTTCAGATCCCTGAAGCCATACTCAAAATGTTAGTGAGGTGCTAACTTACTTTTCAAAACATTTTCCGAAAGAGAACAAGAGTGTTTAAGTGACAGCAGACTGATAATGTGAATTTCCCAGGTTCACTGAGCATCAAATGTTTGGCATCTCATTACATCCACAAAATAATATTTGCAATGATCCACATTTAGAACTTTTCTTAGCTAAGTCAATGACTAGCTTAATGTCTATCATAGTCACCTACTGAACCAACAGCTTGAATAAATGGACATGAAGATTCTTTCATTTTGTGCATGCACACAGACAAATGTGGTTTCTTCATGCTCTCACTGGGAAATCTTAATCCAACATACAACAGGCTTTCTTAAACAGTAAAAAGTTTAAAAAGTAAGTAAAATAAGTAAGTAAAAAAAAAAAACCAAAATCTATCCCAGCCAAGACCAAGACAGTCACTTCCTGAAAAAGGGAATTCTGTGTTTACACACTACTTCTGCAATATTCAGCAGTAAAGATACTAGGCTCTAATACTACGAAGACAACTACTTTTAACTTTTTATACAGTGACACAATTTACCAAAGTTATTGTAATAGCTGTACATTATCTACATGCTTCATATGTGTGACTCTCTCTTGCATCAGCAATTTAATGAGGAACCAGAAGGCACAGAGTGATCGTCCAAAAGAAGTAGCCGCCTCATGATGTGACATGAAATCAAGATCTTAGTTATGAAATCCGTAACTGACAACTGACATAAATATTTCGGCTTCTTAAACAAAATTCCAGAATTAGTTTCAGCATTGCAAATCTCTCAGCTTTAAGAGGTGATGGAAGAAATTACCATCTCTGTGTAGTTTATATAATATTTACAAGAACCAAAGCTTGACCACATGTGCCAATAGTGTGGGAACTGTTCTGCTCTTCAAGAACTCTGAAGTAAAAAGCAGCCTGTTCTGTGACAGAAGTCTTCTGCACACCATGCATTTAATTTTCCTCAAAATGCCTATGGTGACTCAAAGACTGCATGAGCAGAAAAGAAACAGCTGCCACTGTTTTACTTGCAAAAGGACACGCTGAATATGTAAGACCAAGAGCGGAAGTTGGTTACCCAAATCTTGGGGAATTTCTAGCCATCCTACTGCAGAGCATGACAATTTTATTTGCTCTGGTAAGAAAAACACTGACTTCTTCAATTTGAAATAAACTATTCCAAAATCAGTTCTCTGCTGTAGTCTTCCTATTTTAAGGCTTTAGAAGACACTCCAATGTTGTAAAAAAGAGACAGTTTCCATCGCACAAGCAAAATTAATGTGAATCCAGCCTACACCAAAACAAAAACAACAGTCAGAAAATGCTCCTTGAACACAGTTCAGCCTGCTTATACTTCTAGCATGTTCCTATACTTCTAGCATGTTCTTATACTTCTAGCAGCCAGCACAAATAGAGCCAAACCAGTGATTTGAAGCAACTTTAATAGAGGCTACTTTCAAAAAGACTTTAAACATGATCCACGAGCTCTCCTCCATGCTCTGCATAGTTTCATGTCACTCATGCTCCCTGTTCTCCTTACTGAAAACTACAGATATTACATTATTGTGTGTGCTAATGTAACTCCCACTGGTGAATGAATGATACTTGTTCATTCCAATAACCTAACAACACAACAGAGAAGTTTAAAAAACAAAACAAAAAACCCAACTTTTTTTACATATATAAAAATACAAATTTAAAAAATACTATATACCTTTTTCACTGGACCCTCTTATGTATGGCTTGAGGTGAGACATCTTGATGGGTCTTTTCAGCCTGGATCCTGTGGAATCTCTTAATATTGCACAGCCATTTTCTGTGATGTAATCTATAATACAAGGACCAATCCATTCCGACTGGAAACGACCATCTTTCCACCAGTTTTTTCTTTGCCTGAGGACTTCATGGCCAACTTTAAGTCGAAGGGTATCTAATTGTTTTGACTTCCTTTTGACTGTGATTTTGGTTCTGATTTTTTGTTCATCTGAAGTTTTTTTATCTGCCTACAGAAAGATACATATAAATTACTTTTTTTCCCAAAAGTAATAATGCATTTTTGTAGCATTGGTTAATAGTGCTTAAGCATGACATTGAGTAGTTTTGGATGTGTGTAGTTCGTAGTTATGTGGGACTGAAGAGTGATGAAGAAATTGATTTTATCTTGATAAATCACCAGTCCATAGGCAATAGCTTTCAACTTATCTTTTCTGCCCTCTAAGTCGGACATAGTAAACTTCTGACAATAGGTCTCTTTTAACATTACTCCCTCCAAATACATATGAGATGTGTTACACTGAAATGAAAGGATCACAGGGGAAGGAACACAAACTAAAAACCACCACTCAAACCCCCACATGATTTTATAAGGTTAGTTGTACTTTATGCCTCAGACCTTTCCACCTTTAGCTTCGGTCCTCTTACTAGTAAAATTCAAATATATAACATTTACCTGGCAATCTGAGGTGTTCTCTTCTTCCAGTGCTTGACCGACTTTTTTAGTTGCTTCAAATATTTTGGCAAAAATACTATATTTTCCTTCCACACATATATTCATAGACTCAACAGCATGTGGGTTACGGTTGAACATTTGGAAATATGGGGTGTTTTGATCTGGCTCCTATTTAAATGGGGACCAAAAGCAAGCAAATTTAGCATACAGCTTTGCAGACATTTTGGAGGATTTCAGTCAAAAGAAGACCCTTGACATACCAAATTTGTCAAATTGAAAGCATAGGCTATAGCAGACAAATGTTCATCCCAATCATTTGGATGGTCGATGCAGTACTTGTTAAGGAAAGTTTTGATTGTCTTGGACATTCTTTCATTTACATCATCTGTCTGAGGATAAGACAATACAATTTGTTTCATTCCAAACAGCGCAAACAGTTCTTCATTTATCTTCAAAAGAAGAAGAACACAATTAGTGAACATTTCCCCTGTTCTGTATCCCATTTCAAGTAAAAAAACCCTCAGTTTTCCACCCCTTTTGTTGATATGGTGGTGACTGGAAAAAGTCTTGCATACATATCGGCACAAAACACACCAGGACTGCAAATGAGAGCTAAAGGAGTAAGTAGGGCTTAGGAGCCGGTGACTGATGGCTCCTAACCACCTTTTTGCCACTTAACTCGATCTGTCATTACCTCCACATCGCAGTCTGATGACTTCTTGATCTCTGAGAGGGACAAAGTGTGGCAAGTCCTTCATAATCACTATAAACCAATGTCAAAAAGACCCTTAGCTATTACTATACTGAGCAATATGCATGAAGAAGATACAGCTGGCTGCAGCATGTAAATTTATGCCAGTTCAAGTGAGTGACAAAACCTGTACTGTAACTGCCAGGAAATAATTTTACTTTGTTCTTTTAACAAAGAATAGAGCCCTGGGAAACATTGCATAGCATTATAATTGCAAATAATTGGTTTGACTTTTTTTGTATGTGCTAACTTCTTTACTTTTTCAATTAAAGAAAAAAAATACTAGAGTCTCTCTCAAAAATAATCTAAAATTCAAATCCAATATAAGGGAAAATGCATTTCTTCCTTGAGGGGAAAAAACAACCAAAAAAAAGAGATTAACCAGCCATGTAAATACTTACCTGACAAACAAGCTCCTTCCCTTGATCAAAAGGCATCTTTTGAGGTGGCCCATATAAGAAAAACACATTTATGATTGCCTTAGCAATTTCAGCTGCTGAAGTGTCATGCAGTGGTAAGATAACAGTCCATCTTGTAAACAAATCTGTCATAATTATGATGTATTTGTGACTTCTGTTGGTAACGTTGAAAGGTCCCATTAGGTCTATAGTGACTGCTGTCCATGGGTCCTCTGCTTTGATAGGGTGTGTTTTCGGCACTGTGGTGGTTGTGTTCTTTGCCACCTGGCAATGCTGGCAAGCATACACCTGGAGAAGACATCAGCGAAGACGTTAACAATAAAAAGTGATGGTGAGGTTTAAGACAACTGTCAGAATCACAGATCTCCACTATTTCTCTGTGAATCAGGTCAAACCAGGCAATGCAAAACAAATTTATCACGTTTCTTACAATTTTTTACCCTTAGATTTTTCAGACCCAGCATAAAACCAAAATAAAACCAAACAATACTGAAGGCCAGGAGAGGGACATGCAAAAGAACTCATAGCTGAATTCTCTCCATTCTGAAAGCACTGTGCTCTTTCAAGTCCACAGTACAAATTTTAAAATCCATTACTATCTGTAAATACCAAAGGAAGCAGGAAGCAGCTGGGAATGAGAGGAAGTCCTAATCATTCTCCTTTTGGCTTATCTATGTATGCTGTGGCTGAAAAACCATGTATCACAATCTTCCATGCATAACAGCTTAATCTACAGGACAGAGCCCCTTTGTCCAATCTAAATTGAAAGGAAAGACTCACATTCAGTTCACATAACAGTTGCACATGAACTCAAAGTATTCAGGTGATACAGTAAGCTGATAGCAACAGTAATTTGGCTTTAAAGGACGTTTACATATAGTTTCCTGAAGGATCAAATTCTGCCAGGGGCTCCTGCCCCTGTATCTTTGGGTGAAGGAGAAGGAGCTTTCCCAAGCTTTGATTTGTTTAACTATTTCCTGAACATGCCTAATTGTAAAGCAGAGACACCATTTTCATGTTCTTATCTGCTGGCAGCTACTCTGGCCACATATCCTTGTGATGGCATGTTGCATCCTAAAAAAGATATGTGAGAGTCCTTGCACAAGAAATCTCTCAGGGACCGGATGTTCCCTGCCTACCAAAAGAGATTATGGTTCCCCACTACAGCATAGTGGTGTGCAAGTCAGTAGTAAAAGGGTAAAAAGTAGTAAAAGGGTAAAAAAACACCATGCATTGCCAAGATAACCAGTTGTAGTGTGATTGCAAGCTCACATTTCCTCCTCATGAAACAGCCTGGATACTTGCTGTATCAAAGTTCATAGGATTACCGAACACTTGCAACAGACTACATAAAGTATCCTGTAGCTATGAGGCCATACCCACTGCTTGACATCATTTGTTACAGAGGTCCAGTAGTAATTAGACTCCACTAAAGTCAGTGTCCTTGATATACCATGATGAGTGCCAGCAGCATTTTTGTGGCATTTCTCGAGGACATTTTTCTTCTCTTCATCTGAAACAATTACCAGGCGCATTTGTTTTCTGTCTTTTCCAACATAGAACAACTTGTTTTCTGAAAGAAGTACCAGCAAATTATAAGCAAGTGCCTTGTCTTCTGTTTAGTTTACTAAACTACTGAGCATGACTCAGAACAGAATTTATTAAAGTAAGTTCACTTTGGTGTAAACATACCTTATTGTTTACAAACATTTCAATTATGTCCTCCAAAGAGCCATTAGTTCAGCCATGTTTATTAACTCCTCTGGACGTGAGAAGTTACAAGGGCAAGTCAGAATGCAAACAGCATTCCCACAGGAAGTCTGACTGAAACACAAATCAACACTGGGGTTCTAAAGGAGTGTTGAGACTGTTGTTTGTGAAGCTGTTGGGTGCCTGCCAGCAACCTGACACTGATGGTCATAGATTTAACTCCTCCCTGCCTTCTCTCTACACAAAATTGGCAGTTTTGATGGGATTGAGACAGCACAGCAGACTACAAAGGCTCATACATCTCCAGGGCTGCAATAAAGTTGGGAACAGCCTGGAGGCTCTCAGGTGACTGATGGCAAAGTTGTCCTTGAACTTCTGTCCAGCCATCCCCTAGACTGGATGGAGCATTCCTCGTCTCCAGCTGCAGATCTATTTCCCTTTCTGTAATACTTTCAATTACGGATTGCAGTGACTACATATTTCTCCAGTATATAAAACAAGGTTTGGCTTTTATATAGATAAATAAACCTGTCCTGGAATGGACTAAAGCAGATTGAGCTTCCATTTCTACAACCATCCTGTTATATATTAACCAGGGATTTGCAGAGCATTTGTCTCATAGAGAATGTCTATTAAAATCACAGAATGCAGATCTTGCAGAGCAAGATCTCACTTTTTTCCCCCCTATTAGCAAATCTTCATCTTAGTATCTATTTTTGGCATAATTTGAGAGAAAATTTTTTACCTTTGAAAACAAAGTTTTTGGCAGCTCTCCTGATTCCACTTCTTTCACTTGATAATGTTGTGGGATGATATTCCCCTGTTCGCTTGTAGTATGCAATCTGCTTCAGATGGAGCCCACCACTTTTTCCACTACGAACCATTGCCAATCTGAACAAAATGCACAGTATTAGATAAATTGTCAGAGAAGCACATTTTCAAGTTTTTACTGATTTCTTTGTAGCTCAGAGGCATCCTGGTTATGTAGCTTCTAAGAAGAGGTTACACCATCCACTGTACACATCCACCATCAATTTTAGCAACAAGAAACACTGCTTGAAACACTAATTTTGTTCTAAGCAGAGTTGGTTTTCTCAAACTTTAAAATTTCCACACAATGGAAGCTCCTACTATACTCATTGGACAGGGGAAAGAAATAGGATCAGAGAGAAAGAAATTGTTCTTCTCATTTTTGGGTACCTCTCAAATTCAGTTGTGCTAGAGATTGTCCAAAGATCCACTTTAGTTGAGAAAAACCCACATAAGCAAATAGGAAAAAAACAACTTCCCAAAGAGAAACAAATGGAAATTAATTTTTTTCACTAATTAATCTGACAATTAGATTTTGAAATTCCAAACCAGACGCTGCATGCAAGGTAACAATTCATTCCTCGACACAGGTTGACTTCCCTGATCACATTAATAAGCAATAATATAATTAGTAAAATAGGCCATTGATACAGAATATGTTTGAGTTTAGCAAGAATAGCATCAAAATAATTACATAATAATGAAAATAGAAATATTCACAGGCAGGATTACTGATGCAGGCTCTACATGATTTGAGTGGTTTGTTTTTTTCCCAAATCTGTTCCGGCAGCATAGATGAAACAGCAGTTTAATCCTGCTCTCGTCGATGTCTGCAAGAGCAGGATCAAGCTTGGGGTCTGCCATGTCATAATTTCATAGTGAATGCTGGTTATCCACAGCATTAAGTAAATTTCTTCCTTATCCTGCCATTGTTCCAATGCCAGACTGTGACAATACATGCCTGCTAAAAAGAGTAACTAGTTTGTCTGCTGTGTGTGCTAAGTGACTTATAATTACGGGAAAGTGACAGTATCCAGTGAGTATGGAATGTGCATCATCTCATTATGTGCTGATGCTATTTGAAAACAAATTGTGTAGGACAAGATGTCTATTTTTCAATTTACAGATCCTTACCTACCTTTACTACGCTGGTTGTGGGAAGGAGATAAAGAGCTCTTATGAGTGATTATGCCAGCTTTCATTTCATCCTTTCCTCCCAGAAAAGAAACTGCTATATGTTATTTTTGGAACCTGCACCCTGAGCTAAGCACTGCTATTATCAATGGCAAATGCATTCCAGGAACTTCCCATTCAAAATGTGACGAGTCTTTTGCCACACTGAATATGTCATTTTTGTACAACCTAGAGCTGGTTTTCAAAACCAGCCAAGTCTCTTGTCATACAACATTAGTTTTAAAGTAAAATTTTCATACCTGAGGGTACTAGCACAGATGTACTCTTCAACACCACGATCCTGCCTGTGAAGGAAGAGGGTGTTTCAGAACAGGGAAAGAGAGGAGCCAGAACACAGGACTGTTCTCACACAGCAGTTTCCTGTAAATTTACATCTGACAGCACATGCTAAACCAACCCACCAAGCTGGTAAATTGGATAACTAAGAGCAGAAAAAAAGGTGTGGCTACCATGAAATAAATTCATGTTTCTGTTGTTTAAAATAAGTCAATTAACTAGTATTACTGAGACTAAAACAGCACTGGTGAAGGGCAATTAAAATCTCCCATCTGCCAGGGGTACACATTCAAGTTTTACTCAGAGGTTTCCTGAAGGCCAGTCCTGTACTTAAGTTACCTAAAGTCAAAACTAGCCAGGTATGACCTGTTACTTAACCACAGGGATGATGGACTCTTTTGGCTTGACAGACTTTTACACATGGGAGGAAAAGATGTTACAGAACAATCTTTATTCTTCCAGTACTTTTGAAACTTTCCTGAAACAGCAAATATTCTCCATGGAGCCCAAAATTGCCCATTTTAATAAAATGAGGTTGCACAGCAACAAGATACTTGTAAACAGGACCACAGCATACACTTCAGCTAAGCAGACACCCTATCCACGCTCCTGCAATGGCAGTTTCTGTTGTAAAAGTTTTGAAGAGCTTAGGTAATGAAGCCAATGAAGAAAGAATGCACTATGTAGCACCCACACACATTAATTTAGTAGGATCCTGATCCAGCAAACTGTTATGTGCTTCAGCAGTCTGATGGACTGCTGCCTAATGTGAGCTTCCTTCCTGGATATTATTTTCTTGTGTCCCTACTAATCTTTTCTCCCACTACCTAATTTACTTTGTTTGGCCTAGTCCTAAAAAAAGCCAAACAAGACAGCTCTGAAAAGAACAATTTATAAAATCTTCTGGTTTTCTTATTTATTCAGATAATTCCTACGTTATGTCTGTCAATACTCATAATGCATCTGGTAGTCTAAAAATCAAAGCCATAACATCAGCTATCCATTTTTTAGTACCTTTGAAGCTGGAAAAATATACACTAGGAGGTATTTTGGCAAAGAGAATGAAACTTCCATATAACCAGACGTCTTTCGGCTTTAGTGGCTTAGCCAAGACAGCCACACCTGGTAACACTTAGCTGCTTCATTCTTTAATGCCCATTTCTCCTACACACAAACACAATCCTCACAGGAAAACTATTATTTTAGTCCAGCTTTTGATCAATTCCCCTACCTCTGGCTGCAGTTCCTACAAGAAGCAGGAGTTGCCTGTGGAGCCCTGAATCACAGTCACAGAATGGTTTGGGTTGGAACGGACTTTAAAGATCATCAACTTCCAAACCACTGCCATGGCCAGTGACACCTTCCACTAGACCAGGTTTCTCAGAGCCCCAAACCCACTTGGGATCAAACACTTCCAGAGACAGGACAGCCACAGCTTCCCTGGGCAACCTGTGTCAGGGCCTCACCACCCCTCAGTGAAGAATTTTTTCCTAATATCTGACCTAAAATTGCCCTTCTTTGAATCCATTCCCCCTTGCCCTATCAGTACGTGCCCATGTAAGAAGTCCCTCTCCAGCTCTCTTGTAGGCTGTCTCCAGTACACAGCTTAAAAACATCACTTTTCTAACCAAGGTGCTTCCAAAAACATGTAAATCAGACCGATGGACTCGCCTACATCCCTCCCTGGTTTTGCAAGCGTGACAGAGAGCTGGGGCGGGCGCCTATGAGGCCGAGTGGACAGGCACGCGAAACCGCGTCTTGCCGCCCGCGGTAGCTTCCGCCGCCATCCAGAATTCCCAGCAGCGATTCCTCTCGGGAAGGCGCCTCCGCATCCTCCCTCCCGCCCACAGCACTACACACCCCAGCATGCACCGCGCCTGCGCAGGGCATGCCGGAAGCGGCCGTCGAGAGTGACCGTCCCCGGGGCCTCGCACGGCCGAGCCCCGCGCATGCGCAAGGCGACGCCGACGCGACGTTTTTGCTGCCCGCCGCCGCCCCCCACCGCCCCCTCGGCTAGGCGGGCACAGCTGGGCACAGCCACCGTGCTGCAGGCACGTACCTGCTCCGGCAGAGGTACCAGCAAGGCCCGTTCCGGGGCCGTCGCTGCTGTCGGTCCCGCCGGGAAGCGCCGGCCCTGGCGGCGCCCCGAGACTTTTGTGGTGCCCCCGGAAGTGGCGGTAGGGAGGCGAGGGGGCGGGGAAGCGGCGGCACCGCCTCCTGAGGACAGCGCGGGGCCGCCGCGGGCAGGTGAGGTGTCCGCTCCTTCCTTCCCTTCCTGCCTTTCCCTCCTTCCCATTCCTGGCCCAGCCAGGACGCGGGTAGGCAGCACGGCGGCTGAGGCGAGCGAGAGTTCCCGTGAGAAGCGGTGTCGCGGTGGGCGGGCAGCGCGGGCGGTGCGGTGGGCACCGGCCCCGGCCCCGGAGCGCGGGAGCCCCGCTGCTCCCCCGCCTGTCCTCGGGCACGCCCGAGGCTGCTGCGGCGCGGGGCCCGTGTGCGCGGCCAGCGCTTTGTCTTTGGATCGTTCTGCTCTCGGACAGGGTTTCGCTGAAGCAGCGGTGGTGCCGCGCACCGGGCGGGTGTGTGGGGTTGCAGCGTGCGGTGCTGTCAGTGTCAAGTGAAGCATTTTGGTTACAGATGTACACGGGGTGGAAGGTGGCGTGTGCCTAAACGGGGGTGGGAAGGGAGGCGATAGAGCATCTCTTGGAGCTCTGCGTTTGGAACACTGTTAACATCCCGAAAACTGATGATAAATTCAGTATAATATAAGTTGGAGCAAGGGAGATTGCTATCTGTAATTAAAATAGGGGGGAGGAAAAGCAGCAGCAGCCCCAAAGCTGAGAATTGATTACATGTCAGGAGCAGAGATGAGAGAGATGTATAGACGGCATGTCCTGTGTAACATTTATCTTTGTTTTAGTGGTGTTTTCCAGAACGTGGGAACTTTACAGAGTATTTGTTAGCTTTGAAAATGCTGGGGGTTTGGCACTTCTGTTGTTCACCTGTGGCACTTGGCTGCAGTTAGCCACAAGCAGGAAGATTGGGGGTGATCAGTGTCATAACCACAAGGAAATAAGTAGTTTTCTTTCTCATGCAAACTACTTCTAACTGGGGTACCCTTCAGAGCTGTTAGTAACAGTGTTTCTGCATTGTTGTATCTGTCTTTTTAAGTGCTGTTTCCCTGTATCTGTTTAAGCTTACATCTTTTTTGCATCCCTTCTGTATCATCTTTGTACTCTGAGTAATAAGTCAAGCTTGTTTTTTTCCTTGGAGTATCAAAATTCATACTGAATCCGTATTTGTCTTAGCGAACAAGGTTTGATTCAATCAGTAACAAAATTATTCTTGCTACGTAAAACTTTTTTGTGGTATATTGTGATGTAATATGCCTCTTGTGGTTCAATATGTGAGAAATTCAAATTTTTATACTGGTTGGCTTGTCTTGGTTGTCTGTTTCTTTCTAAGGAAGAAAGTTTCCCCTTCTGGCAGTTGTGGTTAGAACAGATCAGGCCTCCAGAGACTGAGCCAAATGAACTTGAGTGCAGATTTTTTTTTGCAAAACCTCCCATCGTTACAAAGTTGAATTAAAGTTTTTTGTGAGAATCTGGAGAAGCTGTTTTGACATCTGTGAGTGGGATCTTTAAAATTTTGGAAGCCAGCCTTCCTGAAACATTCAAACTTGTCTCAAATATAAATGACTTTATGTGATGTGTTTGACAGAGTTTGATTTAGAAAGGAACTTGGAGATTAATGAATGTGAAGGTTATCTATTCTGTGGCTGTGCAGGAGACAAAACATATGCCAGATGTCTGTTTGTGTAGTGTACCACTTTAAAATAATACTGCCTTTCTGTCTGGAAGGTAAGAGAATGATATTTACCAGATGGGTTTTTCTAGACTTCTAAGGCTGTTTTAACACTTCTGTTAAAGGATAGTAAGAGTTTATTTTGCAGTTTCAACCAGAAAGTTGAAGTAAGCCTGTGACACTGCAGTATTTGGAGATAAAACTCAAGAGTTTTACATGTGCTGAAAAGTCACTCTTCTGCTGGGGAACTATTAGGGAAAAGTAAGTTCTGCAAGCAAAGAACTTGGTCAGGGTAAGACCCATTGAAAAGTTATTTCACTTTAGGTTTGGTAATTCAAAATTGCTGGAAATACTTTGCCTAACTAACTATATAATTACTGGGAGAGAAAGCAGACATGGGGAAATCAGCCAAGTAATTACTCTTGGAAAATTGTAACAGTTGTGCTTTAAGACTAGAAGTCTTATTCATCAAGAACCTAGAAGGAATGTATTTCCTTGCTGCAAAGCTGGCCTCTTAACAGACTCCTGGCGTACATGGCACGGCACAACTCTTCTTAGTCTGTCCCCGAAGATACTGTAGTACAGAGGATCAGGCTGAATATTACTTTTGGTACAGACATCCATTGTTCTTGGAAAATAATAAGGGTCCCCAGAAGAAGATTTAGGCAACTGAAGCTTGTTAGCTAGCCTAGATATACAGAATTTTGAGAAATGTTAGGTACTCCTGTAAGTAACATTGAGCAGAGTTGTTTCCAGTAGGAAATGCCAGTAAGGTGGGTATTTCTGGATTCCTGATGCTTGAGAGTGGGTGTTTGCAAGTGTCTCACTGGTAAGATTTGGCAGACTAAGGACCTGTCTTGTGCTTAGAATGCTGATCAGCAAGCCCTCTCCTGTAAAAAGCAATCCAGAGGCCACGTTAAAAACAACATCAATAACAAAAACGCAAAAAAGCAAACAAACAAGCAAACCCAACAAAAAAACCAGCAAAACCCCACGTAGCGGTGCATGGGGAAAGGAAGTTGGATTATGGTAGCCTAGTGGTTAGAACAGTTGAATGAAACAGGACAAATTCTGTCTCTGTTCTCTTCTGTCTCGGAGGTTTCAACTCCCTGTTTTCTGTTTGTCAGAAGTGTGTCCTAACCACCTAGGTCCTAACCACCTAGGTTTTAGGTGTCCACACCTAAAAGTGTGGGGGTGAAAGCATCTGCATGTATACATTACTGCTGAAGATGGAGTGTGAGTAACAGTGCAGTAGTTTTTTTTTTCCCCAGAAAACACATTCATTGGCCACCAGGTGCTTACTAAGCAACATCTTGGAGCAGATCCACCTGGGGCACTTGGAAAATATGGTGATGGGTGACAGCCAGTGTGACTTCACTAAGGCAAATTTGACAAATTTGGCCTTCTGTGAGCACCTTCCAGTAACTAAAGGGAGACTGACTACAAGAAAGCTGGAGAGGGACTATTTACAAAGGCCTATAGTGACAGGACCGGGGGAATGACTTCAGGATGAAGAAAGAGAGATTTAGATTAAATATTATGTAGAAATTCTTTACTGAGAGGGTGGTGAGGCACTGGCACAGGTTATGCAGAGAAGTGGATGCCCTATCCCTGGATGTCTTCAAGGCCAGGTTGGATCAAGCTTGGAGCAGTTTGGTCTAGTGGAAGGTTCCCTGCCCATGGCAGGGATTTGGAACTGGATGATCTTTGCGGTCCCTTCAAACCCAAACCATTTTATGCTTCCTTACTATACAATGACACATTTTTTACATAACTTTTCTAATATATGAATTTATGTGTCCATATAGAACCACTTGAACACTGAATATGATCCCCTCAGTAAAACAAGGCTCCGGCCTGGAACAGCATTCCTGTCCATGTGTCTTCCCCATGGGCCACACCTCCTGCCACGTGCTCCAGCACAGACTCTCTGTGGGCTACATCTTCTTTCAGGGTACATCCACCTGCTCCAGCATGGGCTTCCCTGTGGGCTGCAGGTGGATGTCTGCTCCACTGTGGACCTCCATCGGCCTGCACGGGCACAGCCTGCTTTACTGTGGTGGGCTGTAGAGGAATCTCTGAGTGCCTGGAGCACTTCCTACATGTCCTTTCTGAATCACTTTGGCGTCTGCAGGGTTGTTTCTCTCAGTTATTCTCACCCTCCCAGCTTCTGTGCAGTGTTCTGTACCGTTTCCTAAATACCTTATAGCAGAGGCATCACCAGCATGGCTGAGGGGCTCAGCTTTGGGCAGCAGCAGTTCCATCTTGGAGCTGACTGGAACTGGCTCTGTCTGACACAGGGGCAGCTTCTGGTGTCTCTCATAGAAGCCACCCCTGCAGCCCACTCACCGCCAAAGCCTTACCGTGTAAACCAAATGCAGGCACTTACCTGGCAAGGAAGACTCCTTTTATTCTTAAGAAGGGTTTTTCAGGTTTCAGTACAATGAAACTGAAAAGTGGATAGTCTCTTTTGAAATGGGAACTGCTGTTAATTTTTTTGATGGAGTAATGCATAAACTACTACATAGTAATGCTTCTGGAACATTGTAAAAAATATTTGCAATGTTCCCACAGACAGAAAGAAATTAACATGTTCACCATTGTCATTTGCAGAGATTATGGCGTTTCATGTGGCAGTCTGAGAGCTGTGCTTGGCTTGGAGGCAGAATCAGTGTTTGGCTAAAAGCAATAAATAAAGGCTACTTTTCATCTTCTCTTCTGGGAGATTCTTGTCGCGATTAGGGAATGTGTTAGCATATTGTGAAATCTGGATCTCAATGTTTGACGCAAGATCGGAGCAGGTGACTTAGGTCTAGTAAAGCTGTGTGATGTAGACTTTATAATAATCTTTTTCCTTTGTTACCCCTTTTTAGCCTATTTCTTGTCTGTTATTTTGTATATCAGTGGAGTTCCTGCTTAATCTTACTGCGAAGAGCTGAGTTGCTGAAGGTGATGATAAACTTCTTAAGACTGTGGAAGTTTGTATTTGATAAAGAGAGCCAAAGGTCTTTCTCAGCTTCGTGTAGTATACTTGGACCTTACAAATTCCAGTACTTATCTGAAACCCTTGAATTTTCTGTGATTATTGTTTGATTTGTTTCTTTGTGGGTTTTTCTTTGTTGGGGTTTGGTTGGTTTGTTTGTTTAGGTTGTTTGGGTTTGAGGTTTTAGTACTGTGTAAAAATAATATCAGGCAGTAACTATAACATTCTTTGTGGTTAAGAGATACTGGGATAGAGCGGCTCAACACATTTATTTAGATTTAGTCCATCTCAGTAACGTGCTGACAGCTACTGCTCAGCGTCTCACAGGATGTGTGATGGAACAGAACAACATCTGCATGTAAATGTTATTTTTTTTATTATTGATTACATGACACAGTAGAAATTTTGTGTTTAAATTCTGTCCAGTTTTAAATTGGAGAGAATATGTATCTCTTGCTGTGTAAGGTACAGCAACAAACAAGTCATGTATGGTTTACTGACAGCGTTGTCTTCAGCAGCTTCTGGTTTTGGCATCCTTTCCCTCTTTTTCTGCATTTTGACTGTCCTGTCTCTTCTCTCTTCCTGGTCATTTGTCAGACCTGAAGAGATGCTATTCTCAAGTATGGGCTCCTGTTAGTAGTTCTAAAGTATCACATTTAAGTTTGAAGTATTATCAACTTTTTTTGAATCATCTGTAGAAAGGTAGAAAGGTGTCACACATGCATGGAGAGCACTTGGGATTGCAGTACTTGGTGCTCTCAGCTATCAGATTCCATTGGTCTTGTCTTCTTCCAGTCTGTCCTCTGCTTCCATGTTGTTTCCTCCTCATACTGTCTTGCATCACCAGCAACCCAACAAACTGGCTGTCTGATGGTTTCTTACACTGTAAATCATATTGCAGAATTGGAATTTTAAAAAGGGTAAAATGCCTCAGCAGGAGTCAGGCAAACATTTTTGCTGTTAAATGTACTGTTAATGAAAATATTAGCCATAATGGTTCTAGCAGGGCAGGAAGATAGTGAAAACCTTTTGTCCAACCAACTCACTTGAGACTGTCTGAAAAATTGCTATTAACATTATTTGGGTTTTAGTGAAATAATTTAAAATGCTGGAAGCTAATAAGGGATACAGTTGGAATATGCCTACAGCGGTAAAAACTTAAATTTTAGAAGGAGCAATATGGGGGTAGAGCGCAGGGCAGTGGTCTGTTTTGTTACTATTATGTATATATATGTGCAGAATCATGTAACAGATGAGCACTACTTATGATTCTTTGTTATTTGTTTGATAAATTCCACAATGTAAATGTCGCTGTTTTGATAAAATGGCATTTTAAGAAGTTGTTTTCCTGAGTGATTGGTAATTTAGAGACGTTTTGTAACTAATGCATGATGTCTTTTTTTCTTGAGATAACAGATACGAAGCACTTTTACTACAGTTTTGTTCCATTACTTCCCATTACTGTGGAGTATAGAAAGTATATATTTATTCTTCTGATGGCTACAGAGGCACAGAAGAAAATTTGGTAAAGTGCTTCTGTTTGTACAGGAGTTGTATATGTTCTTATTAGTATTCAAAATGTGAGTGTTAAAACTTTGAGCCCTTTTTTCATGACTGTTCAGACCACTGCTGCTGTGTTGAACTGATTTGTTGCCTACAGTTACTCGAATACTAATCTTTATGCTCTAAGTAAATATGGAAACACTGGGGCTGGATTCCTGAGCTGCTGAAACATGTGGAATGAGGACAGAAAAACTGGGGATGTATCTGTTAACACAGTGAGGACTAGGTTTTGGCTTATTCTTTCAGAATATGCTTTGGAATTCCTTTGGAATATTCTTGTAAAAATGGAGAAATATTCTGTTAGAAGAAAAATCTGTAGAGCACCACTGGAGTAAACACGGAACTTGTAATGCAGGGCAGAGGCTATCAAAATCTCTGATTTTACGTATTTAGAATGTTGTTTTATCCTTTTTTGGGGTTTTTATTTTTGGGGGGTTTTTTTGCACTTTTGGCCAAGACATATCATGTTGTCGACAGGCCACACATTTGATTGAAAGCCTTTTTAAGAACACCAGTACATTTCTCCCGGAAAGTGAAGATTTTTTAAATTTATAAGCTGTGAAAGAGAAGCCTTGTGTAACAGGTGAGGTCTAAACAGAACATAGTCTAGTTAATTTTACCTGGAGAGGTCATTGCACAGTGGGAGGTGGTTGTCTGGATGTTCTCTATGTTCTCTTTGGAATTAGGTCAGTGCATATTTCAACACAAAGCTTCGGGTTTTGTCTTGCTTACAGTGCACTCGTTCATGGCTGAGATGAGTACATAATTTTCTAACATTCACTATCTACTGAGGCTTATGCTAATGCACCAAGTACAAGAAGATATACCATTAAGTATCTCTGCCCCTTATATTGCTGCTGCTGCTGATCACTTCTTAGTAAGAAAAATGATACTGGGAAGACTTACATGCTCAAGGGGCAACAAGATGGAATTCTGCATAGGGCACCGTGTACTGGAAGCTTCTCCGATCAGCACCGATAGTACTTCTGAAGCAGGAAGACAGCTCCATCTTACTGCTCTGCCATTTATTAGTTCTCCTTGGCATACAGCTAGAGAACCATGTGTTTACTTAAGCGTGCTCTTACTGCATTTTTGATGTCAGATAACTATAAATGGTGTTTGGGAGACTTGTGTAAGTTGTTCACTGTAGTTGCAGTCACTTAGTATTTCTCTTCACTTGTCTCTTTTCTTGGTTTATTTTTATTTCACATACCACAAGAAAGAAGGGGATATCTCCATTTTTATTGTAGCATTTGGGGGGAAAGAATTTTAATTCTCATCTCTGAAAGCATTAAGTCTAAAAAATAGATAATTTATTAAATATATCCTGACACAAATATATGGTAATGACTGTAGCTTACAGCATCTGCCATCAGGGAGATAAGCTGGCAACCATCAGCAGTCAGAATGCCAGTTTATATGCAATTCAGTGAGTTCATGCAGTAGTTTATAAGCCTGAAAAATGTCAGTATCCTTTTTTGATCTGCTGCCTTTGGTGTTACTTTTACAAACTGTATGAAGACTCTGGGGCCTAGTGACAGTAGCATGGAGTGGCAATCTAGTAATTCATTTGCCTTCAAGCGGATGAACAATGTTAATCTTGGATGAAATACCGTTAATTCCAAGCAAACTATGTGGCTGTTCAAAGTCTGTTTTCCACAAAGGAAGCCCCACTGCACTATGCTTGCCACTCATAACACCAGCAGTCTCCTGATTCTTGAATGAGGAAGGTAGCAGAACAATGAGTTTTCAGATAGGTCTGTTGGGGAAGTGTGTCAGATTATATCTTTGTGTCATTTGTAGACAAATACATTGCTCTTTCCCTTCAGTCTATTTCCCTTCAGTCAGACATCCCCATGAAATACCCAGTCATCAATTGTACATAAACTTCGTAACTTCTGCTGCTCTCACGAAGTGTACTACAGGAATAGGTAGGAGAGAGAAGACCTAAAAATCTTGTTTTAAGACCTTCCACATACTTGTTTCAAGTTGTTGTTCTTCCTTCTTCATGAGAAAATCTTAAGTTTTAAAAAGCTATTAAGAAACTGGTTTCCAGTGTACAGATTTGGAAGGTGATCCAAGAGGATCTTCATTTTTAGCCTTTATCAGAGGTTTTTGGGGTTGTCTTTTTTGGTTTTGATACCTTTACAGAATTCTGTGCTAGTTGCCAGTACATGTTGGCAATAACCTCTGCCTTTCTGAAGCTTGCTAGAAACAGGATTTGGAAAGCTCTTTCTTTACCATGTCATAAACAGGGTTAATTTACCTCAACACCCAATTTCTAATTCTTGTGACAGTCAGATGAATTAGGTGTTTGAAATTTCATCTTGTTCTTATTGCTTGAAGGGCAAACAACTACAGTTTCACCTTCTAAGGGAAAATAATTTTTTGTAGCAGAATTGAAGGACAACAGATACATAGCAAATAGGCTTAAGAAATAAATCTTTTTAATCCTCTTCTGTCAGCCCAGGATCCTTATGCTCAGACCTCAGTTTCAGCTTCTGGATCTGATGTTTCTGTACTGTTGACCCACATCTAGCCTCTGAATTAGGGCAGATTCTTTCTGGGCAACTTTTGCTTTGTTTACCATCCCCATTCACAGGAAGCTGAATGGTTGTCCACCACTGGGAATTTACTATTGCTTCACTTAGTTCATAGGACAGCCAGAGTCATTTTGACTGATATTTAAAAACAAATTCAGTTGTGCTGAGACATCACTGTTGAATGGCACTTGCGTAATGACCTGACAAATAAACAACCTAACACGTTGGATCAGATGAGCTCCTAAACAAGTAACTGCTTGTTAATTTTCTAAGTAGTAGTGATGCATTTTAATTAGTCTTAGAAAGCCATCTACATCTCACAGCATCAGTTAAGTAGTTAAAACAACAGATGTCTGATATGTGGGTCTGTTTCTGTGTACAAGTTATTTTGCCAATATTTTATTTTCACATGACAGGTTAAAAGGGCGCAATATATGTTCACTTCATTGCTACATTAGTGGTTAGAAGTACTTTTGTCAGAAGGCAGTGCTAGTGTCCATCTCTGTAGTTTTTAATTTTTCAGAGTGAAAATAAGGCAACACTTTGTTGCAAGCTGTTGCATACATTCTGTTTTCATAGAAAAGATTCACTCGAGTTTTAAGACTGGGGTTTTTTTTAGTAGTCCTAATGGTGGCTTTATATTTTCATTAGCTCTACTGTCTGCTTGCCATTGCCACTTGATCACAAAACTTCTGTGGAAAAAAACCAGCTGATGACATGGATAGTGAGTTAAATATTGTAAATATTTGAGAATATTTTTGTTGTATTTTTTATGTAAAATATATACTCTCCACTTCAGCATTTTTACCTTAGGAAAAAAATGCATTTGCCAGCTTTTACTTCTGCACGTTATATTATCTGTTTCTAGAATTTATACATCAGTAGTTTGATAATAATTTTGAAACTATTCCCGATGCTCTAAACATACCTCTAAAAGTGTAGACTGTGTGTGGTGCGCACTGTTTTATTTGTGATGCTTTGCTCAGAGATACGTAAATGTTCGAACACTTTTTCTGAATGAGAAGAGTTTATTTTATCTCCCCTTATCAAGTGTGTCTTTTTTTTTTTTTGTCTATTTCTTGTAGGTTAAAACGTCATACTGTCTCAGGGAAGCACCAGCATATTGTTTCTTGGAGCAGCAACTCTAATCATTAATGAGCAGATGATAACCAGTTAAACAGTGCCTGGTAAACAACGCAATCACAGTGGCAACACTGCTCAAGCAACATCAAAGAGGAAGGGACTTTAGTGTTCCCGAGTCAGCGGGAAACATGCCCAGAATCTCAGCTGCAAGAGTGCCTGTAATTTTTACATAGATTTCTGTAGGTCTTGTAACCATGTCTGTTAATGTGACAGAGAATGATCCTCCCAGATTCTTTGTTGGTGGAGAAGATGGAGAAGGATTATTGGATTCAGCCAGATCTACAGATTATGAACACTTCTATGACCATGGGGAAGAAGAGGAGGAAGAGTATGACTCTGTAAGTACTGTAGGGACACTTGTTTACTATTCTTTGTTCTCGAGCGTTATTTTTGATTATTTCCAAAATTTTTTTCAAAAATGGTTTCTAAAAAATATTTTAAAAAAGTATTTTTCAGTATTTCATTATTTTTCAAAAATGGCATTAGCTCATGTAAGTCTCATACTGAAATGGTGTTCTAAATTGAGAAATTGTTCTTACTCAGATAATGATCTGTCAGTAATGTCTGGAAAAGAAACCTGAAAATTAAGTATACCTTGAAATAGATATGCTTGATTTTAGAGCGTTTCAGGGCAAATTAGGTTGATGTGCATGCTTTGCAGACTTGATTTGGATTCTGGGAACGAACTTGATGGTGGCATAAGCCTCTGTTTTATTTATTTGGATAGTTGGAAACAAAAAATTATTGAGAATTTTTCTTTTGTGTGCTTCAGTTAACTTCTGGGGTGTTTTTTTTTTGTTGTTCTTCCTTGTCTTGGTATATTGAAAGTGCAAACTAAGTTAATCTTAAATTATACCTTACTTTATTATCTTTATAAAGTGTTCTGAATTGTATTTTAGCATTGTGCTCACCAATTTTCCGTTTGCATAAGACAAACTCTTAATTTTATTATGCATGAGTCATCATATAATTTTTTTAATTGTTCATTGCTCTTTTTGCAACATTTCACTTTATGGAATAGATTGAATTTTCACTAATTGTATGTCTAAAAGTTTAAATGCAAGGCAGTGTTGCTAAAGCACTTCCCATGATTAGAAGTAACTTGGAAATGCAGAGTAGCAGTCCAAAATTAGCAGCTCAAGTAGCTCAATTCAGTTAATCTATTTTAGCAAGGGAAGGTAGCTGGCTATATTTTCAAAAAGCAATAAGTTGAATTAAAGTATTGCTCTGTGGGCAATCTTTCTTTAAAGAGCAAAGTAGGTTGGCAGTTGCCTTTAGAAGTACCCCTGGCAGAAAGAAATTAGTGAAAGTTTAACATGAAAGTAAATACAGAGTATACAAAAAAAGCAAAACTGTTTATGCACTAAATAGGTCAGAAATCTAAAATAGTAGTTTCTTGTTTTCTAGTTTTCCTTTTCATAATTCACTTGTAATATTAGGTGACTGTTAATTAGACATCAAAAAAAATGACATAATTGAAAAATCAATTATTAGTTAATGTCAGAATAAGCCCTAAGTATGATTTTGTTCAGGTTCAACACTTCTGACTTAGCCTTTGATCATGTCTATTTGTTCCTGGTAACAACACTTACAAAAAGTAATACAGAGCTATTAAACAGTTTCACTCTTGAGGCATTTTTTGTGAGGATGCCGTGTGATATGCTGTTATGCTGCATTTTGTTATCTGCTAGCAATTTACTTGATTAAAAACTAAATTAAAGGTAGCATGTGAATTTTAAGAGAAAATACCTGCTCTAGTATTGTGCTGCTAAAACCCTGTTGTGTTTTGAGAACACACAATAATTACTTTTCCCTTCCCCCGTGCCTCTTTTCCAGCCACCAGAAAGACAAATTGCAGTTGGGATTTGTTCAATGGCTAAGAAATCAAAGTCCAAACCAATGAAAGAAATTCTTGAACGCCTCTCCATGTTTAAGTATATAACTGTGGTGATATTTGAAGAGGATGTTATTTTGAATGAGCCAGTAGAAAACTGGCCTTTATGTGACTGTCTCATTTCTTTTCACTCTAAAGGTAAATTTTCTAATAATACCATAAATACTTGTGACATCTAAATTATTTAAGCTCTTTTTTTTTTTGTCTTGCAGTTTTACTGGATTTTCCTAGGAAGTGATTCATTTGTCTTCTTTAATATAATACAACTGACTTTTAAAATGCGAGTTTTTTAAATGATACTGTTTACATTGCTTGAGAAGGTCCTCTCTGACATGGTTCAAAAATAGCTGTTCCACTGGTAAATACTTCTGAAGCCAGTGGAAATAGTGATCTAATACAAAGGTTCCAAACTATTTAATGGTAACGTGTCTTGTAATTTTAATTTGTTTGTCTTAATAAACAGGGTTTCCTCTGGACAAAGCAGTAGCCTATGCAAAACTCAGGAATCCATTCGTAATCAATGACTTGAATATGCAGTATCACATACAGGACAGGTAAATAACATTAATCACCTTTTAAAGCAACCCGTTTTTGTCAGAGACTATAAAAATTTGTTGTTACTGCAGAGCAACAGTTCCGGTGTATTGTCCCTACCCATGGTGGAGGGTTTGGAATTAGATAATTTTTAACATCTCTTCTAGTTCAAACGATCCTATGATTCCATGATTGTACAGTAGTTTAAATAAAATTACGGTGAATGTTACACTTTATTAATGTATGCATCGTTTTCTGGGATGTGTCTTTAGGGGTGGTTTTGGGTTTTTTTGCTGCTTTTACATTATGTGTCTGAAAATTTACCAAGTTAGAAGTTCGGTGATGCATTTTTCTAAAGCTTAGCAAATAAAAAAGTTTAAACTCTTAACATACATATAGGATAGCATGTATAGCAGCTGTGCAAGCTCCTATAATTGTAGAATTCATTTGATTTACAGTATTTTTTCCTGTAAAGATGATACTTAACAGAAGTTGTTTGTACTCAAAGGTCATGTGGTTACTGAAAGTGAATTTTCTTTTGGCGCTGAGGTCATGCATAGCAAACATTAATAAAACTACTAATAGTGAGCAAAATACATAAACACTGGAGCCTTCTGAACAGTGAGCAGACTTACTATTTTGGATGCCTTCAGTTACTGTTCTGTATAAATTTTACCATGAACAGTTGAAAATCTCCTTTAACAAGACAATTGTTTTGTGTAAGTGTCTGTTGCACTGCCAGAAAGGAAAGGACTGGCATTGCAAAGTGTGTTTTTACTGATGTTGAAGAGATCACTGCAAAGGTATAGCTGTGTCAGTGACCTTTAAAGCTGTCAGTAGACTCTTTAGTAAGAAGAGTATTATATATGTAACCTTATCCTGTGTGATTTGAAAAAAAAATTATGTTTATTTTTCTCCTCCTTTACTCATGGACTATAAACTGCAAATATCAGCAGGATTTGCTGGCTCATTGTGCAATATTTGTTCTTTTCTTCTAGAAGAGAAGTCTATGGTATTCTTAAAGCTGAAGGCATTTTACTTCCTCGCTATGCAGTTCTGAACCGTGATCCAAACAATCCCCAAGGTAAAAAGAACAGAGATAAACTATCAACCATTAGCATCTCTGTGTCTCCCCTGCAGAACAGTATGTGCATAGTGGAAAGCTAAATTTTACTGCCTAGACAATTCATTTTTCGAGTTTGATTTCTTCACCAGCATTTAAAGTGGTGTTGTGGATTGACCCCTATGGCTGTGGGGGGCCATATGTGAAAAAGAAAAGAGGTTCAGGCTGTGTAAGCACTGTTCAGCATTAAGAAAAACATCAAGACTTTTTTGTCACAAGTTCAAAACGTAGCATTATACCAGCTCCTGTGAAGAAAATTAACTCCATCCCAGCAGGCAGTAGAAGTCTGCAACTGAGAAATATAATTTTGACACCATACATCTTACAGACATCATAGAACAACTAGAATATGTGGGCCTCCTTACCTGAACTGAGATTCTAATATGTCATCGAAGAGAGCAGCATTCAGGATGTTATATTAACCACAATTATTAGTAATTTTCCTTAGGAAGGTAATATTGACAGAAACAAGTTAGGCCATTGAATACCTTCCCTTCTGAGTATAAGCAGAAGAATATAAGAATAGATTTCCAATGTATATTGGAAATCTATACTAGATATATCTGCAGAAAATGTACTATGAATATAAATTGGAATTAATTTTTTGTGTGACTGGAAACAAACTGAACTTTTTCTACTAAAATAAAGACTTTAAGCAACAGCAAGAGATTGCAGTGACAGGTCAAGGGAATTTTTCATTAAAACGTCTGTGTGATCTAGGGAAAAAAGGACACATTTCTGCTTCAAAAGTGAAATAAAAGCTGCTACTTGCAGTTAACCAGTATTGAATACCAGATTCCTGATTGCTGATACCGGAGAACCTAATCTTATGTGCAGGGTGCGTGAATCACACAGCGTGAGACAGTTCTAACCCTGTGGAAGATGCTGTGGCGTCTGGCACCACACCACGTGTACTTCTCACCTGCCAGCTCCCTGATATTTCAGAGAGAGGCACTGAAAAAAGAAGACAAACAGTGCTTCCGTCTCTTCAAAACATTTCCAAAATATGCCACATTATGCAGGTTATGCACCTGCAGGAGACAATTTCTTGTCTGACACTGAGGGAATCAACAGAAATTCCAGAACACAGTATTTAAATAACATAATCAGAGATGGTTCATCAAACATATACTGCATGTAATCATCAGTTGTTGTGCAGTCAGTAAGCAATCGGAGAAACAAAGATGTAATACAATATTATTATTTCAACCTGCAAAATTAATGCAGATCTCTTAATAATTGCATGCCATTAGTATACCATTACAGCTCTATTCTTTGCGCTGTTTCTTCAGAATGCAACTTGATTGAAGGAGAAGATCATGTGGAAGTAAATGGAGAAATTTTCCAGAAGCCCTTTGTAGAAAAGCCAGTTAGTGCTGAGGACCACAATGTTTATATTTATTATCCAACATCTGCTGGGGGTGGAAGCCAGAGGCTCTTTCGAAAGGTGAGGTTATGGTACTAAAGCTATTGAAAAGCTGTAGGTGTTTAACAGGATTGCAGAGTAATTCTGTCGTGTCCTGCTTGCTGAGGAATAGTGGCAGATCAGAGAATTAATTTCAGGAGAGCATGTAGATGAATGAAGACCTATGTTTCTTGCAGTAGATTGTTAACTACTGCAGATTCTTAGCATACACTATGAATGTACTTTTAGAATCTTACAAAAATCTTTTGGCAGTGGTCAAAAGCTTGCTTCATTTGATACAGGAAGTGTTTTGTCAGTAAAAGTGTGTTATTTTAGGTTGTTTTAAAGTTTCACTAGCAGTACCCTATGAGTTTTTTAATGGAAAAATATGTCTTCCAGATTGGCAGCAGAAGCAGTGTTTATTCTCCTGAAAGCAGTGTGAGAAAAACAGGCTCTTATATTTATGAGGAATTCATGCCTACAGATGGAACTGATGTGAAGGTATGACAACTACACGTTCTTATTTATATTTAGAACAATCAAGTACTCAAAGAGCTTGTCAGTTTTAAAGGTAATAGTGTATCTTTATCAAGGATTAATTTTAACTGAGTTTTAATACAGTTCATAAGTAAAGAATGAAATTCTGATTCTAGCTAAACATAGTACTTGTAATATAGAGTGGCTGTGGTTGCATTGTTAGAATGAAGTGCTGGAGGCTTGCTACCCAATATATTGTCTTTCTGGTTTTTGTATTGTATTAGTGCCAGAACATCATCTTCTTTCCTATGCTGACAGATGCTGCCTAGATATTTCATCTGAAGGTTAAAGGTCACAAAGAAATCTAACCAAAATAGATCTTAGTATGCTAATGAATAAGCAAAGGTTACTTGCTAAAATTTTATGAAGTCAAAGAAAATAACCTTCATGGACCTTATCTGCAATAATTTTCACTCTTTTGTTCACTTAAGTTCTTAACAGAAGTAAAGATTGGGTACCATAAGTGAATCCTAAAACAGAGCAATAACAAAGTACGTGTTAAGCCAACCATGTGTGAAGATAACTTTCTTTCCCTTTGTCTTCATTCTGGCTATTTTAAGCCCATTTCAAAACATGTGAAACCAATGTTCTACAATATGTAAGAGATCACCATATTTAGACAAAAAGGTGCAGGGGTAGAGAGTGTGAGGTCTAATCCAAAAAGGCCTTTTATTAATTGCAGTCAGCTTCTTGGTATCTCTTGGTGGCATATGAGGAGAATAATCTTTTCACGTTCTCAGAAAAATGCCGTGGTGTACTGTTCTGAAGGTTATTCTGTGCAACACTTTGCAATAGGTTAATTTGTGTTTACAGATGATTGTATAAGAGCTTTACAAACTTCCCAAGAGGTTTCTTGAAACATGAAGAAATGCAAATAGCTTGAGGGGTAGGGACTATTTTGACTAGCTGTAGTGTAGTCATCAAGGGCAGTGGGCTTTTAACACCCCAAATAAATAATGGATTTTTTAACAAGACTATCAGCTTTATATTAGGCGGTTTCACTGAACTCACCCTCTTGCCTGAATTCAGTTAATTGGCAGTACTGGCAGTCATCTGCTTTACTTGAATACTTTTTTTATTAATGCTTGGAGTTTATTTTTTAATTAAACTGTGGCCTATTTTTGAGAGCTGCTGACAAATCTCATTTAGCATATGCCCCAAACCCTTCAGTGAGCATCAAAATTGCAGTAGAGAGATAACAAAATTGTTCTCTCAAGCTCCTACCTTGTCATCTTAAAGCTGGGCAGATCTTTGCTTTGTTTAGTCCTGTCTAAAACGTAACCATACTTTTTAAATTAAGAGAATGACTTAGTTCTGCAGCCAGATTCCATAATAAGTAAACTGAAATAATTCTCAAACTAATCTGTTCTCCAGGTTTTTCAGATGTTTTGGAGAAGAAAACATTTACATCACTGTACCATCATAACTGAGTAATTAATTTTTATTCATTGAGTTTTTTAATGAGTGATTTTCTTGTTTTATCCTAGGCTGTCAGTAAATGGTATGTGTTCTCTGAAGGCAGAGAATGCCACTGAGGAAGATGCTTTAGCGTGACCTTTTCAATGACAAAAGCAGCTAGTATCTCTTGATGGTGTCACGTTTGAGTTATATGCATGCATTTTGCAAATTTATGCAACATAATTTAATTACACTTAATCAAGAGGTCCTGTTTTTCAATACAGGTGTACACAGTAGGTCCAGACTACGCTCACGCTGAGGCCCGGAAGTCTCCAGCTCTGGATGGCAAAGTAGAACGAGATAGTGAAGGAAAAGAAGTGAGATATCCAGTCATCCTGAATGCAAGAGAGAAGTTAATTGCTTGGAAAGTATGCCTTGCCTTTAAGGTAAGCTGATTGCTTTCCTATCTGATCAAACATTTAGTGTTAGTTAATTGTTTGTTACATGAAACTTCCATAGAGTTTTAGTGCATAAGCCAGCAGTGGTAATTGCTGCAGAACTCCTAAGAAGGTGAAAAGTTAAGCTTCCATGTCCACGTCTTTTTTTAATCAAGAAGGAGTCTTCCTTTAATGTATTGAAAAGTTCTGAAAAGTTCCTTGTGTTGCATTAGTTTCCTGAATTTATGTGTTGCTATCGTGCTTTGCCAGCCCACAGTGTATCTATTCTATGTATAGTATTTTCACACATTTTGGTAATAGTTTCTAAGTTGGCAAAACACAGTTTCAGTAAAATTTTTGTAACTTTTTTTACCTAGTATTTACATTGGGTACAAATTAATTGTTAATTTGGTACTGACATGATTAGGTACTTATTTGAATAATTTGATATTAATTTGATAGTTTCAATTTTTGTATAATTTTAAGGTTGCTGTATCGTTGTAAGGATTCCTTTGTTCATAACTTAATTCAGTCTCTTACCCTCCTTTCACTTGTTTTATAAAAAGGCTTTCAGTCTGTCTCCTTACCCATGTGTCACTGTGATCTCATTCTGGAACCTTTATCGGCAAAATGGGCTTTGAGATTTTAAAAAGTAATCAGATGAAATAGCTTCTAGTAGCCTCTACTAATGATGTTAATAGTATCTTGTTAAATACTATCATGTATATCAAAATGTCATACTATGTCAAAACTATGTTGTCAAATTTTGACAAAAATGGTTTTTCAATTTTTTTGTAATTTCTTGCCTGCCATCCTTAAAAACTGTATGTAGCAGCAAACCTGTGTCAGAAAGGGGAATTTGTAGGCCCATTGTTGCTGTAAATCTTGAAGTTTGTGCTCATGTGAACCTGACCTTCAATACTAATACTGCTAGGGGTATGCAGGAAAGTTAAAAACAGGAAGATGTTTGCATGATACGGGTGAACCTAACCTGGAACTGACAAAAGATACTAAGCGTAAAATGTGTCATGTTTTTTTCATGTTTTCAGATGAATAACCTGGTAAAATATAAAGTTTGTTTAGAATAGGCAGTCCTAAATCACTTGAACTTTTATTCCTAAAAACAGCAAACAGTTTGTGGCTTTGATTTGCTGCGTGCTAATGGACAGTCCTATGTCTGTGATGTGAATGGCTTCAGTTTCGTGAAAAACTCCATGAAATACTATGATGATTGTGCTAAGATACTGGGGTAAGAGTTTTCTGATTTATTTCAGATTTGCTTATTAACTCCATTGTATATTACTATAGTTTAGGTACTACAGATTTCTTATTACTATTAATTATTAATTATTTATTAAAAATTAAATATCACATTAAAAGTCATTAAAATAAACCATTAAAAAAATATAATTAAAGAGAATCCTAAGTCAATAAATAAATTCTAACTAAACTCCTTATTCCTGAAATCATCCCAAACATCTGAGTGTTTAAAAGTGCTTAAAGCTAACTGAATAAGTATTTTGAAAGCAAGATTTAAGTTCTTAAACTTAGCTGAGATCTTTTCAAGTCGTGAAGCACTGCTGGATGGTTGTGATTGCTGCTGTTTAATGTGTCCAAATTACTGTATATTGTCCTTGATCTGAAGCTGGAGTATACTTGTATATTTGTCAGTTTCATACTTGTAAAACCAAACTGAAATAGAATCAAGGTGTCTTCTATCATACCATCTTTTCTCTGCCACTGGAGGCAAAAAAAGGTATAACAAGGGATCATACAGAAGTGGGTATAGAACTCTACGCCAAGGAAGTGTTGTCCTCAAAGTAGGCTGACCCCATTGTGACTGGCTTTACAGCAAGATTGCACTAATGATGAGATACAGCATGATCTAATTGTCTGAAATCTTACATGAAAGATTTTGTGAGTTTTTTCAAGACTTTTAGCAATTATGTTTTGGCTTTTTCTACCTTAAGATGGACTTTTTTTCCCCCTCTGTGTTACTGCTTCTTATGTAGGTATTAATCTGAAGTTCATTGTATTTTGATGAAATATTTGTGAAACAGAACATTAGATGTACCAACCTTCTTGAGGTGGAGACTGTGTTGTCATTTTATAGTTAAGATGAGAGGCTGTACTTCTTCTTCCAGTTTTATCACAGAAACTTTTGAGAAACTACTGGTGAAAGACAGCAGTTACTCTTTGATGAGAATGGCTTGGTGATTATTAAGCACTTATAGTTAGGCCTAATGAATCCAATTGTCTGCATATATAAATGAACAAGACTAATTCATATCCAAGGAACTGTTTCAGGAAGTGGAGTTGAAAAGCTGAAGTTCGTTACAAACACAGGGCCAGTAGTCTAATGTCCCTGTAGCAGTTGTAATAGCTTTAAATTTTTAAGTGGTCTTTATTATGCAATTAAAAGAAAAATATGTATCTAGACATTTGTGGCTGCTAGTACTCTAAAACTACATTAATAAAAATGCATATATATAATCTGTTTGGTTTGCCATTTGTGTATTTCTATAAGCTGTGCTTTAAACTTCCTTGATTTGTTTTTTTAACCCATTTTTTAGAAATATCATAATGAGAGAACTTGCTCCCCAATTTCAAATACCATGGTCAATTCCTTTAGAAGCTGAAGACATTCCTATTGTGCCAACCACTTCTGGAACAATGTAAGAAAATAGTAGCTACATCTGAATTGTACAAACTCCCAATGTAACTTTTGTGTGAATCTTTTTTTCTCTTTACAAGGTGTGCCCACTTTGGCCTATGAATGCTTGTTTTGTGTGCTGAAAACAAGGAAGGAATCACAATTGCTATGCCAGCAGTCAGAGTTTTTCACCCTTAGTCAAGCTGAGTATAGAACAGCAGATTTTCAAGTGTAGCATCTTTTATGCATAGCTTCCACTGCTAATCATTGTTCCAGCACCAACTTAATATGCGCTTCTAATAAACATGCTCTCTCATTTAATGATCCTCAAAATCTTTGTGTTAAAAACCACTTAAAATAGGTATTCTGTAGCGACCTAAGTCTTAAAATCAGTATTTGTATTTCATACCCTATATTATTTTCAGTTAATCTTCTATTCTTGTATATGTTTCCATCACTTCTGTAGTTATGTCAGATGACTACAACTTTGTCAATTCTCTATGGTTAGTTTAATAGTAAATAAAAGACCCATGTATACAGACTTGTGAAATACAACTCTTGAAATTTCAGGATGGAGCTTAGATGTGTTATAGCTGTAATACGCCATGGGGATCGAACACCAAAGCAAAAAATGAAAATGGAAGTAAAACATCAGAGGTAAGTGGAATCTTTATTAAAATTATTTTCCATATTTTAGAGTATAGGGTTTTGGGGGCTAAGCAAGCAGTGAATTGACCAGGAATTGCACAATTGCAAGTTGCTTTTTGTTTTGTTTTCTTCTAAATCTAACAGTTTTAGGTATTGCACTAAATTACAAGTATGCACCACTCTTTCTAACAGGACTGTCAACTTACTTGTGTAGATTTCCTTCAACACATGCTGTGCTTTGTGAACAGTCCTGTTTGATCTTATGGAAAATGCATTTGTGTCTATAAATGTCTTTATTAAAAATAATGTAGCAGAGAATATTTCTGGTTGTCCATTAGACCATGACTTCTGCCTTCTGTGTTTTATCATAACTATTCTTGTATGCAATGTCATAGTACTTTTGCTATTTATTTTTGTCAAAGTTTAATGACTCTGAATTTATGGTAGCTACCATCTTTATGTTAGCATTCATAAGACGACTTACATAATTGACCTGGAACTAGGTGCAGTTTCAGTAAAAAACGAATTATTTATTTTGGGGACACGCTGAAGAACTGTAGGACTGCTCACTTGGTATTTTTGGTCCCTACTTTTGTTCAGGATCGTTCTTGAAGATTAAGAATTGACATAGCTGCATATTCAAATATTATAGCATTCAAATAAATAGAGTATATTTTTTTAAATACTTAAGAAGTCAGTAAGAGAACATTTTCAGTGCTCTTATTTTCCTAATGTGTTGGAGACTTTCTGGGGAGATGGGATTTGAATAAAACTTGGTTTGACCTCTGTAGTGCAGGTTTTAACCTGACTTTCAAATAATGTAAAGGTGCTAATACTAGATCACTTTAAGAGCCTCCTGCTCAAGTAGTAATAATTTAATTCATTAATTGAATTTTCTAATCACTTCTCTTTCTGTTAAAGATTTTTTGATCTCTTTGAAAAATGTGATGGATATAAATCTGGAAAACTGAAACTGAAAAAACCGAAACAGCTTCAGGCAAGTTTGTCTTTATTTTTTTACTATAATGTTCTGTAAGTAGAAATCTATTTATTTAATTAAATCCTATGTTTCCTTCCTTTAGGAAGTGCTTGATATAGCAAGGCAGCTCCTTGTAGAACTTGGGCAAAACAATGATTCTGAAATTGAAGAAAGTAAAGCAAAACTTGAACAGCTAAAGACTGTGTTAGAAATGTAAGTGTCTAATTTTCAGGCTTTGTAGCAATGAAGTTATATCTGCTGTTTTGACCTGTTTCACCACTTACTACATGGATTGCAATGTTACCAAATATGTAATAATATAATAATTCAAGCACAAAGTTTTTGAAGAGAAGGGATGTCATGTTTGAAATGGGCCATCACTGCTTTTTTTCTCCTTGACTTTTTAATTTAACTTATTGCTGTGTCTAGTGTCTCAGTATAGTTTCAACAAGAGAAAGTTACCTTCATTGATAGCAAATTTTGTCTTCTTGCATGTTTTTAAAATGAAAATATTTGTAATCAGAGTCTGCTTCTTGCAGTGTGACATAATGAAGTCCAGTAGAGCCAGTAAGAACTTTAACCATGGGTACTTGTCTACTTACAGCAAACTTTAAGGATTGAAAATAAATAAGTCTTTGTATACTTAGCCTGAAATATTTACTAATTCAAAAAAACTTCAAAAACGCAACCAAACAAAGAAAACAACAGAAAAAAAATAAGGCTTCAAGGTTTGTTAAAGATCACACAGAATCACAGGATTAACCAGGTTGGAAAAGACCTTTGAGATCATCAAGTCCAGCCTATGACCTAACACCTCCTCATCAATGGAGCCATGTCCAGCCTTTTTTTAAACACGTCCAGGGACGGTGACTCCACCACCTCCCTGGACAGACAATTCCAGCACACAATCACTCTTTCAGTGAAGAATTTTTTTCTGATGTCTAACCTAAACTACCCCTGGCACAGCTTAAGACTGTGTCCTCTTGTTCTGTCAGTGGTTGCCTGGGAGAAGAGACCGATCCCCACCTGGCTACAATCGCCTTTCAGGCAGTTGTAGAGAGTGATAAGGTCACCCCTGAGCCTCCTTTTCTCCAGGCTAAACAACCCCAGCTCCCTCAGTCGTTCTTCATAGGGCTTGTGTTCCAAGCCCTAGAATGTGAAATGGTAATAGGAATTCGTAATTAAAAAAATATCAGGGAACAAACAATTATTATTGAAATTTATGATAGTTGTTTTAAATACTGAGTTTTGCTTGAGAACTTAATGGGCTATAAAACCAGTAGCCATCTACACTGTGAGACCAGTTTCTGGATGCTGATAGCCACTGTAGTTTTGGATCTGAATAGATAAATTACTTAGGCTATGTGCCATACTGCTTGTTGTTGTTTTAGGGGAGGAGGGTTCCAGTTTTATGTTCAGTGTTGTAAAAAGTAGAATTAGATAGTATTTTAAGATGTTTCATTGTAGCATAGTTGTTATTTCTGCTAATTCTGTGCTTCTTGAGTTAATGTTTATTCTACGCACTGCTTCAATAAATGGTGATCAAATGCACAACTCATTGACCAACAAGAGATTTATTACATCCTATCACAGGATTTTAGCAGTTTTGGAGGAAAATATTTTAAATGTGTCTCTCCCTCTTCCCCTCTTTTTTTCCTGTTCCCACTTAAGGTATGGGCATTTTTCAGGCATAAATCGCAAAGTTCAGTTAACATATCTTCCTCATGGCTGCCCTAAGACTTCCAGCGAAGAGGAAGGTATTGTATTACTTTTGTACCTTATCACTTAATATGATGTCTATATAAATAGTCATGGACTAGTAGTATAACATGTCTTGATGTTAAGAAGAAGGACTATTTTGTTTTTCAAGAAGGTATTGTTAGCAGATATTCACAGTATCTTAATCTGAATTGTACACCTAAAAACTCTGTAGTAAATTTTTCTTCTAACCCTCCTCTTTTGCAACAGAAAAGTAACATTAAAGAAACTTCAGTGATTCATCGAAGTGGTGTTTTGAGCAAGTATAAGAAAATCTCACAGAACAATTACTATCTTTAGAACATTTATAAACTGTAGGGTATTTAGCATCCAATTTGTTTTAATTTTTCTGTCTTGATTTATTTTTTGCTTTGGATTCATGCTAAATATTTTTCACTTATATTCTCTTCATAGTTTAACTACTTCAGTTTTCTCTGTTTAAAGTGCTCATTTAGTTCACCAGGTCAATATTTCCTTAATGTTAGAATGCTATGAAAGATACATAATGTTGAAGAGATCCTTTGATGAAGCTTTTCATAGACCAAATATTTCTTGTTCATTTGGAAAAAAAAAATTAACAATAGATTTCACTCCTAAGCTCCTCTCTTTGTGTACAATTAGATAATAGAAGAAATGAGCCATCCCTGCTTCTGGTTCTAAAATGGGGAGGAGAATTGACCCCTGCAGGCAGGGTTCAAGCAGAGGAGCTTGGAAGAGCTTTCAGGTGTATGTATCCAGGCGGACAAGGTAAAAAGAAAATTACAATAACAATTTTCAAAAAAATCAATTGAGTATCATAAATCAATCAAGTGCAAGATGAGAGCAAAATGTTTGTTTGATAGGAGATTATGCTGGATTTCCTGGATGTGGTTTACTTAGATTACATAGCACTTACCGACATGATCTCAAAATCTACGCTTCTGATGAGGGACGAGTTCAGATGACTGCAGCAGCTTTTGCAAAGGTACAATGTGAAATGGTATTTTCAGTTCTAAAATTCTGGTATTCTTAAGTTCATTTTTTCTTTTGAAGTCTGGGAGAGATTTACAGTTTATTAGAAAAAGGTATTTTCAGAGTAGTTCAGTGTGAAAAAGTATCCAGTTAATGTGCCAAGCACTTGAAGTTGTTTGAGCAGATGAAGACAGTTTTTAATTAAACAGCCCTGTCTGAGGCACTTTTGTCCTGCAAGGCTCTTCTCCATAAGATTCCATGAACAAGCTAAACTCTGCTCACTTGAAGTCCAGGGCTCTAATGCAATTATTTCTCTTGTTCACTTCTCCACAGATCTGTTAGAACATCAGATTTCAATTACCAAGACTGCCACCTACCTTTACTTTTCCTGACACGTCTGAGTAACAGGTCCAGGGCAATGCCTGTGCTTAATAGTTCATCAGGAACCTGTGTCAAAGAATTATCCTAGGTGTTTCCCAGAAATCTTGATTGGTTGTCCCCTTCAATATTGCCATGGAGGTATCCAGGGCCAAGAGTACCCATGGAAACGAGGCCTGCAGTTAGGCGGCTTTCTCTGCATCTATTAAGGTTTCATCCATTTCCCCTTTTAATTTGGATGGTCTGTAGCTGAGGCCTACCATGATACTGCCCTGTTTACCTGGCTTCCAAAAGGTCCCATATCTAGTTGTAGCAAAAGTCAATTGGTGTGAACTATTCTACCGTATTTCTGTAATTGGAATTAACTTAAAGCTCTTCAAGTCTTCAGACTGCCTGTTTCTCCTGTTTGTTTCTATGCTGCATGTGTTTGTACAGAAATATTTCAGCTATCTGACCTGCTTTCCTTGGTCAGCAGGTTTGAAAAGGCACCACACCATTTCCTTCATTATTCCAGAGCCCTTCCATTGCCAGAAAAGTCAAAAAGTTTCCAACCTTCTTCCTTTTGGAATTCTCTATTCACCTCTTTTTCAAGGCCTGTGATTGTCCTGTGACTCACATGGCTTGGGCTTTTGCCTCTGTAGAGTCTCTGTAAGACCCTGCGTATCTCCTGTTTATCCTGCCAGATGCTATTTGGTTTGTTAGCTCCTCTCTGGTAACACAAATCCTTGAGCAAAGCATGTCACCCACAAATCAGGCAGCTGTAGCTTCCAGCTTCAGGGAGAAGGCACCTGCACTCCCCAAAGTCCAAGACTTGAACAGCTGGTGCTGGGGAGCATTCTCTGTGACATGTCACCATCACTCTTTACCATCTGTATCAATCCTGCACACTAGCAGTGTTTAGGGGGCCATTTCTCTCTAAATACATGCATTATGCCTCTGTTTATCTAACCCATAGCCAAGTGATACGATCTTGAATTTAAATTAGTGTTTTGGGTGGTGGTTTTTTTTTAAGATCTTCATATTTTCATTTTTATCTATTTGCCTGAGTAATTGTATTGTTTGCTTCAGGGACTACTGGCCTTAGAGGGAGAGCTGACTCCTATTCTTGTCCAGATGGTAAAAAGTGCTAATATGAATGGTCTGTTGGACAGTGACAGTGATTCTTTAAGCAGCTGTCAACATCGTGTTAAAGCAAGGCTCCATGAAATTCTCCAGAGAGACAGAGAATTTACTGCTGATGACTATGATAAGGTTAGCATATGATTAATTTCCCATTAAATAAAATAAATAATTATGAAAATTCCTGTGCAAAAGTAATGAGCAGTAAGTTTATGTATCTGTTTTGCAAAATCCTTTGGGTGCTTGCAAATAGTTTGAGCTGCAAAGGTGGCTGTACCAATTGTGGCTGTAGATACTTTGTCCTGCGATTTGGGTAATCAGAATAGCTACAAACTTTGAAGGAGGAGTAGACAGGGATCTCGTTTGTAACTCTTCTTCACTGTTCCATTAAAAATATTTGAATTATTCAAGAAATGATGTTATATTGTTTACATTTTACTTTGACAGTGTGTGGTGTAACAAAATGTTTGCCTACCTACTGCAGTTGTTTCAGTAGTTAATCTGCTGTAGGGTCTTTTTTTTTGACTTAGATACTGAAAACCAGTAGAATACTTCTAATCAGTGAAATGAAATATCTCATTAACATGCTGAATTAGCACATAGTAATATAGTTTATGTTGACTTGGTACAGAACAGTCATTGTTCCTGGTTTTAAATGTACTGTTTGTTATAGTTTAGAAACTTCTTCCTCTTTCAATTGGCCTTACTCTGTCTCATATAACAACTAAATACAAGTCCTCAGATGAGGTTTAAGCTTAAACTGCTATTTTTCAAAAAGTATTGAGAGCAAATTAATGAAGAATAATATACCTGGCATGTATATACTCTGTGTAGATTCATTTAAATAGGTAAAGTATCATGCAAACCACTGCTAGCAGTGGATTCAACAGTAATTGGAAAATGCAAGGATTTATTGATGTTTGTTGTATTGATATAATCAGGTTTGAAATGTGGCTGGAATTGCTCTTCAGTCACTGAAAGTTACCCTTGGCATTATTAAGCAATGAAAACTTCGTTTATTTGTGGAGGCTTTTAAATTTACTTGTGATTTGGGAAAATTGTATGGGATTTATTCCTGTGTCTCCTTCCCTATTATGTATAAATAAATCGATTTCTTGATTTACTTCATCATACTAGGAAGATAGGAACTGCTTACTGTTAGGTAGAAAGCAGAAGTTTTCCATATCCAAATTACTCTATCCATTTCAGGATACTGAGGAAAGTGCAGATAATTGTGTGTTTTGTGTACAAATTGCTGTTTAATATCACTGATCACTTTGGATTCTGTAGACTTTTCTGAACAAAATGAGGCTAAGCCTCACACATACATTGATTCTATTGTTTTAGTGACAGTCACCTTCATGGTGATAGTTTGTAGTTTTTACCATTTCTATAATTAATTAAGTTCTGAAGAACATCTCATATGTTGTTGGTATATGTGCATTTAAAGGCTTTCTTTTTGTGTTTGTGTCCTGCAGTCCTGTAGAAACAAAACCCTAGGACAGGAACAGGCAGGCTTTTTTTAAGGTATCAGTTACTATTGCAGATCTGGTTGTTCCTGTAGAGCAAAAAATACTTTGTGAGGCGTGTAGCCTAATGACAACAGTTCTAACAGAATTTTTTGTAAGTTTTTGAATTCAGAAGTTACTTGAAGTTGTGGAAGCTTGCTAAGTATATACAAAGTTTTAAACATCTTTCCAATTTTCCTGTCTTGGAATAACAGAAATGGTTTTATGAATTCTTGTAGTTACTCACATTTACTGTATAGAATTAATTGCCCTATGAAATTCTTACTGCCTTTGAATCTCTAGTAAATGGTACTACTGTTTGATGTATTAATGCCTCAAAGGTAATAGATAATTGATAAATTAGTAAAAATATTCATTCATAAGCAACCTGCTTGAGTGCTTTTTCCCCAATACTTGGAATCTTTGACATGTTCCATCTTATCTCACCAGGTCTTTCAAATATAGTTCTTATTCAGTTAATTCTGTTTATCTCAAATTGCAGCTTACTCCATCTGGAAGCATCTCACTGATAAAATCAATGCAGGTTATTAAAAATCCTGTAAAGACATGTGACAAGGTCTATTACTTGATCCAGAGCTTGACTTCTCAGATCAGGCAGAGAATGGAAGACCCGAAGTCTGCAGGTACTGAAACATTTTTATACTTGTATTTAGTTTCTCTAGTTAACATATATGAAAGAGAATTGTAACATAACTTTTCTTCACCAACCTCACTTTTAGCAGAACATTAGTCAATCAATAATGAATTAAGGATTTTCACAATCTGATTTCATAGCACAGTTTTAAAATAAAAAGGAGGAACATGTGGTTATATTGCAAGTAAGGGCTCTGTGGTGGTCAGAAATTCCAATGTTTGCAGAAATTCTTGTCTTAGTTATTTGAAACTTAGCATTCCACAAAAGTAATAGGAACAGTTGGGGTACTAAGGCTAAGTTATATAGGTACATCTTATGTTTAAGGGCCAGTGGTGCATTTCTGCAGCAGTGTTTTTGACTATCATAGTGGAGCCATGTAGTTGTGATGCTTTCAGCACTAAAATTAACCTTATGCCCAGCTGTCCCTTCTTTGTAATGGTAATGCAGTTAACTTATTTTGATCCCTCTATAATTCAGTTGTTACGTCTATGTAATTAAAATGTCCTTTTGTTACTTGAATGGCCTTAATTACTTATAAGAGATGTGTGTTTTTCCAGATATTCAGCTCTATCACAGTGAAACTCTAGAACTGATGTTGCGCAGGTGGGCCAAGTTGGAAAAAGACTTCAAAACAAAAAATGGAAGATATGATATTAGCAAGATTCCTGATATTTATGACTGTATAAAATATGATGTACAACACAATGGATCCTTAAAATTAGAAAACACAATGGAATTATATAGGCTTTCAAAAGCTTTAGCTGACATTGTGATTCCTCAGGTAAGCGTTTTCAGTTATTAAATAGAAGAAAGTGTAGAATAAATGCTTTTTAAAATTTTTGTGAAAATGTGTACTCTGTATTTTCTTTTGAAGCTCCCACATTTTACAATAATAGAAGCCTTTGACATTATCTCTTATTTTTCAGTAGCAAGTTGACTGGGATTTTTTAAGAAAAATTTGATTCATAATTAATTAAGCTGTTTTCAGGGTGAATTTTTCTAGAAATTTAAAGTGTGAACATGCCTCCTTCCTTTACAGCAGTGTATTAAAATAAAATGGTTCATCTCCACCATTCATCATAGACTTAACTGTAGCCTTTGTGAATAACTCTGTTTTCTGACATTGCTTTTAATTTTGTTTCTCCTGCTTATAGACATTTTTGGGCTCTTTGCAACTGACACTGTTAATCCTAATCTATGTAATTTAACTTATTTTAAACAATTTTAATTTAAAAAGACCTTTCTACTTTTTCAAAATGCTAACGCTCCATGATATGAATGTAGACATTAAATTCCATATAATTTCAGGCCAGAAGCGGACAAGTTAAACTTACATGCTCTGCAGGTTGTTAAACGTGGGTTAGCTCCAAAATCTTCTAGGTGGCAGAACATGAAATTGTTTTGTGATAACAGGACAGAGCGAACAGACTAAAGCTTTGCCCAAGTGTCCTGGCAGTTACAGAGCACTGTTGTAACAGACATCTTTACCCGTATGGCGTGCAGCATTTGAAGGAAGTTCTTCCTCTCCCCATCTCTCAAGCTTCTTGACAAGGAGGACAAAAATAGTAATGATGCTTACAATGCATTGTGTTTTGTGGGTCTGTTAAGCTGAAATTTTGAAGAGAAAGTTAGAGGAGAGCAGGTAAAAATGAGGACACATACTAAAAGAAGATAAACAAAGAAAACTTGATAGCCTACATAATGCAAAGGAAGAGTGCTTATGTTGCTCTCTAGGGTAACAAGAAGATTCATTCTAACTGTGAGAGCACTTTCATAGCATGTCCAGCGCAGAATATGAAGCTCCTGGAAGAAATATTTTAAAATATTGATGATATTATAAAATCTAATATAATCAATAATTTCCCAGTTGTACATAAATACCATTTGTATTATTATTTGATGTAAATAGAAGATCTTCTCTGGGGTGGTTTACCCCAAACTAAGACAGACATTCCAAGTATGTCTCTTTATTGACTGTTAAAGGAAAAAAAAAAGCTTTGTGGGGGCAGGATAGGAGATTGAGATGGTGACAAGAAGGGGGAATGACTCTGTAGATGTTTTGGTTAAGAAAAAGAGCTTTATCATACCATAAGGTAAATCCACTTCTTTGGTTTAACTAGTGAATGAAGAACTGTTTCTCTGTATAAGATCAACCAGCAAAAAGGCAAGCTGCTTGTTAGTTGAAGCTCCATCAGTAATCGTACGTAGTAAAAACGTTAAACAAAATGGTTTGCAGCCGGAGCAAACTAATATGCTTTACTATAGAAGTTTTGAAATAGGAGGTATTTTAATCTTTAACTGAGTTTTAAAAGTCAATTTGTTTTTACACAGGAATACGGTATTTCAAAAGCTGAGAAATTGGAGATTGCCAAAGGTTACTGCACTCCTCTGGTCAGAAAAATTCGTTCTGACCTTCAGAGAACTCAAGATGATGACACTGTAAATAAGCTTCACCCTCTGTAAGCCAGTTACATCTTTACATGGTTACATTAATTCCCATAAAAATTAGAGATATTCTATAGCTTTCATAGTTGAAGTATCTTTTTAGCTCATAGAAATTAGAAAGTGTCATTGATTCATTTATTTTAAATGAATAAATTTTATTTTAAAAATAGGGACACATCTTATCATGGTCTAAGAACATTTTTCTTTATTTTAAGCTACTCCAGGGGTGTTATGTCCCCAGAGCGCCATGTTCGTACCCGGCTGTATTTCACCAGTGAGAGTCATGTCCACTCCCTGTTATCCACCCTTCGCTATGGTGCCTTATGTGATGTGAGTTTCTCTGTTGAAGTTCTGATATTGTGAGAGGAACCTGAATCTTCCTATGACTGTATCAATTGAAAGCTTAAGTGTCTTTGAAATTTATCATATTTTTTCAAACATTTGATTTCCTATTACTTATGCGGAAACATATTGCAAATTGCACATTAATTAGCATGCTGATTTCCATCAAGGTAGTGGCTGTGTTCCATTGGCTCCCTATTTCCACAAATAGATGTGGAAAGGCCACATACCTTTTTTTTGTCTTCTATTGTCACCAATAATTCTTCCAACTTCTACTCTCAAGTTGTCATTCAGGGTTCTCTTGAATTTACTTTTGCACTGGCTTATTATTTTTCACCATTGAAATATTGTCAGGACATCCCTACCTAATTTCAAGGCTGCTCATAGAGTACAAAGTTCCTCCTGTACAATGAATTTTATTCTTACTTTCCTGTACTGTTATAGAATACTACAAAGGTGGTGCATTATTCTCCATCTGGTTGTCTTTAACACTGGAAAAGACAAGGTCTCCAGATTCAGAAATTACTTAAACTGAGCTCTTGGAGACGATATATGCAGCACCACAAACCTGTCTGCTTGTAAGATGCAACTTGACTAAAGACTACTTTTCAAATTGCTGTATTGACATAATTTGTTTCTGGTAATGGATGACTAAACTCAGTGATGACAAAAGCATTTTTAAACCTCTGTGACATGCTACGGCAGGTACACTCCAAGTTTTAGTCTGATAAACTTCTAATTTTTCTTTAAGGTGGATTACTAAATGCTTTCTTTCCTACAGCATGAAAAAGCGACTATTCATTTAAGTAGTTTGGGATGTGATGGTTGTATCTCTTCTATATACTAGCAAGCTTCATTTACTCTGTTTGACTGATATATTTGTTACTGTGATATCTAAAAACATTTTTCACAATATACTAGCTGAAATGAATTTATTGCAAAATTAGCAGTTCTTATCAGGAGAATTGAAAACAGTGCCTCTGTCCACATATCATCTCCACATATCATCATTGGCAAAAAACCATGAAAGACACACTGAAATAAATTATGAAAATTCTGCTCTTTTCAGTCATTTGATGACCAATTTTAAGTCACTCATGGAGGTTCATAATTGATTTTTTTGGTTTTGCAATTTCCATAGCTATTATGAGCTTTGCACTTCTGCTATGAAAATCTATGTAAATGGCGGAAAAGTGAAATCATCAGTCTTCTAAAAGAAAATAACTGAGTTTTATTTGTTGATTTTTTTTTTCTCCATAAGGAATCAAAAGATGAACAATGGAAACGAGCTATGGATTACTTAAATGTGGTCAATGAACTCAATTACATGACACAGATTGTTATCATGCTTTATGAGGATCCAAACAAGGTATTTAAAATGGATAAATATCTTCAGAAACTAGTGGTGCTGAGCTATGTATTAAAGTTTAAGCCTATTTAATTATTTTACTTCAGGAACTTTCTTCGGAAGAACGTTTTCATGTAGAGCTGCACTTCAGTCCAGGAGCTAAAGGCTGTGAGGAAGATAAAAATTTACCATCTGGATATGGATACCGACCTGCCTCCAGAGAGGTAATAATTATGCTTTTCTCTAAAGCAAAACTTAGGTTTTTTTGGATATGGACAACCTAAAATAAACACTGTAAAATTGTTAGATAAAAAATACAAGTGTGATTTTTTGGTAAAAAAACGTGCAGTAAAAGATAAGTAGTCCCAATATTTTTCATTTGGAATGGGGACTGAAGTAAGGACACAGATAATTTGGATGTTCTAAGGCTTTGCCAGAATGTTTACTAGAAATACAAAATACTCTAAGAGAAGTGATATCAGCATCAGAGTGTCACATGAATAATACTCTGGCAGCTGGAAGATATATTTAAGAAAGTAGTTTGGCATGTTTATGAATGCAGATTGTTGAGGAAGGATTCGTATTTTCCAAGATGTATGGTCAGGTCCATGGAGTTGCCACTGCTTTTTGAGAAAGGGAGCAGAGCAAAGCTTGGCTGGAATTCTTCTACATAGAAGAAGATAGAAGAAACACATGTAGATTATTAAAGTCTAGAGCAGTTTGTTCAGTAATATGTTATGACAGCTGGTGAGGGGTCAGTAGCTCTGACTGAGGAAGCTGTGACAGGTCTGGAGAGATGGTCCCAAAAGAGATCATCTTCCCGAAGCCCAGTGTCTTCCCTCAGCTGCTAGCTAGGAGGGCCCGTGCAGAAGCTGTCAGCTCTTCAGTGATTGTCAGCTCGTGATTTCAGCTTAGCTCTGCAGGGCAGCCTCCAGGCCAGACCAGGGAGAGAGACAAGAGGCCCGTATAGCTGTTCTGCATGAGGTAGCTTTATTAGTTAGGCAAAGGGGAGCCAGGGACGAGCATCTCTCTGCCCTCGCAGGGGCAGGGGACTAGCTCTTATACAGGGGGTGGGTGTCAGAAGGTAAGGGGCAATGGGTTACAAAAGATCTGCATAGGGTCTCCCAGAGGATTCTGGGTTTGTCTTCTTCTCGTAATAACTGAAAAGTGGTTGCCTTTCCAGGGGAGTTCTGCTGGGAGATTGAGCAATCTCCTTATCTCAGCAGGCATCCCTTCAGGGCAGTGGCTGGGCATACCCTACAATATGTGATTTGCATCTTGTATTTTTAAAATCAGCTTGCTTTATCCTTATGCAGAACATTTATTTGAGAGCCACTTCCGTCTACATGTGTGAAGGTGTGCAGACAAATTAAGAATGAATTATGTATTTCCTGTAGAATGAAGGCTCAAAGAAAACCTCTCAGAGAACTGATAGTGATGAGGAGGCACATGCTCCTAAAAGAGATGAAACGGATCGATCAGTAGTGATGTTCAAGCCAATGGTATCAGACCCAATTCACATACACAGAAAGTCACCCCTTCCAAGATCCAGGAAGATTGGTTCTGTTGAAGTAAGTGTTTGTGTTCCAGATAATTTCTGTCAATGACATTAACTTTTGCTTGCTTTTAAGAAAACAAAACCAAATACACTTCTGCTTTTGATTACACAGAACCAGCATGATACCTGTCACAAAAGTTTCGCCCTTACTCAGTGGGAAATCCTCCACGGCAGTAATTTCTTGAAGGGCTATTTTTTAAAATTATTACTATTCTGTGATAAGACTTCCTTCTTTTTTTTCAAGCCATTTTAGAAAAGTTGATATTTGAAAATGAAGACTCTTTCAGTCTAAACCTACATCTACAAACTAACATACATTGCTTTTCTATTCATCCTTACGAAACAGCTACTACTGGGAATTGAGCGAACTTTCAGGGTGATTGTGCTGAAAGGGAACAGAGGGATTAGGGTGGTAGGGGAGGTGCAGGAAATGAGACATCTTCTTCTGTATTTGCTTTCATGTGGAGTTAAAGTGACTCCACTTGTCAAGCTTTTGAAGGTAAGAAGATAAAGTGGAAGCTTTTTTTTTTAAGTGGCCTGGGGTTTGTGTTTCATGAATTCTGTAGATAACATCTTGAACAATCTAGTTTGCTGTCTTGAAAGCCATGACATCTAGGTGTGCTTCACAGATATGGCTTAATGTCACAGAGGTGGGGGATGCACAGCTATCACTGATACCATTGGGATGGTTGAGTGGAAAATTTCAGATGGTGCATAGTGGCACTTCTGTGATATTAATGCTAGAAGCAGACTAACAGCTTCTCATTGCCTCATTTTCAGTTGCTTAAAACCATCAGAAATGAAGATTCACACCAAAAGCTTTTTCTTTCATATTTGTGTTGGGAATGAGTTGTCTGTATGCAGTAAAAGTATTACAGATTTGCAAACCACTTTGTTATTGGCAGTATGGAGAGAAAAAGATGCATGATTCCCTTCTGTAAAGATATCTGTATAACTTCACATGACTTCCATAAATTAACAGACATAATAAATGTTAATGTCTTACATTTTCTATTTCCAACTTTTTTCATAAACAAATGCTCACAACATCAATATTTTTGATTTTTAAAAGCTGTTTCCACTATGATCATGCAAACTCCCCTCCTAGCTATGAGTTCACTTATTCTCAACTTAATAGTCTATTACTTCAGACTTTCAACCATTTTCATAAATTATATGCAAGTTAACTTTCACAAGATATCAGGAGCACAAATTGCCAAATTTTGACTGTGCAGATAATATATGTTTAAATGGAATGTGTTTCAGCATTCAGAGCTTGCTTATTTGCTGGAAGGAGTAGATGATTTAGAGAAAACTTACACTATAAACCATTTTTTTCTTATAAGTAAAATAGGAAGTTTCATCTGGCCTACTGAAATCTGCAAAACTAGTATTTGGAATATTTAAACTAAACGGCATTTTGGAGCAATTCAAAAAAAGTCACTGCAACTTAAACTGCAACTGCCTTGAACTTTTTTTTTCTTTTTTTAAATTTTTTTTTCTTTTTCTTTTTCTTTTTTTTTTTTTTTCTTTTTTTTCCCTTTTATTTTCTTGGGTTTTTTTTTCCTCCTGTAAGGCAATTCTCTTTTCACCTACATCCATTAATTAGAAAGGACACTGTCAGGTGTGAGACTATATGGAAGTTTTAATCTGGGTTATAGTCAGCAATATTTACAGAAGGACTGCGACTGTGACTGAGTCATGAAAAGAAAAAAAAGCTGAGTTATAGTAGTAAAACAAGAATGTAAAGCTCATTGACATTGGAAAGGAAACTCTGTATTACAAAAAATGTTAATTGCTAATGATACATAATGATGGAGACATTGTGGGGGTGCTTAGCCTGACACTGTCCTCCCTTGAAGTCCTGATAAGGTGTCCAGGATCACATAATTTTTAGGACATTTTTAAGTTTGGAAAACTACTACCAGTTAGGTTGGTGCTACTACCAGTGAGTCAACTGTAAAGTCTCAAGGGCAATTTTAAAAACAAGAAGCTTTCAGATAAGCTTATAGACTAGAAATGGAAACTATTAAGTAGTAAGTAGGAAAGTTTAATGTACTTAGGAGGGGAAAACTATTAAACAGTATGTCAAGGGTAACAAAAGTTGTTTCCAACATGTAAAAAATTCTTAAAATTATGAATCAATTATTGATAACAAATAATTTTCTCTCATATCTAATATTAGTCTACCAGAAATTTGGTTGAAGTGTTGTAGTAAAAGATACAGTTGGATGAAAAGATAAAAGTGAAACTTAAAACTTTATAATATTGTATTATTATTCTTCTCTCTTCACTGTTTAATAGTTTTAAAAGTAATATATAAAAGGGTGCAAGCAGATTGGGTTTTTTTCTTTTCTGTTCATTTGGCTCTGTTGAATCTAACTTTGCATGCTTTGCTGTTTTTTACCCCCTTTCTCACTTCCAGGAAGAGAGCCCCCTGAGTGTGTCTAGCCCAGAGTGTATTGGTACCTGGCTGCATTACACCAGTGGTGTGGGTACTGGGCGTCGAAGACGCAGATCAGGGGAACAAATCACTTCTTCCCCTGTCTCCCCTAAATCACTGGCTTTCACATCCAGTATTTTTGGCTCATGGCAACAGGTTTTTAAACTTTACTTCATTAAACATTTTATGCATTCCAAGCAACAACTGTCTTTAAGGACATCTAATCCCTTTGTATGGATTATATTTCAAGCAATACCTCCACTTCTTAAAATTACTGCCAAGAATGTTTGGGGGAAAAAGAGCAAGTGCATGTTTTTCCACTGAGTGTTTTACATGCTTTCATAAAAATTTGGTTTCTTTATAGGAATTGCAAATGTTACCACAGTAAAAAAGACTTAGTGTACTAAGTAATGAAAGAGAATTATGCTTTGGTTTAGTTGTCCTTTAAGACTTTAAAACCAGCATTGCTTAATTTGGTGGTAGGTAAATTAAAAAAAAAAAAATTAATTGCAACCAATGCCATTTAAAATAATTTATCTGGTACTTCATGTCGCTATTCAAAACTTGTTTTGCATATATCATATTTTCAGTGGCCTGGTATTAACTATTGCAGGGAAAAAACTCCAGCACTAATAATTCTTGCCATCTGTATCCAGAAGTGTCTGAAACTCCCAACACAGTACATCATCCATTGACTTGTACAATATTTTGAAGATTGTTCCTTGTAATGGGGGGGGAGGGGAAAGCAGGAAAAAAAAGAAATAGTGAATGTTTTGGAAGTACCAGTGAAGATCTAAAGCTATTCAGAATGGCAAGATATTGTTTACATGTAGGACAATGGATGGTGTTCTGTAACCATATCCTTTTTCTTTGAAAATTTTCATAATTTATTATGGAAAATTCTAAAACTGTTTACATTTGGAGAAGTTTATATCAGCAAAGGCTGTGAGCATCTGAAGATTATATTGATTGAGCCTGTGCATGGTCAGTGATCGTATGGTGTCCTCAATAGCTTGTCTGTCTTTCCTTCCCTCCCCTCCTTTTTTCACTACAGGCGCAGTTTAGGAAAATACATTTGGTAAAATGAAATAAAATGTCTCAAATGTCTCATATCAGTCTTGGTCTGTGTCCTCTCTCATTCTGAATGCTTGCTTTGCACCACTTCATTGCAAGGAACTCATATGTGAAATGGACTCCCTTCAGAAGGGGATATTGCATGATCTTTCATGTTTCCTTTACATATTTTTACTAACACTTATCATACAGCTTATTAACACCTGTGTCTGAAACAGGCTGCTGTATCAAATTAAATGGATGTTTCATGCTGCTGTTCTACTTCCCCTTATTTTTCTGTTTCTTATATCCAGGTCCTATCAGAAAGCAATAGTAACTTACGAACACCAAGAACTATTCTGGAACAAAAGCAGAGTGGTCTAGGTATGTGCCTACAGTTGAAAATTTGTTTGATGTTACCAGCTTTTCATCTGCCTGCTGTTCTCAGTGGTTGCATATTCTTCAAACAGCTTTTTTATTAACAGGATCCAATAGTACTTGTTATCAATAACATATTCTGAGTGTCTGCCTACAGACTGGACAATTTTTTTGCAGGAAAATTTTAAAATAAATTATAACTGAAAAGAGAAAATTGTTTGAGACTGTTCGTACTACTGATTCTGTAATGCTCACAACAGGTACACAGGATTGTTTTTAACATAAAGTAAATTTTTAAGATAATGTAATTTCTGATTGAGCTTTTGAATTTTGCAAGAATCTTTTGGATTAAAATGGCCTGCTCTGGAAACAGTTAAAACACTTTTCTTGAAAATTTCTGTTTCCTACTGTGGGCAATTGATGAAAGTGAAGATATTTTTCCAAGGGGAGGGGGATGAGGAACAAACATACAGTTTCTTGATAGTATCAAGGGTTTTGCACATATTCCCTCTCCTAAAATTAATTTCTTCTTTTCAGCATTAGAATGAATCATATTATCAAAGGCTTCTTTTCAGATTTTCTTAATTCAAATGGTGCTTTTCTGTTGCTTTATTAAACAGGCATACATATGACTCACATGCAAAAAAATGAAATCATGCACTACTGTAAATCAATATTGCTTTTTTTTTCTGTGTGTCTTTTTGTGGGAAAAATTAAGTTCAAAAAAAATGCATAACCTGTATGCATAAACTTAGAAGTAGCTTTTCCTTTATTTGCAAAGATACGTATTTTTTGTATGTTTAATCTTTCTGTGATACTTTTCTTCCCATTATATTTTTCCCATAGTAAAATGCATACATCAGGTGCTCTTGTTTATTGAAGTCCTGGTTTTTATTATGTGCTTGCTAAAGTTAAATGAATTTTCTTTTGTGTGACACAATATGGCTTGTGGAATTTCATGTATTTTGGTGTAGATTAAGGTATTTGGTGTGAAAGGCTTTTGCCACAGACCAGGCACCAATTTATTTTGGCTGTGATTGGTCACATGTGCTAGTAATGTTTTCCCTCACTGGATTGTTATAAGTAATGAAAGGAAGTATTGCTGGTTTTCAAAAAAAAAAATGCTGCTACTTATCTAAAATGTAATAGATAAGTTCTGAGTAAAAAGCGCTTCTCCTTTCAACTAGTACTAAAATGTAAAGGAAAAAAATTGCAACTTTTTTTCCATTATGTTCATTGTTGTATGTAAGTTTCATTAATGGTTGACGATTACATAAGTTATTTTTATATTTTTGTCTGTGGCTTTCAGTGATTCGTTTAAACTCCCATTCTAGTGGCAGGAATGCATGAGTTGTAACAAAGTACTGTCACTTGCATGGAGCTGTGCAAAAGTCTTCTCAGGAAGGGAAGTTGAGTTAAACTTGATGAAACTTTTAGGTATTGTCAGTTTGTAATGTCAGTAATGGTAACTGAAATACGAATAGAGTATTTCCAATTTGGTTAAGATTTTATTGGGGTTAGAAGTATTTCCACATACTAAGTCTGTGGAACTTCATGAGTACTTCATAGCCTGTCATCTCAAAGGTTGATTTGGATGAAAGCAATTAGCAGTATTTTTCCAGTTTATATTTGTGTCAGGAATACAGATTTTCAAAGACACAACTTTAACATCATCATCATCAATCATCATCGTCGTCATCATCTTCTTAATTTTGTTTTGTTGTTTTGTTTATGTTTGCATTGATGCTAACTGGTAACTTTTTTTTACCAAAAGTGAAAACAGGACAAGAACTCATTTTGTTAAAGCCAATCCTCTCTTTGCACATATAGCAGAGTGTGCTGTTTCATGAGTAGAAGCACAATAAATTATGATAGTTTCAGCCTACAAGTCCCACTCTGACATTACAAGCATATTGTGAACCTGTCCAAGGCACTGCCAAAAGCTGCCTTTTGTGTGGTAAGAGCCATGTGCTTGCATGCTGCATGCATCCCCAATGTGAATGGACGAACACCTGGTTGTTGTATGTATTTTCTCTAACTCCCATCAGGGTCTCACTGTGCGGGCCTGTTTAGCACCTCAGTGCTCGGGGGTTCTTCAAGTGCACCTAACCTACAGGATTATGCTCGTACTCATCGTAAAAAGCTGACTTCTTCTGGCTTCATAGATGGTATGTGCACACTCTCGCACATGCACGCACAACCCATGTGCCACATTGAACTTCTAAAGATTTTAATGGAATCCTAGAATCTTTGGCCTTAGTATTAATTTTATGAGTTTCTATTGCTTCTTTATTGCCCATAGCTTGCCTATGTTTAACTTAATAGCATAGTTAATTCTTACTTGTCTTGAATTGACTACCAGATCACTTGTAATGTGCGCCAGGAGATTCTAGCAAGTGCATTTTTTAAGTAAACTGAAAGTTTTGTTTTTAAATTCTTAAATCATTTTAATCTCTAGTTTTTATCACTGCTAATTGATCTTGAAATTAAATAAATTATTTGGAGCATATACAAGGAATGAAATGATAAAGTAATAAGTTAAATACTGATGGTGAAAATTTTAGGATTCCTGACCTTTTTATTTGGTGGGGTTTGGATTACAAAGGAGCAGGAGATTCTCAGTTGTGGATAGTCTGGGATAGTGAAGAAACTCTCTCACTAGATTTCAGAACGTAAAGATACCAAAGCACACCTTTATAACTCTGAGGTGAAACAGTATTCATGCTGTTTTCCCCCCGACTTCACTACTCAGTGTTTGAGTCTAACCTGAATAACCTTGTATGCCAGAATCACCAGCTCATTCTGCTTGTTTTCATAAACTTCATTACACGTCTTGTAGTTTACCAACAATCCGAATTTTCTTCTTTTAACATCTGTTTAGATTTTAGTCTTTTTCCTTGGTCCCTTCTGCATGACACTCACTTCTAATACCTTCTCATCTTTTCTTTTTTCCTTTCTTCTTCCTTTCCTATTTTAAAATCTCCCTCTTTTGGTAGCTGTTACAAATTTCAGGTACCTGTTTTTCTCTTTCTCAGACACCACACGCGGTTCTGCTGTTAAAAGGTTTTCTATCTCATTTGCTCGACACCCAACCAATGGTACGTTTTGCTTTTATTTTAAAAACAAAATCGAAAACAAAAGGTTCCTTGCTTCATCCCTTTTATTTTTATTTCAAATACGGGGTGTACAGTATCATCCAGCTGTCTGTTGTTCCTAACTTCAAGCACAACTCCAAATATATTTGTAATCATTAGATACCCTAAATCCTTTCTTTACCATTCATTAGAATAAATACAACATCAAAATTCATTCCTTAGAAAAATCTGTGAAAAAAAAAAAAAAAAAAGTGCTACTGTTAATCATGATCTCTTTAATAAATTATTCTCCGCAAGTTCTTATGTGATCAGACTGTATGGTACAAGATACAGACAATGAAATCTGATCTTATTAGACATACACTTCTTGATAGCTGCTGCTTCTTCTTTGTCTTTCTCCTGCTGAACTGATTTTCTGAGCCTGCCCATTCTAAAATAAATCACTGAATTGACAGCTGGAGTTATCTTCTTGAAGTGATGCTAAATTACAAAAACTAAAGCAGAAGCTAAATTGCTATATTTTTCATGGGACAAAAATTTATTTTACCTTATACTTCTCTGTTCATCAGATGTGCAAATTACTTAAATATTGCACTAAAAATCACAGCAAGAGAGCTGTGACTTCTTGAGCAGCATTGACCTCTTGAACTTCAAGAGTGAGAGTTAACTGTCTTCAGTTTGCAAAAATTCTCGTTTAACACACAGGACAGAGGTATGTCTTTTTCTTCCTCAGCAAAATATTTTGCACCTCCCTTTCTACATGATTAAATTGGCCCCAGATATATCCTGTTCATGAAAAGTAGACTCACTCTTCGGCACCCATCGGACCTGAATGTAGCTTTTCCAGATTTCTTAACTGCAGTTTTAAAATGTGCATGACTGCTGGCTGAGTTCAGTGATAGTGATACTGAAATCGCAGTGGAAATCATCAGTATTTTCATGTTAGATTAAAAATATATTTGCTTAGAAAGAAAGTTTCAAAAAAAAGTCTCGAGTTTTTGTTTGGCTTTGCTTAGAAGCAGTCTTTTGTTACATTCATTTTAAACCCATAGTGACTTTTTTGCACTGCAGTGCTTCTTGAAAGAAAACTGTAGTAAGGCTGAATTTATACCATTAAGACTGTGGTTGATCTAAAAGGCCAAATCTAGTGTCCTATTTCAAATGGAAAAGTCAGGAGTACATTTTTTTTTATGTTAAGACTCAAACCAAACAAAATTTCCTAAACATACAAGGTCAGAAAGTAAGAACTGCATTTGAGAATCTGTGGTTAATATGATTACTTTCTGTTCCATTTAGTCACTTTTTGTGACTCCGTTCTTTAAAAAAAAGATCTAAATAGCTTTTTTTGATCACACTGGTTGTTCTGATTCATTTAATGCAGCAGTTTTACCACACATCTTCAACAAGACCAATGCATGCAGTACGAGCTTCTGTGAACCCTAAGTATATTGCAGGTTTCCAAGGGTTCTCTACTAACATAACTCCATACTGATGTTGTTTCGTCTGTCCTCTGGACTATCACTTTGATTATCCTTGTCCCTTTCACTCTGTTTTTTTCTTACTTTTATGTTGTTATCACACCCTCTTAACTCATTTCAGACTACCCCCCCCATCTTTAGTTCAAGGAACATGGTGAAACAAGTATCTTCTGAAAATGCTATACCTTATTTTCTGGGCCTCTGCAGAACACCCACACCTCTTTAGGTGCTGGTCCATTTCCTCTGTGGAATTTCTAGGCTCCAGTGGTATGTCTCTACAGCTTTTGAATCTTAAGACAGCAGGGTGGCTTTTTGAGATGCTGCGTTAACCCTTTCATTGTCTTGCCTTTTGATGCTTTAAGAACAAATACAGCCAAAGATCAAAGGCTGTTAGTGTACAGGAAATTGCCTTCTTAAAGGGATACTGTCGGGCTTCTTCATCATAAAATTTCAAATTTATTTCTCATAACATCATACAATACTTATAAGAAAATGTTCAAATAAAACCCTACATGCAGATTTCCAGATTATGGTTTAAGCCATATCCCTTAGACATAAAGATACTACAATGACTTCATGGGATATGATTAGCGGACAGCAGAATTGTCAAAAGTCAACAAAAAATTTGGAGGGGAAATTCCTAAACCAATAAAATTTTATTTCTTCTCTTTTTTTTTTAAAGGGCATGAGTGCATTTTGGAATTCCTTTCTGGTTCTCTATAACATGGACTATAACAATAATAGTTACAAAAAAGTTAACCTGACATTGTCCCACTTCATTAATTGCAAAATCAGAAAAACATTCTCATTCAAGTGATAGTTACTTTTCTGTCAGGGTAAAGAGAAATCTTACGTTTTACTGTAATGCAACGAAAGGGTTTGCGCTTTACATGCATGCATATAGTTATTTAGGGTATTAATATCTATGCCAAGCATCTTAGTGCTTACACTGAAAGTTAGCTACTGACCTTATAGGGGAGTAGAAATTAACAGTATGGTGCTGTTTCTTTTGTATACAAATCCCAAGTTTTCATGAAATGCCACATTTTGTTTATAATCTAAGTGAAGCTGACATAAGTACACTTCAGTTGGTTGAATATTTGTAGCAATGGTCCCTGAAACTTGAGTATGGCCAAGGTGGATCTAAATATAAGTATAGACATTTGGGGGTTGAAATCTTGTTGAATTTCTTCCTTATGCAAAGTACTAATGGGGAGTGAATGGGCAACATTGGATATCACAGGAACATTGTTGCTTATTATTTTATGGAAAAGAACAGTTCACAGTCATAATGCTATCTCGAATGTACCTTGAACTGAAATTCTAAACATTACCTCATTCACTATTGCTTCTTCATGTAATTGTCTTAGCAGAAATTTACAGTATTGAATTGCAAAGTTTTAATGTTACAGCTGTATGTTGAAAACACTAATGGACATATTTTCCTCTTCTGAAATGCAATTGGATGAAAAGCTGTTTATTGAGTTACCACACTTTAGAGGACTGAAAATTATTTTTTAGCCAAGATGTTTAAATGCTTTTTAGTCTGTTAGTAATATGAATAAGCATGGTTAGTGTATGATCAATACTAACATAGAAAAGCATAGTCCAAAAAATTCTTAGATTTTTGGGTTGCTTTACTTACTTGTTCTAATATATGAAATTTCTAGTCTTTTAATACTGTTTTTAAATGCACAAAGGTAGGTGTATATCTGTCTCAGAAAGTAAAACCATGTAGCCTCAAGGTATAAAAATGCTAACAGTGGTTTTCCTTTGATATTAAAGGCAACAGTTTGTTTTCACAGAATACTGAAGATGATAGAACATGAATTCTGCAAATTTATTTCTTGGAAGATACAGCATTTTTAGCTCTTTTCTGCTAACAAAATAGCTATCCTACTTTCTTGCATGAATGAATTATCTATCTAGTCTTGTGCCAGGTATGAGAATGAGTAGGAGAAATTCTACCTTTTCCTGACTTTTTTTTTTTTTTTTTTAAAGTTATCTGCTAAGTTTGTCCTAAAGGGAAATTATCTTTTCATGAACTGATTTGGGAGTAGAGCACAGTTCTAATGTTTGAATAATTTATGTGTACCCATGTACTTCATGTGTACACGGGATTTGTATCCCATGGTATGTTACACAGTATCTTTAGCTTAGTATATGCTGGAAATTGGCTCACCTTGTTCGGACTCCTGTAATACTTAATTTCCATGATTTCAAGAGTCCTATGCCTGCACATGCTAATGTGCACTTTTTATCATGCATTAATGCAGTACCTTAAATCCTGTCTTATGTTTGGAAATCTCTTTTTTTTATTATTTTTTTCATTTAGGTTTTGAACTGTATTCCATGGTGCCTTCTATCTGCCCTTTGGAAACTCTACACAATTCCTTGTCTCTGAAGCAGGTGGATGAATTTCTTGCTTCTGTTGCTGCTCCATCAAGGGAAAATCTACAGGAGACATGTACTGGTTTTAGTTTGTAATTATGCTAATTTTAAATTCTTAACTATTGTCTAGTTAATCCTTGCAGTGTTTTGCAGTTAATAAGTAAACTGGGAATACTGCTTTTGAAGAAAATGAAAATGTACATAAACCATAATTTTACATTTTGCACTATCCTTTTGTGGGTATGGACACTTACAATTCATTGAAGTAATGTCTCTCTTGGCTGAGGTAATAAATTAAGGATTTAATGAAATCATAGTCAGTTTATTGCCTTTATTATTACATTGACTTCTCTGTACTGTCCGCACCGTCAGGTGAATCACAGGTAATGCTTTTCAGGGAGCATGCAGTATTCCCAGCTTTATACTGTATTGTTGTACTGGCAGTTACTTCAGCAGAATAGTATTGCATTTACACGTAAAACTTTGTTATTTCCTGTTTCTTTCAATATTACTTAGGGTTTCACCTGTAGACTGCTTTTCTTATCTTTTTAGCAGTTTCTGCTGCATGTTTAGGTGATCTTGAAAAGAAATACAGCTAAGTTCTATCCATGTGCATGTGTCTGGGAAAGTGATTTCCCATTGTGATTCTACTGCTGTGTCTTTGGAAATGGTTTCAGTTTAGGTCAGATTTACCACATATTAAGATGCTTATAATGTGTCAGGTGATTGAAAATCATTCTTACTAAGGAAGTGTTTAAAGACTCATGCTTTGATCAGAAAACTTGTACTTGCAAGTACTGATACAACAGTATTCTACCTGTTAGGACTTTTCCCTTTTTTCTGCTGCAGGATTTTTCCTTTTTTTCCCCCCTATTATTTTATACAGTTTAGATTTTAATCAGCAGCTTATTTGATAGGGTATGCCTCCTATATTTGAGAAGGAATATAAGCAATTTAAGAAAATTGATGTTACTGAAAAAGAGCTCAGTGAAACTTACAAGTATAGGAAAATTCTCAGCTATTTAAGATGCCTTTTTATACTGGTTAGGAAGTTTGTGTGTGTTCAAAATCCGTTCAGAATTGAGAGTATACAAGATGAAGAAATACTGAAAACCAAAATGTCATACTTCTAGAGTACGGTTGTCACCTCTCTACCAAGGAGTGGTTGGAAAATAGACCTGATACAGTTAAAGTTGTAGATGTTTAGCTCTCCTGCTTTCCTGTACTATTTGGAGGTTGTCTAGAGATTAATGCATTGTGTGCACTTTTCATAGACGTGTTGGACTCAAGGCCGATTCAGGTGCAATCTCCTATAACATATGCAATCTCACATAACCTGTGAGAAATAGCACTAATGCTTTTGCCAATCTTCTGGCAAAGCACCTGTTACTGAAATTCTCTCTTAACAGCATGAACTTATTATGTTGCTTTCTGAGGTAAAAAAGAGATTTTTAGAATTGTCTTTCATGTTGTGAAGTTTCGACACTAGAGTTGAAAATCAGTAGGTGAGCAGCCAGTTGTATGAATGTGGTATCTATTTTGCTGGATGGATACACAGTCCTGTGGTTACAGTTTTTGACATCTGGCTCTGGTGAGAATATTTTTATTAATAATGATTCTTTTTTTCACCACCATTTCAGCTTCTCCAACTTACCTGATGCCCCTTTCAGGAAGAAAAATTTCTTTAAATACATTTACCCCTGCAAAAATTCAACCAACTCCACTTGAAACTTTGCCTGAAAGGCTAGCTGTAGAGAAACTAACATTATGTAAGTAATTCTGTCAAAGGCAAAATGACTAACTTGATTATTTCCAACAGCATAATTCTTCTTACATATTACATGACTTCATAGGGCAGCTATTAACATTCCACACATAAGTGGAATAATTTTGTGGGTCAGTGAGAACTCAATAGCATTGCACAAATACCTTTAGCAGTAAAACTGTGTTAATAGTTACTTTTTCTTATCCTCTGAATTGTTCCATTTTCTGTGGCTTGAAGTTCATGAGCTTTTGCTTTGAAGTATGACAGCTATCTCCAAGTAAGACAAAGTAAATTCACTTATTTAAGTGGCAGAATTGCTAAGATGTTTTCTGAACACCTAATGTAGAGCTCTGTGACCCTGTTCAGACTAAAGCTGCCAATAACAAGATGATGCATTCAATCATTAGAATATTCAGTCTGAACTGCTGGCTAGCTACACTGTCTGCTTTTGGATGGTTGTACTGTTTAGAGACCAAATTTCACTTGGATTTCAGATTTCATTAGATAGTGTAGCTTATTTGTTTCTGTCCTAGGTAACATGCATTTTTCTTGCCTTTGGTGCTTTTTAGCATGGATATTAAGTGTAAAACCTAGTACTTCTTTTCTCTCTATTTGTACAGCTACCCTTGGATCTCCTGTTAATGTATCTAATGTTAAACCACCTCTTGAAGAGGCCTCACAAGATGCAGAACTTCGTGGTGAAACTCTTTCTGAGGAGAAATGATCAGACAAAACTGGAAACAACTTCCTAAACAGTTCTTTGGTGTGAATTCAAGCAAATTACTGAGCTTTCAAAAGCCATTCATGTCTGCAATTCATAGTGCACTTAAGAATCTTTAGTTTATACATGGTTAACCAGTGTGCACAGTATTTAGGTCAAGTGTCTTTTCTCATTTCCTAAAACATTTCAGGAAATATACTACTTATCAGTTTGATGAACTGCACAGCTTTTAATGGAAAAGCTGCACATGAACTTTTTCTGTGTCTTCAAATATCTACTGTAAACCTGTACAAAAAGAAAATGGTATGTGTTACAGTGGCTCTGTTGATGTCACTGTTATGAAGGCATTGTCTGTTGTCATCACAAACTTTTATTTTCAGGAATTTATAATCTTCCTGTGAATTTCTTCTGTGTGCTGAACCATAACACTTATCTTGACTTGTTTTTAATTTAACTACATTTCCAAAGAGATCTCTTTTCCTTGGTTTGGAGATAAGCAGATGTTTTCTGCATTTTAATTATTTTATATCATATATGCTGCAATAATTAGGCATGATGGAGTGATTTCATGTATCAGCACTTTTGACTACTCTTTTTTTTTTTCTGTGTTTACATCAGACCTGTAACATTCAACTCTACCTTCTCTTTTATTGTTTGGTATACATGTTTGTATACGGGTACCTGTATATCATCCAGCAGATAAAACTGTCTTTTATATGTTTTTATCAAAACCTTCTTACGTTTACTAAAAAAGACAGTTTTATTTTCTTTGCCATATGTTTCTACAATAAGGTGATATTAAAAAGCACGTTTTGTAGAAGGAGAAATGGTTACAGCTGGTCTGCTAGTAGGTTTAGTCTAAAAATTGTAAATATTCCATCTATGCTTTATTATCATCCTTTCAGCAAAGAGAGAGACTGTGGACCACCAGAACTCAGTGCATACTGTTGCAAAATACTCAGGATTCGTCATGGCCTGGGAATTTTCATACCTCCCTCCTTCCAGTCTAGGTGGTTGACAGCAGCTCTCAAAAAAACAAACAAAAAAAAACAAACAAAAAACCAACCAAAAAAACAAACAAACAACAAAAAAAGGCAAAAAACCCCCAAAATAAAAACAAACAAAAAAACCACAAAAAAAAAAAGGAAAAAAAAATTTTATAAGAGATGTAAGAAGCATTTGTAAATTGGTGGAACATGGAGTTATGGGGTTATTTAGAATAATCATCCAGTCTAAGCAATTATTTTAATTTTCTTCTGTAGCATGAAAAATTACTGGGTTATAAGTATCCCAGATGTATGAAAATATAGACCACTTCTTCAAATGTCTGAGTAGTAAGAATGGACTTCATAAGTGCAAGTTAGGTAATTCCTTTCATGTTTAAGCTGCAGAAGACATAGCTTACAAGTAAAATGTTTAGGTAGGGCTCTTACTCATCTCCAGAGCCAGTGCAACTGTAGTTACATTCACTTTGCCACAGGGTCTTTTTTCAGTGTTTACCATATATGAAATGGCTTCAGCAGACTATTTCTAACAATGCTGGTTAAATACCAAAATCTGAAGGGTTTCACAGCTATATACTTCAAGAATTTCATTTCCTGTAGTGTAATTGTGTTATTGATAATGTTGGTCTTGCATACAACTGAATGTACGCTTGTTTACCGTTAAAAAAAGAAAACAAACCAACTGTAGAAATTTAAGTATATTTATCATTCCAGTCAACCAAAGCTGTGGCATAACTTTTTTTATGTGCTCCTAAATAAAATCAAGGTCACTGGCAACTTCTCTCTATTGTGTTTTCTTTTAAAAGCACTGTGAAGTGTAGTGAGTAGTTGATGAAGTACTCTCAATGGAAAACAATTTACATATCAGCCATTAATTTACAAATAAGCCAGAATTTCTCTTGCTGTTAAGGATGTGGCATAAAAGAAATGACAATATCACTTTATACTGAAGTCACTCCTCAAAAAGATAAGTGGCAGTCACTCTCCTCAGTGCTTTGTTGTGTTCCAGAATGGTAATGTCAAATACAGAACCACGGTGAGTGCTCTTCTACTTCCTATCGAGACTTGACAATAGGACACAACATGGATTGCACAGTTTTGAACCTATTTTTAATTCAGTTTCTTTATGCAATAGCACTGTCTCTCACAAACTTTTTGAACTGTACATCCTATTCCAACCAGATTTGACAGAGGTTAGAGAACATGGTTACAGAAAATCAGTGGTCAAATATGAGTGTAACTCCAAAAATACTATCACCCTGCAATGTAGTTTAAGTAATTATTTAGCTTAGCATTTCTTCAAAAATGAAGCATCATTACAAAACAGACCAAACCAAAAAAATGTGTGTGAAAACTCGTAAAATTAATTTAAATACTGTTTTATGTTGTATGATTCTTTATTTTAATAAATAAATTTCAGTTCTGTAATTATCCAAGCACATAGAAGTTGTTAAGGGAAAGCAGATGTGCTTCCACAGTTCAGTTTTGTAGAAAACCATATAATCAAGCCTAGGGACATATGCATACAAGAAATAATTATACATATTATTATATAATAGTATATCAAAAATAATGATCATACATTGAACAATATCAGCAGAAACAGTTCAAAGGATGATGGCAGAAGAGATGTAACAAAGATTTTTAAAACACATTTCAGTGCAATAGACAAGTGGCAGAATGTATGGATTTAAGACTACTTTCTGTCATCTAACATAGATGGAAGCATAATATTCCTTTATATTTCCTGTATTTTTTCTTTATCAGTTTACAGCAATTTTATTTTTGACAGACTCATGAGTAACTTTATAAAGAAAAAATAGCAAAAACTTTGCAAAAAGTCAAGTCTACAAGAAGCAGTGTAAGAAAAGAAGTGTACTTTCTATTAGTAGTTCATGTTTCTTTTATTTTTCTTTCTAAATAATGGTTTTCATTTTGCATGCTTTTGTGAGGAGGACAAATTTCATTGAGTATTTTTACATACTAATTTTTTGATTCCCTCACTTAGCCTTAAAAACAACCATCTTGTGCTCTGAAATACAGAACTGGTGTAACACCAAAGCAGTCCAGAGTATTACTGTGGAAAACAGATGTTGAATAAAAAAACAGGCTAAATATTTTATGTATAAAGAGAATGTGTGAGTGTGTGAATGGCATCAAATGTGGGCCTAGGAGGAGGAGAATGTACTAAATACAGAGAACATCCATATCATAAAAGGTAGAAGCTAGTGTAAAAAAGACCTTACAGGAAGCTTAAATTCTACCTTGATAGAAAAACAGTTCTAAAGTGAACTTGCTTAAAAAAAAAAAAAAAATAGACTGGATTAAAAAGTTGTCACTGTGCCACACAATGTATGAATGCAGTATATAGAAATAGACTTCTAATCCAGAGTTCAAAAAATTAGAATTTACAGATCTCCATCCTGTTCAGTCAAAGAGAGAAAAGTCACTGACGAGGGAAGACAACGTAATTGGGTGACATGCTTCTTTGGTCTGGGTACACCTGTTTTACTAAATATCCTATTTCATCTCTCCAGAAGAAGGAATAACTGCTCCTTTATTTAATAAGATTATTTGTTGCGTACAAATAATACTAACACAAGTACTAAAACGTGAATCTTTTAAAATCTGAGTATAAGTCCGTTCAGACTTCCTGTCTTACTTGTCTTCAGACTCTTGATAGCTTCTTCATTTCCCTTTTGGATGACGGCTCGGAATATATTTAGACTTTAAAATTACATTTAAAGCTTCCATAAATTATTTTAAAAGGCTGCTCTGGAAAGTATTTTGAACTTTATGAATTTAAACTAAGAGACTCTAGACATTTTTAAAGAGCAGTTGCACAGAACATGTGAAGTTGCAAATACTGAAAAGTAGAAAGGAAAACAAAGGAAAAAACCCAAAAGAATTCAAAAGACTGAAATGACATTGTATTTGAAATAGAAAAAGCAAAAACCTGGAGATTCTTGCCTTTTTTTGCTTCAGTATTATTTATGAGTAAGTAAGTACAGGCTAAAACTGTGTGCAGCTCTGGCCCGCAAAAATTAAGAATGATGCCAAGGCACCTGAAGACATCCAGAGGAAGACAACCAAGCAGGCAGAAGGGCTGGGAGGTCTGTTCTGCAAGGAGTGGTGGGGTTTGATTAGTTTAGAGAGAAGGAGGCTGAGGGGCAACATCATTGCTCTGTTCCGCTCCCAGAGGAGGGGAAGTGGTGCTGAGCTCTTCTCCCTGCAATTCAGCAACAGGGTGTGTGGGAATGGTTCAAAGCTGCATCAGGGGAGGTTCTGACTGGACATTAGGAAGCTTTTTTTTTTTCTGAGAGGGTGGTCAAACCCTGGCACAGGCTTTCTAGAGAGGTGGTTGATACCCTGAGCCTGTCGGTGCCTTAAAAACGGGCATCTGGATAAAGTCCTTCATAACGGGCTTTAAATTTGGGCAGCCCTGAAATGGTCAAGCAGTTAAACTACGGTGATCATTGTAGGTCCCTTCCAATTGAACTATTCTATTCTATTCTATTCTATTCTATTCTATTCTTAATTGCCATACATTTTAGCCTCAACATAGGCTATGCATTCAACCCAAAAGCAGTTAGGTTAAACAAGGATCATAGGAACACACAGTAACTCAGGATGGAAAGGGCCTCAGGAGGACTGTTACCCAATGTCTTGCTCAAATCAGGGTCATTTGTGAGACCAGACTAGGTCACTTAATCTGCCTTGGGCTTGAGAGCCTTGAAGGATGGAGACTGCACCAACTCTGTGAGCAACCAGGTCCAGACATAGACATCCTCATCACTTCTCTTGCTCTTAAACAATGTACAGTTTTGACTTTGATAAACTTCCTTAGGTTCAGTTAACAGACCTACAGCAACACTGGCAAGTATTTTCTTTGCCTCTTCCTATACACGTGCACACTAAGTGCAGATTTTATTAAAGACTAGTCCAAAACTTCACTTCCTTTTCCCAGTAACTTTTAGATCTCATGGTGTAGGACAGAGTGTCTTACTATGTTAAATCATTTTGTTCATTGCTTTCAGCTGCTCTGAATCAGAGCTGGTACTAACTGAAGATCTGCAAAATGCAGAAAGCTCTAAACCCACCACTTTTTTCCTATTTCCTGTGTTTGTGTCCATCGGACAAAATTCAGCCTTGCTTAAACAGCCATTATTCCAGCTGAAATCAGAGTAATTAGGCAAAAAAATGAATTTGGCCCAATAAGTAAATCAAGGGATGCTTTTCACACTTACTAAAATTATTTTTTAACTTGTTATATAAAAAAAATTAAGATGGGATTTTATTAAATGATGTTCTTAAGAAATTTTCTTTAGATTTTAAGTAGATTTTCACTGTAATGTTTTTAACTTAGCCAAATAGTCCTTTAAGATATGACTAAATGACTTTAGAGTTTGGATGGCAAAAGTTGCAAGTTATATGGCAATAGGTAATACTTCTTTCTTTGTCTCTTAATATAAAAATAATCCTTTTTTTTTCTCCAGTATACTGTTATTCTGCCACATCAGCCATACCCTCAGAGCTGCTTTTCTCTTCCCTGCCCCTTCTCAAATTAGTACCTTGTTTTTTATCCTGAATGTGGCTATGGATTTCCAGCAAAAATCAGATTTTCAAAGTAATGGCTACAATTCTTCATAAGGGAAAGGAAAGTGAGTATTTAATAAAAATGTTTGTCTGACTAAGCTTTGGAATTAAATCCATTTACAGAGAACCAAAGAAACACACTGAGTAAATATTCTCTAAATTGTTCAGCTTTCAGCTGATCAATTTAAGAACTTCACTAATGCTGAAAACACCATAGCAGTTTCCAATGTACAAATATGGAATATAGGAATAGCGAGAGAAATAAGCCTTTTATAAAAGCACTCTAAGGATAATAAATCAGGAAGAGCTTGAAGAGAAGAATAGAAATTAAGCCGTTTTCTGTGTATTTTATCTTTAATATTGTGTTTACTTATAAATTGTTTTGTATTGTCATTCCAACTGACTGTCATTGATGTGGGAAGCTACTGATGAGCACAGACACTCTGAGATGTCGGTGCTTCATGTTCTGGCTAGGATGATGCAGAGAAAATGGCTTGTAATGGTCTCTTTTGTTCTGTGTTACGGCAGACATAAAAAGTTAATCAGATCTTACCTGGGAAAACAAAGCCCGAGTTTTCTAAAGTATCTTCATTTTCCATATAAAATCTTGGATGCCTGGATAAACATACCAAAAAACCAATGAAATACAGTAGTTTATCTTGGGAAAATCTTAACAGCATGATTGCATTGAAAATGCAAAACTTTGTAAATGATGGGGATTTAGGAAATGGTAGGTTCATTTTCAAGTATTTGGTATGGAATTTGAGTACTAGCTTTAGGAGATGTTTTCAGGATCTGCCTTTCTTTTTCTGCCTAGGAATTTAAAAGTTTTGTACCATGTTAATTCTGTCAGTGTGATAAATGTTAGTTAATTTTACAGCTAATTAAATACTAAAATATCTGGAGGGAGGAGGGGAACACATGATGGGACAGGACTGCTAATCTGTAAAACACGTTTTCTTTTAAACATTTATGTAGTCAGAACACATTTATGATCATCCCCAAGCATTTATGATCATCCCCTGTTGTCTCCTAAAGTCTGTAACTACTGCTGCCTGCCCTCTGCTCCTTGGAACTCCATTTCAGAGTCTGACTGAAAATGCAGTTGACAGGAAGAGCAGAAGTTGTTGGGAGGATGTTCATTGGGAGAAAGCTGTGATACACTAACTCACAAGATCTTACAGCCAGCCTCATTTATACCTCAGGACAACATAGGAAGATGGGATTTCCCACTCAAGCTTGTATTACAGGTGTCAACATGAAGCAAAGGGGTTTGTGTACTGTCAGCAACATGGGGCATCATAATGCCCCTGAATTACACTACAGGTTCCTTTTCTTAGACTACTGCTTGACCAGATACATTCCCCATGTTGTGCTAAATTTATTAATTTAGTTCTTAGAACACTTCTGTGATCTTGCAAACTGTTATAAATGAATTCTGGGATGTGGTTTTCGCATTCAATAAAGAATTAATCGGTGGGAGGGAAGGAGTTGATTATAATTAGGATGGCTTGTTAATGGACTTGGTTGTTTGCTCATTAATAACTGCAGGGATTCAACATTTCAAGATACCCAAGACATCAATTAGCCAATCCCAAAGACTTTGGTGGGTGGAGCAGTGGGCGGTCTAAGGGCGGGGCTTTGGGTATAAAATGTATAACGCGAGGGTGTGGGTGTGCGTTTGGTCGTGTCTGTGTGTTCAGTGCTGTGTTTTGTTTTGTGCTAGGCAGACTGCTGCAGAGGTTTCCAATCGTATGTGTTTCAGTTAATTGGTTCAGTGTTTAATAAATGTATTAAATCATCAAGATTGTGACCCGTGTTTTTCACACAAACCCAATGACTATTAAGGACTTGCAGAGCCTGTAATTAAAATTCCTTGTAAAACTTAGCGTTTTGTTTCTTTGTTGTTTGTTCTAGCTGAGAATTTCCAAGAAACACCCATTCCAGAAGCATTTGGGAGCACAGTGGTTAGACTGGGTGCGTATGGAATACCGACATCCTTTGACGCAATTTGAGACCAGTTCATGTGCAACTTTCTTGGCATGACCATTGGGACTAAAGGGAGAACAGAACGTGGCCTTTGTATTGGGGTCATCCATGTCTTCCTAATGAGAGTAATAAACTTCAGCTGCGTGTTCAAGAGCGTGTCCTTAAAGACCCAGCTTCAGAAACAAAACCTAGCTTAAGAGCTGTGTGGCAGAGCTGGAAAAAGAGGACTACGACATCACACTTTTTCTTCCTCTTCCCTTTAACTTGCAGAAGCCAAGTTATGCAATTGTTTGCTAGGTTCGCTGCAGTAATAGCATCTTTGCTTAATCGGCAAAATGCAATAGAGAAATGATCTAATTGGTTATTGGCAAAACCCATTACTAAAGGTTTGTTATCTAGTCAGCATTCAAACTTTGTAGGCAGTGTGGAAATACCACGGAGGTGGGTGATATTCCCGCGATGAGAAAGTCACCAAGAGATGGTGACTTGATCCATTCTTACAGCTGTGTACGACGGGAAATTGCACGGCGGGACTAACGTTTATTAAGCCAGGCTCGGGACAGGTGGGTTTGGTGGAAGACACCGAGGCTCAGGTCGGGGAGGGAGGCGGAGCTCGGAACGGCCGGGATGCACCGAACGGAGCCATCGCCGCGCTCCGCCCTCAGCCCGGCGCCAAGCGGGCCCGGGGAACCGGAGCGCCTTGCACGCCGCCCCTGGCAGCCGCTGCCGCGCGGGCCGCACCGGGCCGCAGGTAGGAGCGGGCGGGAATGAAGCCCCGGCCTCGAGGCCTCTGGCCCTGCCGTCAGCGCCCGGAGTGGGATGGGCCCAGGGAGGGACCGTGGGGCGGGAGCCGTGCGAGGTGGGCGGTGGGGCCTGGGGAGCCGCAGGGCGCGGACCTGGCCTCCCGCGAGCGGCGGTGCCTGTGCCCGCTCGCAGCGGCCGCGGGGCCCGCGGGCTGAGGGGCCGGGCGGGCCGTGCCCGGGCAGCGCTAGGTGCCGTGCTGTGAGCGGCGGCCCCGCGCTCCTGCAGGCCCCGGCTCCCGCCCTGCGGCCCCGGGTGCGGAGGGGCTGAGCCGGTAGGGAGGAGCAAGGCAGGAGCTGCCCGGCAGCCGTGGAAGGAGACCAGGATGCTGGTGGCGATCGCCGTGTGTGCCGGAAAGCCAGGGAATTGCCATGCAGGGCCTGGAGCCTGCGCTGAGCTGCTGCTGTGCGCTCTCCGTGGCACCCTATGGGTGACAGTGTAAGCGGTGGAAAAGCCCAGAATTTACCTGTTACCAGCTGTATCTAGTATTAGTGTCTATATGTATTTAGTATGTATAACTATCTCCTCAGTTGCAGCTTAAAGCCACTGGCAGCCCCATACTTTCAGGCAAGTGATAAACTTGAATATGACCTTATTATTGATTCTGGCAGTAAGAACGGGCACCAGTGCACAGCCTTCTGTGGGTAACTTTATATTTCTTTGTAATAAATTTTGCTTAGTGAAGACTAGATGGAAACTCAGAGTTTTGTCTAAATATTCAGGGTTTGGCCTGTGATGCTCACTGACTGCCGTTGTGCTCTCAAAGGTGCATTAACGTGTTACTTCACAGAGTATGAAACTTGCTAAGCTGCATTAGTTTATTAGCAGGCATGTTTTGCCAGGTCTGTCTGTGCACATTTACTGGGAGAGTATCTCTGAGCAGTATCAGTGCTGTTTTGAGTGGTCTGCAGAATGCAGGAAAACAATCTCAGATTTTAATTCTCTGTATATATTATTTATGTGCTGTTTTATATAGGGATTTTGCCTAGCATAAATGTATTATCTATTATAAAGAAAACAGAAAATGATGAACACTAACAAATGTTTCTTATAAACATGTCTTTGTTACTGTGTTCTCTAGAGTGGGCCAGGATGTCATACGTGTGTGCATACATAGCTGCATGCAGAAATGAATCGATGTCAGAAAGCTGCTCCTCCCACCACCCTCCTGTTCTGGGTGTATTTTGAACCATATTCCATCTGGCTGGGTGTGCTTGCTTCAGTTGGTTTTTTTCCCCGTTGAGGAAGAGTATTTGTTAGGATAATGAAGATGGAGGAGGGTGGTTCTCTCAGTGGCTTTGAAGCACAGGGAAATGAGGCAGTAGCAGTGCAATCGCTGAAATTAAGCTCTTGAGTAAGAGTACTGACATTATAGTGTGGCTTTCTATACAATCTCTTCTCTGACCAGCCTTATGTTGCTGGCTTGGCCACTGGGCATATATAATCATATGCAAATGTGGTATGTTATGGCAAAGTCAGATGAGTCACAACGTTCTGAGTGTTCCGGAAGGAAGACTTCTGTTTGCACTAGTTGTAAGTGTAATAGAAATTTACTGTAACTGCATGTACTGTTGGGCTTTTATTAATTATTATTCCATACTTTTCAGTCCACTTGTTTTTAAGCAGCATGTAAGTAAGAGAAGGAGCATTTGAGAAGCAGGCAGACAGCAAAACTTTAAAGCCTTTACATACATTACTCTAGTGAGCTTGAGAAAGTGACCTTCAGCAATGTGGATAGTATAAGTGAATGTGAAGCCTTTCCACCAAATATCTAAATATTTGCTGCAGATCGTAGCAAGTTAGGATGAAGAACTAGTGGCTTACAGTGCTTCGGTTAAAAAAAATGAAAAAACTAAATTGCATTGATTAAACATATTTTTCATAATATCTGTGAGTAGGTCTGTTTTTAAAGTATCTTTCTTTGAATAGCTGTTTGTAGTCACAGGCTGAATATAGTATGATTTAGGCTGATAATTTCAAAATAATGTCTCCAGAGCGGCACCGTCAGACTTGTAAGTATAGAATACTACCCAACATGAATTTCTTCTCTAACACAAAAACAGTGGAGACCCGTAGTCCCACTTTGGTTTTTAAAGAAAAGAAATCAGTATTTATTTGGTGAAACCTGAAATACTTAAACCACTCTGCTTTTGCTTGTTTGTTTCTACCTCTTATTTTTAAAAGGCAGCTTAGTTTTTTGTTGACAAGTCAGGTTGTTGGGTGTCTTCCCACGTGGGCTAACATGAAAATTAGAAGAACTTCGGAAATGAAACTTAGATTTTAGTTGATGAAAAGATGGAAGATCAAAAAGTAAAAATGCATAGCTGCATACAGAAATAAGGGAAACATTCTTTTACTTACTAATCCAAAAAAGAATAAAAATTACTTGTTTTACAATGTGTATCAACTTCTTTACATGTATCTCGCTGTTTCATTTTTTTATGAGTCAGGATGGTAAACAACCACCTTATGCTCTCCAGGAGCATCATTTTACTGACCAAGTGAAGAGGAATTGTTTGTCTGTGATTCAGTCCAGCAAGGGAGTCGCATTGTGGAAGACTAAATATTTCAGAGAAGTTACTGTCTGTTAAACACTTCCATCTAGTATTGCTTGTCAGAGAGATGTTAAGAGTTAAATGGCCTTCTTTCCCACCATTTTCTTTCGCTTTTCCTGCTTGCTACATCTGCTTATACAAAATTCATTAGTCTGGTCAGACTCTTGGCATTCCATCTGTCTCTTTTCTTTGTAAATTGTATGCTCTGTCATGCTGATCTGGTCTGAGCTAGTCACTTGTGTTGCTAGTTGTGGTTCCTCAGTAGTGCACTTGTTACTGTCTTCAATTTTAAAAGGTGGTTTTCTGGATCATCATAGTTTTCTGTTTAAAATTGCATTAATAACAAGAATTCTAAAAATGTTTACTGCAACTTGAAGTAGGAACGTATTGGTAGAAATTGATGTACTCATCTTTTTAAAAGAACATTTTGTCAATCCTAGTTTTATGTAAGCCATGTGGTATTATTGCCTGGTACACTGAGTAGCTGAATGGCTTAATAATTTACCTGTTGACAAGAACACCACCACCCTTCCCCCCCCTGCCCCCCCATACACAGACCCTTTACTAGTTATTTTGTAGGCTGTTGTTTTACATTACATTCTGAAGTTAACTGCAGTAGCTTTTATTAATTCAGTAATGTAAATTCATCTATTTTCTTAAGGCTTGTAGTGTGGGATATGCCCAGCCACTGCCCTGGAGGGATGTCTGCTGAGATAAGAGATTTTGCAATCGCCCAGCAGGACTCCCTGGAAAGGACTTTTGAGTCATGGTGAGGAA